>NW_023270451.1:17159588-17411866 GCF_011800145.1 Mirounga leonina
ACACACACACACCCTAGCACACTCACCTATCTCAAAGTCAGAAACACTTTCCAACAAAACATCTAAATATGTGAGAATATAAATATTCAAATATAATTAAAATAGAATTCAATTCATTCTCAGGTCAATGTTACTTTAATTTGATACCTCTTGCAAATGTGCAGGTGGCAAGTGAATATTCAAAGTGCAGATGTTGTATTTTCTGCTAAGTTTACTTTCTAAAGATGTTGCATGTGCTGATTTTTATGGAAATTTATACTGAATAATCCTCAGCCAGATAGTACTTACTTAAGAATGGATTCTAGCCTGTGCTGTCTGAAATATAGCAGGAGAACCTTCCAGAGATCTGTGTATGTAAATTGTTTTAAATTGTTTAGGAAAAAAAAAAGCCTGAATTCTTTCTCAGATTTTAAAAGTAGTTGTTAAATTTAGATAAAGCAAAACAAATATACCTGATTATCACAACTGTGAAACCTAAAAAGAAATTAAACACAAAGAATATTCTGAGCGATTTCAACATCTAGTGGGCAATCGGGCTTTCTCTTCTTACTATCATTAAATAGTAATGGATGAGTGATTACACTTAGACTTTACTGAACTTTTCTCATCATAATTTCAATATTGAAATGGGAAGAGCATGATAGATCCACATGAACAGAATTTCTTCCTGTTTTTTGTTCATTGCTACATCTCCAGCTTGTAGAAGGGTTCCTGGCATATAATAGATGTTCAATAAATATTTGTGGCCTGAATAAATGTGAAAAATTTTTTAATGTTGAAAAAGAAATGTAAGAAGAGAAAAAGTGTCAGGGGAGAATGACTGATACTCAGGATGTTTTCAGGATATGATTACTTAGTTTATCTCCTAAATGAATTGTACAGTGTTTAGCCCATAGGAAAACAGCATTATCAACATAAATTTGATAAAATATATTAAGCCAAAGCAGTGTATATAGGTAGAGTTTTAGTTTCCTGACTGCTCTAAATATCCACTTGCCTTGTGATGATTATAAGATTATAAAGATGGAAAAAATAGAAAACTAGCATTACTGTCCACTTTATCAAGACCAGAATTACCTGATTGGTAATTTGAATACTTTGGCTTGCCCAGTCCCCCATAATACAAGTATAAAGCTTTCAAAAGGCTTTTTCTTACCCCATTTCCCCCTCAAAAAAATCAAAGATACTCTTCTGGTCTTTAAGAATTTTGTAATCTGTTTTGGTAGAATGAATACAAATACGCATGCATGCCTTTGTGCACACACACACAAAAGCATACACAAAGTATAAATGGACTGAAAACATTTAAAAAGAATTAAGAAACACAGATTGATACAGACTGAGTCAAATGTAAAAATGTTGAAGGATCCCATATATAATTCAAACTAAAGGGGTGATCAAAATTAGGCAGCAGGTAACACACATTTTGGGGAAGGTTTGGACATAAAGAGAGAAGAGCAGACTGCTGAGGAGGAAAAATTTTATTCTATCCTTTAAGGTTCTTCTGGCTGGTTTAAGAATTAAATTGACATAAGACAGATTAACAGGAGAAAATCAAATTTAACTACATATGTGCAGTGGCTCCATAGAATATGAATCCCACAGACAGGCAATTGAGGCTTATATAGCCACCTAGAGCTAAGGAGAAGGAGTGTGGGATTTGGAAGGAAGATAGTTCATAGGAATATGAAAAAGAGAAAATGTTCAATAAACAAATGTTTTATGGGCCACACAGAAACAATGGGGGGCATAGAGATGAATTTTAACAATAGACTTTGCTGGGTTCCTTCCTACCTACCCACAGCTAGTTCATATTATAACTCCAGTGTAATAGTATATAGCTATGGTGATAGCTCACTTCTGGAAACAGGTCCTCTATCTAAATTCTCTTAGGCAGTTAGAGCGGAGATAAAAAAGAAAAACAAGAACAGCAACAAAAACTTCTTGTGTCTTTTTATTGAGTCTTTAGTCTGCTTCTTAAAAATAGCCTAAAAAATCCACATGCCAGAGACACATATTGGAGCGGCAAATTTTGCTCCCTACAAGATCTTATATACTACTTGGTCTAATTTTCATTCTCTCTCTCATTCCCTTTTCTTTTGAGTTCTACTTTATTTTTATCAGAACAATTTGATGATAGCTTTATCATTAGATAATAGAAAGAATTGACATTAGCAATTGGTAGCACGTCTCATGGAATTAAGGATGCCAATCACCTGAGAATAATATCAATTAGAAAAAAGAAGTAATCAAAGTTTTTCAAATTAGCTAGCTTAGGTATAAATTAGATGTAAATCGTACACCATTTTAAAGAGTGGTGAAAATGTTCCTTTAAAACATGATAAGACCTAGCTAAAACAGCAACAGAGGCAACTATGCAGTGACAGGTATCATCTCTACTGTACAAGAAAATGGTTTAATTCATACTGCCCTTCTACAGGATTTGCCTCAGTTTCTTGGGTTCAGTAGTCTGAGAGCTTTGAGTATATACTGGAGTTTAAACTAATTTTCACAGTAAAACATGGAGTATAGATAACTAACCTCCCTCAAACTAAAGTATGTTAAAAAAAAAAAAAAATGAAAACATGGTACAATCTTGGTCCTAATCCAAAGAGTAAATAAGCATTTGATTCACAGGAATTTTGAATTTATTTTGCAAAGATAGACAATACATAGTGCTGATGGGCTTGCTTTTATCTTTTCACCTCCCCTCTGGGGCCCACTCTATTCACCAAAACTACCTACAAGGATCCAGTGCTTTCCTATACTGTCTGGTTGGGCCTTCCCTTTAGGGTTTCAGTAAATGAGTGAAACTATGAGTTTAGACATTTTTTCTTTGCTTTTCCTCATCAACCTATGCCTATTTAGTCTTATGTTCCACTTCCTGGAGGGGGCAGTATCTATGTAAATCATGTGCAATTCTTACGTACTGGAAAATTTTCTCTTCTTTCTCTTTATATATCTGTACATACATGATAGGTATTTTATATTTTGAGAATATATTTGCTATATTCATTTTGTTCCTCCAATTAGTGCAGCTGTGGCTGTTGGGAGATTTTTAGTTGGCTCTTGGGCCCATCTACGTAGTCCATCATTATTGATACTATTATTATATTTTAAGCACTTCCTTACTTGCTTGCACTACAAGATATTTCAGGTCATCTTGTATATCCTCATATTTTCCTGGTTCCTTTTATTAGAAAATGGTATTAGAAGCCAAGATCTGAGTGTTAGGTGTACTCATTGCTACTGTTTGGTGTACTTATTGCCAGTTCAACTGAAAGTGCAAAGGAATATATATGTGTGTGCTAACCCATGCCATATACATATAAGTCTATATGTAACCATCCATATCTCTTTTAGACTAACAATGAGTCCATTCTGTTATTCCCATTAACCCACTACTACATGGATCATTCTAGCCTTTCCCCCCCTTACTTATGTATGACCTCCCACTCCAACTGTGAGAAAACTAGCTCTAACTGTCCTCCATCCATTTACTTAATTTTTCAATTGTAGTATACATGCAGAATGGTTTCAGAACTGTTATCTTTACTTCTTGGGAAACAACATCAACTTGAGTACAGTGCTATGTCTATTCTTTTTGCCTTTAATCTTGATGTCTCCTCTTATTTCCCAAGTTAATTAGGTAGCACACTTTTCTTCTACTTGTTAATAAGATTGTTTCATAATTTGTAATAAAGTGGGTTTCTTTTGTCACATTGAACATTCTATTCTTGGATTCCCTGAAATTTCTAAATGATTTTTAAAAATTTGTATACATTAAAGTTGACTTTTTGTGTTTTCAAAGTCTGTGGGTATTAACAAATGTATAGCTTCATGTACCCACCACTACAGTGTCAGGATAGTTGCACTGCCCTAAAAATTTCCTGTGTATATTCACACTGTCCTGTTTTAGAGACTGGTGTTTGGTAATTCGACTCTATTATTGGCCAAGAACTTGTTCTTTCTTGGGAGACAGAAAGGGAATTTGACCTTACACTTGTATGCATAGGAGTCCCGCGATCTGAAGGAGCCACTGAGTTGTTTAGCTGGTCTCCTGGGGAGAATGCTCATTAGTGGGTACAGAAAGTCCACACTGTCCGAGGTTGGCCTTTCAGTAATTCAGGTATCAAAACATCTTTTAGCTCAGGAACTGAGCACTCAGCCAAAATGGCCTCACTTTGTCTAGAACTGAGTTAGATCTTTGAGAAACCACTCAAATTGTTCTGGGACAGCTCCATTCATTGCTGTTGGCAGCTTCCTCTAGTGCGCAGGGCTCAGAAGCCCCTCCTGATAGATGGCTTATTGTTTGCTAGTTAATTCCATAAATATATGGGCATATTTTAATCAAGGACGTTACATGCACTCTGTGGTACTGTCAAACACATTTGGAAGAGTAGAAAAAGGGAAAGAAGAGAAGGCCAATATTTATTGAGAACTATCACATTGCAGATATCATTCTAGGTCCTTCAGATAACATATTCTAAAAGCTCTAAAATTTCAACTAACAAAGATTTTATTTTGTTGAATCAACATCATGACACAGATACAAATCATTAATTCCCATACTTTCTTCTTTTCTTCTGAAGAAATACTGTGACTTCCTTTGTTTTCAAATGTTTATTTTACATCCTTTGAAATATATGTATGATGACATTGGCAAAATAGCCAAATAAGTATCTCCCACAAGTACCCCTTCCGTCAACAACAACAATTTGGCATCCATCCCCAGATAAAGCGCCTCTCTGGAACTTTGGGATCCAGGTAGGAGATTTTGAAACCATACTGCAGTCCAAGATTGAAGAGAGCTGTTTTGAGAAGGCAGATTGGCACTTCGGCGGCTAACTTGCCAACTGTGGTCTTGGCTACAGAAGTGGAAACAGTTCTGTACCCCTGAAGAATTGGGTTACAGTCCTGTCTGGCTTTGGGTCTGGCACCAGCACCGCAGGCCAAGAAACCCAGGAAGAATCACACCCATCTGTGTGTAGAGTAACATACCAACCTCATTCCTGGCTGTGGCACCCTGAAATGGTCTGTGAACCAGCTCTAGCTCCTCTCCTTTCATGGTCTGTGAGGCCCTGGAGCTAAGCCTACAAAGCTGGGTCAGAATGTAGATTCAGAAAAGGCCCTATAAGTGGGCTCCCATCTGTCCCAGCCAAGTCTGCAGGGTTCTTTTGGCACAGGGACCCTGTAGGGGACATTCCTCTCTGTGGACCCCCAGAGATCTTCAAAGGGCCCTGCACACAACTCCAGCTTCCTTACAGCCATAGTCTCCAATTGGCCAGCAGCACTGGGGGTCCAATGTCCCACAGGGAGAAACTACTGTGTGTGCTCCTGCTGCAGATTCTGAGAGAGCCCTATATTCAGCTCTAGCCCCTCTCAGCCATGGTCCAGGGCCAGTCCTGCCCATCCAGGGAGCCGTGCAGGGGGCAGGCAGCAGCCCTTGCATGGATCTAGTAGGAACCACACTCACTGAACATCTGGGAATAGGCCTACCATCTGAGGCCTCAGCTGTGGGGCCTTAAGCAGACCACTCTCCCTGTGCTACCCTGCTGAGCAGGAGACTGGAGGCAGTCCTGCCCTCCTGGGGAGCAGACAGGATCCATACCTGCCTGTGTTTCTGGGAACAAGCTGGCCACCTGCAGACTCAGCAACATCCTCATAACTGTATCCAACCCGGGAAGGCTGTGATTCTCTGCAAATCTCTGTGCGTCATTGTTGAGCATGTAAACTGGTGCAGCCACTATGGGAAACAGTATAGAAGTTCCTCAGAAAAACTAAAAATAGAGCTACCATATGACATGGCAATCCCACTTCTGGGTATGTATCTGAAGGAAATGAAATCACCATCTTGAAGAGATTCTGTACCCTCATGTTCATTGGAACATTATTTACAATAGCCAAGGCATGGAAACAACCAAAGTGTCCACAGACGAATGGATGAAGAAAATGTGGTGCGTATATACACAATGGAGTATTATTCACTTATAAAAAAGGAAAGAAATCCTGTCATTTGCAGCAACATGGATAGACCTTCAGGGAATTATGCTAAGTGAAATAAATCAGTCAGAGAAAGACAAATACTGTATTATTTCACTTTTATATGCAATCTAAAAAAAAAAAAGCCAAATTCACAGAAACAGAATGATAGCTACCGAGGGCTGGTGGGTGAGGGAAATGGGGAGATGTTGGTCAAAGGGTACAAAGTTGCAGATGACTAAGTTCTGGTGATCTAATACTCAACATGGTGACTATAGTTAACAGGACTCTACTACATACTTGAAAGTTAAGAGAGTAGATCTTTAATGTTCTCACCATACACAGAATAGTTGTAATTATGTGAAGTGATGCATGGGTTAATTAGCCTATGTGGTAAACCCATTACAGAACACACATGTATCAAGTCATCGTGTTGAATACCTTAAGCTTACACAGTATTTTGTGTCACTTCAACGTTTGGCCTCATTTAAATTAGGTCATGTCAGTCCCTCTTTCCAATGACTTCTTTCAAGTTTTCTAAATGATTAGATCCACTTTTTGAATCTTTTCTGAGGACTGAGGGGTCATCTTTCTCCTATGTTAGAGTCCCAAGAGACCATACCTCCATAAAACAATTCTCGGAGGATATTTGGGTATGCCCAGATATTTTTTAAAAAGCCTGAAGTTTTGATGCATTTGTAATTGAGGTGTGGTAGTTTTCAGACCCTGACTGGGGGACCCTCCTCCCTTCCTACAAGGTAGTTCTTGTTAATAGCAAAGCTTTGCTTATCCAATTTGAGTCTATGCTCCTTTTCCAAGACACAAGGGATGATTGTACTTTTATATCAGTTTTAGTATTAGTTGAGTTCTTTATTTTGCTTATCAAGTACTGATAATAACAATCACATTAAAAAGTCATTGCATATGGTGACAGATCTAAAAAGATAGTTTGCCTTGCAATCTCAGGATAGGATTCAATTTAAACTGATTGAGTAGCTTTAAAGGGGAACAGCAATAAATAATATTTGTTTCAAAGTTAAGTCTTTAGCAATATCTATTATGGACTGATATTTTTCATAAACGCAAAAGTTAAAAAATAGGTTTCCCCCCAAAACATAAACATTAAAATTCTTATAATGTGCTATTGTCACAATACAATTGTATTCTATTGTACGTACTTGTACAAGAGACAGTTATTCCAAAATGAGACTATATTTTAAAAGATATATCTGAGCCTTGCCTGGTATTAGATAAATAATTATACAGGAATGCACAAGTATGAAAGAAAACAAAGATCAGTGCAAATCATTAGTCTTCTTAATGATAAATTTATAAAAGCTTCAATGTATGCGCTGGGAGAGCAGGAAAAACTCTTGTTACAAGTTTTGCGTGAAACTAAATTATCAGGTAACTACAAAAGTGAGCAAATGAGAATTACGGCATGTTAAAATTGGGTAACCAAAACATTTACATTTGTTTCCTTTCAAAATTGTGAACTCTTTGAAACTATATACAAAACTATTCTTTGGCCGAAACTTGGCAGCCACCCTAGCGCTTCTCTGTAGGACTTACACAAACCCATGTCTGCAAAGCCCAGTTCGAAAATCACCATCCCAGCAAGTGACAAATGGCTTAATCTAAGGCTTAACCACACAAGTAAGTGTCAAAACTGAACCTTGGAAAGAAGGATGGCAGGTCTGGGGATAGAGGCAGGAACAGCATTTATGTTGGGAAATGCATAGTGTCACCAGGCCAGGATGAGACAGGAGAGAGTTTGATAGGCAGAAAAGATCCATGAAGGTAACAGCTGTCCAAAGATTGGATGGGCTCTTGGTGGGAGAACTGATCCTGAGGCAGATGTCGCACAGTGGTTTTTATGAAATGCTCTTTATGTTGGCCTTTCTTAGAGCCTTCTCTGGTTGTCTTTTGGGTTCTTCTTGGCCCCAAGGTGATCTATGTATTGTGGAATGAGGGTCCTATATTTGCTGACATGACTTCCCTAATTGTTCCTTACATGGGTACTTTTTCCAGTTCCTGATTTTAAGATAATCCAGTTTGAAAGAAAGTGTGGAATTTCAGAAAGATGTCTTATTCTTTTCTTTAGCCTTTAAAAAATTGAGATGATCTATTTATATTTTTGAATGCAGGCTTCCTGTTGCATTCCTGTTCAAAGTAACTTTCATTACATGTATCCTTTTTTTTTTTTTTTAAGTTGATTAATTAACTAGTTAATTTACTTGAAAAGGCTGACAGGTCCTTTCCAGGGAACTGTGCCTATATGAAATGGAATCAAGTTGAAATTATGCCGTGAAGCTGGTACTTTGGTCAGCTGGAGACCTTCCCAACAGACACTGTTCTCAGATCCTCAGATCATCCTCACACCTGCAGTGTGGAATTATTGACTCCCTAGATTTCATCCCTCGCATTGTTGATCCTTAATCTTTGTTTGTCATGAAAGTCATTCAGTTGCAAGGACTAACTTTCAGAAAGGGTCACAGATTGTTTCAGGCTAAATCCTGTATTCAGGTTCATGCTGAGTCCCCAAGCAAAATTAATGGGAAACGTGCAGCTGCATCTCTGGGTGGACCTCGCCTTCCCTGGCTTCCTTCAGTTCTCCTCACTTGCCTTTTAAGCACTTTGAAGACTGTCGTGCTTGCTTCAGAGAAAAGCACATGTTCTGTTTCTGTGACTCTTGCTGGCTCATTTCACTTGAAGGCTGAATATTCTTGTACGTGGGCCATAGATTAATTTCAGCAGCATGGATGTTTGTAATATACATAAATAGGTTGGATGAAGGCACTGAAACAAAATTTCTAAGTCTGCAAATGAAGCTGGAATTGGAAGCACAGAAAATAACGAAGGGCAATGAAACCCAATTCAAGAAGAGGGTTTGAGTAAGAGTGCCAACAAGCACCCAATCAACTTAAATGAAGACAAATATTAAATGATTTAGGAGCAAAGAGCCAAGCTGGAGACAATCTGCTAAATGGAATCATGAATCAGCAGTCCAATCAGTATGTGGTTTGAAAGTTATCATAGAAAATCATAAAAGCTATCAGCTCAGAACCTAACAAGAAATTAATAGAAACATAATAACGGATCTGTATGTTGAAAGAGCATACATATCACAACAGGGAAAAAATTGCAACACAGAACCCAGATAATATCGCTGTACAAATATTCTCGTTTTCTTAAATTTGTAAGAGGTTTCATTGAGTTGGAAGTCCCACAAAGATGCAAATTCTAATTTATTTTATGCGTCTTCTTGAAGGAAATTCATTTTGTTTTACTACAAATGCACCACCCAATTTTTGTGTCAACTGTTCATGAAACATTCCAGTAAAATTACCTACTTTGATAAGATTGTGCTTCATTGTATCACTGAGCTGCCATATACTTAGCATTCAAGACACAGCCAGCAGTTACATAATAATTTAATAATTATAACTAATGCTTTTGGGCAGTAGCCTGGACACTGATGCAAGCACTAATATTATCTAGTTCAAACCTTTATAAAAATCCTTTGAGGGAGGGACAAGGAACCATTTATATTTCAGTTTTAATGGGGAGGGAGGAACTGCCACATGAACTTGTCTAAGGTCACACACAGTAGGAAATGGAGCCTAGACTCAAACTCTGGGTTACCTTCAGAATCCACATTCTTAATCACCATGTTATTCTCACAAATTCTGCACGGAGCAAAAAAAATATATTCCTAATGAAACTGAGGAACAGAGCTGGTAAATAACCTATCAATGTTACATGGATGACTATTAAATGGCTTCAGAAGCAAATTCTAGTTTGTCAAACTTTAAACTCCTTGTTCTTTCTATACGACATATATCTCATGCTGGCCCCAAACTCTTACCTTTCTCCCTTTGTGTGCAAAATGGGATGGAGACAGATCAATGATTCTAGACTGTAAACTACTAAGATAAATAATTTAATGTGCATTTGTTTGTTTGCTAGCTCAGATACCTGCCCAAACTCCACTGAAGATTGTATTTTTATACCTTGTCATAATGAAAATTGACAAATCAATCCCTCCAAAATCTTTTCTCATAGATGAATCAACTTTTCGTTATGGTAGGACATGAATGTAGCTGACACACTCAAGTGAGATGCCTTAATTCTATCAGCACATTTAGGAACATGTGAGGGAGAATAGTCCCTAAGATGTTTTAATAATAAACAGCCTGTGATTTCATTAAAATATTTTCTCAACTGAGTACTTTGTTCAGAAATGTACTAAGAACAGAGCAATAGATTGTGCTATGATTCTATGATAAGGACTTTGTATTGAAAATTAACTTGTGATTTTTTTAAATTTTTTAAAATTTTTGATTGAAAGATAGTTGACATATTAGTTTCAGGTGCACAGCATAGTGACTTGATAATTATATACATTATGAAATCCTCACCATGGTAAGTATAGTTATCATCTATTACCTAGTATGGTATTAGTCACTATATCCCTTTTGCTGTATTTTTCATCCCCATGGCTTATTTATTTTATAAGGAAAAGTTTGTATAACTTATGATGTTTTAACAAGCAAACTGAACTGAAGTCTTGACTGACAAATATAATTCAGAAGTTCAGTACAGTTATATATATTTGAATATTTATATCACATGTGCACCTGTTAAAGGTGGCATGGAGGAATGCTATTTAAGAAAAATCAACAGGCTTGTGAAAAGGCTCATTTGGGTTGTGACAATTCATCCTTGAGGATACCCCCAAGAGGTGAGACCATAGAGCCTAGACCTGTTAACTGCTGTGCTGCTATATCATAACTTAAAATCTGGAAACTTTCTTTAAAATGATGATCTAAATACTGCTATATAAAAAAAATGGTAAAAAGGGGAGAGAAAATGCAACAAAGCATTTTCCAAAAAATTGTTAAATTACATTTCAAACATACACTACTCATGTGCAGACATGTTTTGAAACCCACCTGTTCCCTGGGAAAGAGCAGCAAGTAGGAAATAGACCCAGCTCTAGGGACTGGCGAAAGGTCCAGTTCAGTGAAAGGAAATTAGTGTTCCCATGTGTCAGGCAAGAGGAGCTGGCTCTTTGGGTAGACCATAGGCATCATGGGTATCAAGCCATCACAGTGGAAAAGTTGCGATTGTTGGGTGGGCATGGCCATCGGTGTTTCAGGCACAAGTCATGCCCAGGATTTTCTGGTTGAAAGATCTCTGCGTTGGGGAGAATGCTCAGTAGGGTTTGGGCTGGGGCTGGGACTTTGCGGTAAGACATCACTCCCCGCTCCCCCCTGCCAGGGGAATGGTCAGAAATAAGGCAGACCACTAGTTTTAGAAGTGTTGGACAAGTTATAAAGACAAAGGTCAGGGTTGGAGATGCAAAGCAGAAGTAGCTTGGGTATGTTAACTGGGTAGCAGTGAGGTCCAGACTGGACTGCTTGCAAGGATGACCTGTTGCCGATCCCCAGATGGTTACACAAAACTATCTTTACCCCTTTCATCTGGAAAGGGCTTCAATCTTTAGGTGTTGGTTCCTACAGTTCATCTGAAAGAAGAGCTAAATTCTGAAGGCTGAAATCCAGGTAGATGTGAACAATGTGCATTTAGCTAACCTCAGATTAATTAGTCCGGTGTTTCAAACGCAGGTATTTTATTAATAGGTTTTCCCTTAGGAAAATGACAAGAAGCCATATTATCAAGGTAGTTTCAAGGGTATATATCATAGATACGGTGTATATATCAGGTTTATATTGATATTAGGTACATATTTTACCTCTGTTCCATCAGAAAACTTCAAATGTAATTCATACCAAACCACCCCAAAAATAAATGACTATGTTCTTTCTATTTTAATCATTTTTCTTCAAACCAGAATTCATTAATGGAATACAAAAAACAATGCAATTTCGGAATGAAATCCTTTAATGTAGCAGTTTTAGTACACACAAACTGATTCAAAAGCATTTCATTTCCTCACAATCACTATAGCAAAACTCAATAATCTGCATTCATTATATACACTAAGCTCCTCTAGCAGGCGTTCTTAGCTCTGAGCTATTTGCATGGTGTGTGTATCACCAATTTGGCAAGGCTGGCATTCAAACAGACGTCAGAAGTGAATATTCTGCAGTATTATCAGATATATTGCATTTTTGACAGTATTACTCTACTTTTAAAACTCTCTTCATGATATTCTCTATTTGATAAACTTCGTGTGGTTTTAAGGGTGAACATAAGTAGCCATTCCCTTTAAATTACAAAATTCGATCTCTTTACAATAATCAAATCTCTTATTTTTCACTTTAAGACTATAAAGAAGTTTAATTCACATTTATAAAAGGAGTAAAGGTTCACTTTCCCACAACAGAAAAAGCTATGCAAATATTTACCAGTTTTGCATGTAAAATCAGAAGTAATTAATTTTAAGTGGCTGGTGTAAAAGCAATGTGAAATTTATTTTGCAGTTCACATGTTGATTGTATATAATATTACAAATTTATTTAAAAGAACTTCTAAAGGAAATGTAAGTTCCAAGAGGGCAGAGACGGTGCCAGTCTTATTCACTTAGTTCCCAGTGTGGAGCCAGGATATATAGGTGCCAGGATATATATGTGTGTGTGTGTGTGTGTGTGTGTGTGTGTGTGTATATATATATATATATATATCTGGTTATAGATGTATGTATATATATGCAATTTTAATTTTAATATATACATTCAACATGTGAAAAGCAAAATAATTTTCACATGTGTATATACGTATATACACATATATGTATATATACATATATACACACAGATATATAATTTAATGTTGCATATTTTTGTTTCCTCGGTGTTCACATGTTCACATGTTAAAAGCATAACCACTTATCCTGAGGTATTCTGTGAAAAAGTATTTAGGAACCAGTATTTATAATACTACAGCATTACTTGTGACCTTTAGTATTATGTGGTACATCCTCAGTGTTTTAATCAGATGATACTTCAAGACACACACAGTCTATAGGGTTTGTACCACTCAGTTTAGCATTTAGAATTCAAAGAAGTGATATTCGGTCTTTAAGAATACATAGGAATAGAATGAAATAAAACGAAAGTGCTTTTAAGGCAAGACATATAACAAACACACTAAGGGGATAGGGGTTGGGAAAATGATCATGGACGCTTCTGGAGGCTAGTTGGAACCAGAGGGTTCCTACAAAGAGAAACTGGAGAGTTAGAAGAGAGAAGTGGATCCTCATTATTGAGAGGCTGGACTATCAGACTTCTGAATGAGTAATTGGTAATACAGTTGAAAGCTGCTTTAAATCCCAATGAAAGGAAATAAAGTTAGAAAAAACTGTATTTTGTGAAAGTCCATTACTTCCACCAAGAGGGACTGGAGGATAGGAAGGCAAGGTAGAAGCAGGTTACAGTAGCAATACAGGAACGAGGTTTAACAAAGGCTGGACTGGGATGTGATAGGAGACATCTGTGAGTGAAGAGACAGTTCAGTGCAGATTTATAAGATGAAAATAGGACCAACTGAATATAGAGGAAGGACTAGAGTAGGGGAATAAAGGATGTCCCAGGTTTTCCAGCATGATATAGGTGATATCATTGAATATAGTGAGGACACGAGGATTTTTATTGGAAGGAAGAGGATTACTTTGGTTTGAAGCTGCAGGAATTTGATGACTGTGTGGCTCCTCCTAGAAATGATCAACAGGGGGCGCCTGGGTGGGTCAGTGAGTTAAGGGTCTGCCTTCGGCTCAGGTCATGATCCCAGGTTCCCGGGATGGAGCCCCACGGGCTCCCTGCTCTGTGGGAAGCCTGCTTCTCCCTCTCCCACTCCCCCTGCCTGTGTTGCCTCTCTCACTGTCTCTCTCTGTCAAATAAATAAATAAAATCTTTAAAAGAAAAAGAAAGAAAGACGTGTTCAACAGGAGTTGTAAATACAGTAATGGAATTCAGATCAAGAACTTAAGCAGAGATGGAGCTCTCCTTGTTCAAGGCATAGTTATTAAAAGGAAAAT
Source organism: Mirounga leonina (assembly GCF_011800145.1). NCBI lineage: Eukaryota > Metazoa > Chordata > Mammalia > Carnivora > Phocidae > Mirounga > Mirounga leonina. Next base: position 17,173,573 of record NW_023270451.1, read on the forward strand.
AAAATGAAGAAAATGGTGAGTTTTTCAAGAATGCAATCCAAATGGAAATGAACCTGTTAGTTTTAAATGTTAGTAAATAAACCACTTTTTATTTATAACTGATGTCATAAGTATGCATTTCACTAGCACAATGATTTCCAATCCTTTTGATATTGAGAATCAGTTTTTAACATAATGATGATGATTCTCTTTTTCTGATGATTGTTCTCCTATTGTGTGTTTATTTGATACTGTACTGATGAGGTGTAAAAGTTAAGTGATCCTCTTAAGTGAATTTATATTAATCACTGCCAGTAACTACATTTGTAAAATTTTCCGTATGTGTGAGTCTTCTATGATGGAGTGTTCTGTGAAATACAAGCTGATAAGATTTATTCTAGTTTTCCTGTTTCAGTCACTGATGCTCCTTCTACCAAAGGACTCCTAGTGCCTTAGGAAGTATCCAGAGCTGGGAACGAAGACTTTACATTTTTAAGATTCTAAGTTTAAAAGGCAGGAGTTATAAAGTGATTAGGGGATGCATTTGAAGAAACAAAATCATTTTCCTTGCTGTCAGACAAGATAGTTGACCCTCTGAACTAGAGAAAAGTGAGGAATGAGGATGGGTAGTGTAGAGAAGAAGGAAAGATGCAGTGTGGTCACATGCATTCTGTTCCCCACCGCATGAATCTGGGTGGTTGGAACACATTTGAATTCTCTTGGAAGTGTGAGAGAATGGCAGAGTTGCATCCTAAGTCTCAGTCTTGATTTATACAAAAGGGAGAAACAGAGGGGGCCAGAGACAGCATCCCAAAGCTCTCAACTAGGTACTACATAGCATGGGACTTAATTTGTAAAATTTCTGTGAGCCCCATGTGGGGTAGCGACTTGTGATGGGAGATAGTGCATCCTTTCCAGCCGGTGTCCTGATGAGAGTGAAGAGCTAAACACGGGGAAGTGGTAGAGTGGGTCACATGTCTGGAGCTAGAGAAGGAAACCTCCCAATTTCCACCCACTGTCACAGCCAGGAAGTCAAAGAGGGAGCTGAGTCAGCAGAGGGAAGAGAAGACAGTCATAAAACAAGTGAACTGATACACAAAATTGATAATAGGATGCAACGTTGCTATATGAAAGACAGGGAAGGTAGGCATAGACAATTGGAGATTAAAAGTGCTTGGATATTTTCTCTCTTTCACCTATTAGTGGGCCTTAGTTATGATATTATGAAATGGAGTAGTTGTGTTTTCCCTTTGCTTCCTGCCTCTAGAGAGCCAGGATGGGCGGCTTATATCTCAGAAAGTATACACAGAGGAAAAGCACAGACTTGGATGCTGTCCTTCAGGGGATTCCCAGAGAAAGGAGGAAGAAAAATTGTAATGGGGTCAGTGGCTTCTGAAGAAGGATGAGCTATGAGGTAGTAGAATAAGGAAAGAATTTCAAGAAAGAGATACTTTAAATACTTTGAATATTATATAATTATTTCTACATCTTGACTCAAAAGGGCCTCACTTTTAGAAACTTTTTCCTATTCTAGAATGCTTTCACTCTCTTTAAGCCATCTCACAGTTCATCTCTGGAAAGATGATCGTATTTATTTGGAAGCAGTAAATACAGCAGATACTTTGAATGCTGTCCGATGCCACAGAAGGTCAAGGAGAATGATTCTATGGGATGTGGCAAGATCTAAGTCAATGATGACCTTATAGAGAACCATTTCCATGGAAGGGCTTGCAGAAGACAAATTGTAAGGGGGTAAGTAAAAATAAATGAGGAAGGAGAGGAAGAAATGGCTGAAGAAAAAGAAATGTGCCCCCAGAAGAAGTGGTTAGCAAAAGGGCAAGAGTTAGAAAGAATAACCTATTTAAAATGTAGGCTAGCAAGGAAGAAGCCACTGGAGAGAGATTGCTTGAAAATACTAGAGGGAGAGGAGAAAAATAGTTTAGGAATAGCTGTTAAGTTTAAACCACAGTTATATTTAATAAATAAAGGCTTTCCTGCAGAGTCATGCCATTAGTATTAGAGAAAAAAATGTCCAATGAATAGTTATAATCTATTCATAAGCATGAAGTAAATCATGTTTGGGTATAATTAGTAAGAGAGCATCAATAAAGGAGAAAAATATTTTTAATCCACTAATAGACCTGGAATAAATCATGCATTAGGTGTAATTACTGGGAGAATACTTGGATCATTGCAAATAATTTGACAACATGATTCTATTTAATGCACCTCCCTATTTTAAATGAATACATGATGCTTGTGTTGTATTTTATTGTCTGCTTGTTGTACCAGCACACTGAAGGAAAAATAAGAATCCTGTTGGGTAGTAAAGAAGAGCCTGTTCTCCTAGAGTTGTAAGAATAGCCCAAACCTCCTAACTTTACATTAAATTTTCTTTCATGATGTTAATTTATTTTAAATTAACTCTCTCGCTCTAAATGGAATTGCTTTCATGGTGCCTGGGTGGCTCAGATGGTTAAGCGTCTGCCTTTGGCTCAGGTCATGATCCCAGGATCCTGGGATCGAGTCCTGCATAGGGCTCCCTGCTCAGCGGGGAGCCTGCTTCTCCCTCTGCCCACCCCCCTGTCTCTTATGAATAAATAAATCTTAAAAAAAAATAAATGGAATTGCTTTCTCAGCTGGTGCTACTGCAAGCTGTCCAAGGTCCCAGGGCTGACTGCTGTCTCCCACGCAGAATCTGGGCCATAAGACGCAGTCCCTGGACCTAGTCACCAGGAACTGCTGAACTTTTCAGTCTTTCACCTTCTGATTTCATTTTCACGGTCACTTCCCTTCCACAGACTCTGTTGTCCCACTTTTGCCTTATTGCTGAAGTCAGGGAATGTGTCTCCCGCCACCTGTCTTTCTTTTATCCTCCTCCCTTTTACTCCAATACCTAAATCCTCTTCTTCAAGCACATCTTTCTTCATTTTTCTCTCTTTTCCAAAAATCCCTAGCACCTCTGAGCATCTCCTTTGTTATCCCTGGTTGATTCTTTTCTCTTCTAGTGGAGGAAAAACTGTATTTTGCCTCTCTGCCCCTAAAGGGAATCTATATGTCCTACCTGAAGTTGCTTGTTTCCTGTGGTATATATTGAATACCTTCACATGTCAAAACTGAATGTATTACATGCATACTAGGATTAAACTCTGTTCTAGGTTTTGCTGATATAAAGATGCACGTGCAGCTGGTAAAAGGATGAAAATCCATGGCCTTTGCCCTTGACTACACCAGTCTGGTGTGCAAGCGATGAGAAAACTAGTGATTTCAACTTTGAATTCAGGAGACTAGTGCAGAGATGCAAGGATAAGTTAATGTTTTAGAAAAATTTAGCTGGTAGGTAGGGTACAAGACACAGGTGGGTGGTTGAGCTGGGGGTGTCACAAATAAATAGACTAGCACAGCACAACTCTAATTAGTTTGCTAACGCCAAATGATTGATGAAAGACCATACAGGTTAAATAGAGAGCAAATGGAGAGGTCCTTCAAGAGTTGAAACAGGGAAGTACAGTGATAAAATTTTCAGCTGAGAAGGAAAGCATGGTGGAAGATGGATTTAAGTTGAATGAACTAAAGGCAAATTCACTAGCTAGAGGGCTATTACAGCGGTAGAGGTGAGCTACCCCTCTGGTGAACAAAGGAACTGCCAGCATGATGGAGTTAAGGGAACGGATTTAAATGACACCTCTGTGTATGTGTATGTGTGTGTGTTTTAAATTAAGAGACTTTATATTTTAGAGTAGTTTTAGGTTTACAGAGGGATTGAACAGAAAGTGGGGCACCTGGGTGGCTCAGTCAGTTAAGCGTCTGCCTTCTGCTCAGGTCATGATCTCCAGGTCCTAGGATCGAGTCCTGCATCAGACTCACTGCTCAGCAGGGAGTCTGCTTCTCTCTCTTTTTTCTCTCTCCCTCTGCCTCCCCACCACTACTTGTTCTCTCTCTCTCTCAAATAAATAAGTAAAATTGTAAAAAAGAAAAAGAAAGTGAACAGAAAGTCCCAAGCATTCCATATACCTTCTCAACTGCTACCCCAGTTTTCCATATTGTAAACCTCTTGCATTATGGTGGACGTTTGTTTACTATTGATGAACCCAAACCAAATTGATGCATTATTATTAGCAAGAGTCCACATTAGGCTTTACATTTGGGTTCACTCTTCGTTTGTATAGTTTTATGGGCTGTGGATCCACAGGAATGCACAGTGTAATGTATTCACCATTACAGTATCATACAGGAGAGTTTCTCTGCCCTAACACACCCTGTGCTTTATAGTTTCATCCCCCCACCTCTCTGAATCAAGGGAAATTGCTGATCTTTGACTGTCTCTATAGTTTTGCCTTTTGTTATGTAGTTGGAATCATACAGCATGTGGTCTTTTTAGATTGCCTTCTTTCACTTGGCAATGTGGTTTTAAAGTTTCCCCATGTCTTTTATTTATTTTATTTTATTTTATTATGTTAATCACCATACATTACATCATTAGTTTTTGATGTGGTGTTCCATGATTCATTGATTGCGTATAACACCCAGTGCTCCATGCAGTACGTGCCCTCTTTAATACCCATCACCAGGCTAAGCCATCCCCCCACCCCCCTCCCCTCTAGAACCCTCAGTTTGTTGCTCAGAGTCCATAGTCTCTCATGGTTCGTCTCCCCCTCCGATTTCCCGCCCTTCATTTTTCCCTTCCTGCTATCTTCTTTTAACATATAATATATTATTTGTTTCAGGGGTACAGGTCTGTGATTCAACAGTCTCCCACAATTCACAGTGCTCACCATAGCACATACCCTCCCCAATGTCTATCACCCAGCCACCCCATCCTTCCCACCCCCCACCACTCCAGCAACCTTCAGTTTGTTTCCTGAGATTAAGAATCCCTCATATCAGTGAGATCATATGATACATGTCTTTCTCTGATTGACTTATTTCGCTCAGCATAATACCCTCCAGTTCCATCCACATTGTTACAAATGGCAAGATTTCATTCCTTTTGATGGCTGCATAATATTCCATTGTATATATATGCCACATCTTCTTTATCCATTCATCTGTCGATGGACATCTTGGCTCTTTCCATAGTTTGGCTATTGTGGATATTGCTGCTATAAACATCGGGGTGCGTGTACCCCTTCGGATCACTACATTTGTATCTTTGGGGTAAATACCCAGGTGTGCAAATGCTGGGTCATACAGTAACTCTATTTTCAACTTTTTGAGGAACCTCCATACTGTTTTCCAGAGTGGCTGCACCAGCTTGCATTCCCACCAACAGTGTAGGAGGGTTCCCCTTTCTCCGCATCCCCGCCAACATGCGTCATTACCTGACTTGTTAATTTTAACCATTCTGACTGGTGTGAGGTGGTATCTCATTGAGGTTTTGATTTGAATTTCCCTGATGCTGAGCGATGTTGAGTGCTTTTTCATGTGTCTGTGGGCCATTTGGATGTCGTCTTTGGAAAAATGTCTGTTCATGTCTTCTGCCCATTTCTTGATTGGATCATTTGTTCTTTGGGTGTTGAGTTTGATAAACTTTTTGTAGATTTTGGATACTAGCCCTTTATTGGATATGTCATTTGCAAATATCTTCTCCCATTCTATTGGTTGTCTTTTGGGTTGTTGACTGTTTCTTTTGCTGTGCAAAAGCTTTTTATCTTGATGAAGTCCCAATAGTTCATTTTTGCCCTTGCTTCCCTTGCCTTTGGCGATGTTTCTAGGAAGAAGTTGCTGTGGCTGAGGTCGAAGAGGTTGCTGCCTGTGTTCTCCTCTAGGATTTTGATGGACTCCTGTCTCACATTTAGGTCTTTTATCTATTTTGAGTCTATTTTTGTGTGTGGTATAAGGAAATGGTCCAGTTTCATTCTTCTGCATGTGGCTGTCCAATTTTCCCAACACCATTTGTTGAAGAGACTGTTTTTTTTCCATTGGACATTCTTTCCTGCTTTGTCGAAGATTAGTTGACCGTAGAGTTGAGGGTCCATTTCTGGGCTCTCTATTCTGTTCCATTGATCTATGTGTCTGTTTTTGTGCCAGTACCATACTGTCTTGATGTCTTTTAATGGCCTGAGAGTCCTTTTCCTTTTACTGTTGAAGGATAGTCCATTGTTTGGATATACCACAGGTTATCTCGTCACCTACTGAAGGTCATCTTGGTTGCTTCCAAATTTTGACACTTATAAACAAGGCTGCTATAAACATCTGTGTGCAGTTTTTGTGTGAACATATGTTTTGAATGGTTTTGGTAAGCACTAAGAAGTATGATTGCTGGATTGTTTGGTAAGAATAGATTTAAAAAAAAAAAAAAAAGAATAGATTTAGCTTTGTAAAAAACTACCAGCTGCCTTCCAATGTGCCCGTACCAATTTGCCTTCCCACTGGAGGTAAGTGAGAGTTCTTGTTGCCCCATATCCTCACCAGCTTTTAGGATCGTCAGTGTTCTGGATTTTAGCTGTTCTAATAAATGTGGTGTCTCATTGTTTTCATTTGCAAATCCCTCATACTGTATGATGTTGAGCCTCTCTTCATGTGCTTATTTGCCATCTATATAACCTCTTTGACAAGGTGTTTGTTCAGATCTTTTGCTCACTTTTTAATTGTACTGTTTGTTTTGTATTGTTTAATTTTAAGAATTATATACTTTGGATAGAGGTCTTCCCACAGATATGTATTTTGCAAATATTTTCTCAGTTTGTAGCTTGTGTGTGTGTGTGTGTGTATATATTAACATATATATATATGTTAAACACTGACTTTCTCAGAGTAGAGGTTTTTAATTTTGATTAGGATTATGTTGAATAGATCAAGCTGGAAAGCACTGACATCCTGACAATATTAACATTTTTGTTGATTGTTATTAACATTAGGACTATTAGTTATAGTTATATACATTTTTCAATGCTTATTTTAAGTGGGGAGTAAAGATACAGGAACTAGGGATTACTTCTAGATCTCTGATAAGGGCAACTGGAGAAGTCTTGTCACTCAGTTGGGCATAAGATTTTGAAGTGATAATGATAAATTAGATACTGGATACTTAGAATTTGAATTTCCACATGGAAACCAGATAAATACAACCAACATACAATTGAATAAAAGAATCTGGAATATAGGGAACTAAGCAGAATATAAATATTTGGAAATCCTCAACATACATATCATTGAACCTATGGGTATATATGATGTTGCCTAGGGAGAACATATGATATGAGAAGATGTTAGAAAATATAAAAATGTAAGGTGGATATAGGAAAAGTTGCCCAGGAAGGAACCATAGTGAAAATGGCAGAGGTGAAATAAAAATTAGAAACTAAACAGCAGAGGAGCTGGAAGTTAAGATGGTGGAGGAGTGGGAGAATCCTGAGTTTGTCTCATCCCTTGAACACCTCTACATAATTACCAAGTTTTTCTGAACAACCAAGAAGTCAATCGGAGGTCTGAGACAACAAAAACTGCAGGTCTACAAGTAGAAAAGTGACCACCTTTTGGAAGGTAGGCGCAGAAGTTCATTTGGGGGAGACATAGTGGTGGATGAGGTGGCAGGGAGGGAGCCTGTTTGTGGTGGCTACTGCAAGGTATTAGAAAACTATTTTGGAAGCCATAAAAGAAAAGAATTTCAAGAAAGAAACTTGTCAGCAGTGCCAAATGTAATAAAAGAGCATGAAAAGTAAAAGTGCAAAGGAAAACAATAATTCATGGACATGAATTAATAGAGCCATGAATGTAGACAACTCATAAAAAAAAAAAATGCTTACCTTGGGAGAGGGCCAGTATAATCAAAGAGAAATGATAGGGGGCTAGGGAGAGTTCTGACATTATCCTTACAATTGACACCATTAGCATAATTGTCATTATCATCATTATGATCATCATTACTTAGCTGGGATAAATTGGAATATGTTTATATATTGAGGGCAAAGAACAAATAGAAAGGTGGAAGGTGAGAAACAGAGAGGTTTTCCCGGAGTGATGGGAAGGAATGTGATTCCAAGCACAAATGCAAGAATTAACCTGGACAAAATTCAAAGAACTAATCTGGACAAAATTTCTCCCAAGCCATTAATAAATGAATAGAGAACTGGTTGAAAAATAACAGCAAGCTTGATATTTGGGCCCTGGCTTAAAAAAAAATGAATATAAATTCTTAGTATCTAATAAATATCTGACAATATTAATACAAATATTTCTCCTCTGATCCTGAATAAATATTCAAGAAAATATTCGCCTAACTTATTTCCAATATTTTACTTTAAAACTTAGCAAGATTTATTGGAGGCAAAGTGTGGAAATTTGCAACTCCTTCTCCCTGAAATTGTGCAAAATCTGCCGGTAAAATTGAGACGTGGGTCAGTGAGGCAACTCACCAAGTTTTTCTCCTTACTGAGAGTAATGACAATGCAGTGATGCCAGATATTGTCACAAATTTGTATTTCCCAGCATGCTTTTTACAAATCTTGAGTAGTCCAGTTCCCAGAAGGATGGGTGGATAAGGCATGGCATCTGAACATGAGTTTGTTCCTTGAATGGCATCTGGAGCCACTGATTTTATCGTGTCTTATTGATGCTCTCTTTGCTCTCCATCAGTCAGGATCCCGTCGTAGAGAATTAATGCAGAAAATGGATATTATGTAGATATGAGAAGACCTGAGAAAAAGGAGGACAGAGAAACATTTTAGATTTTAATGGGAGGGACAAATTATCACAGCTGAGGAACGCATGGTGGGGTTTGAGGTTACCAGTGCTCAGAACCATGGAGGATTTCCTGGAGCCTATGCACAGAGAAGAGGCAACCCCACAAAGATGCTGGGACCTCCAAGAGACCTTGAGCACTGATGCTCCATCTAAGGATGTGGGTACATGCTGTAAGCAGCAGAATTGAAAAAAGCATTGACTATTTAGCTTTCTCATGTCTCTAGGGACTGGTGGCAAGAGACTCTTTTTCCTATTTTCCTGTCTTCCTTTTTCCTGTGAGTTCCTCTAATTAAAGGAATTTGGCTAAGAAATTTGGAAAATATGGCTTACGGGGGGCCCTACCTCTCTGAAAATGCACAGCAGAGAACAAAGGAGTAGGAAAGTCAACTATGGGCAAAGAAAATGATGACTGGCAAAATGAACTTCACACTAAGAGCATTCTTTGAAAAGATTCTAGGATAAAAGAGGGTTTTAAATGAAACATCTGCCATCTACTCAACAGTATGCTTGAATTCAGGACATTCCAAACAGGAACCCAAAGATCCAATTTCTAATGCCAGACTTTTTATTCCTAACAGAAAGATAAAGAAAACATCTACCACAAGCTTATATTGTTGGGAAAATTTGAAGAGACTGATGTCTTGAGCTGGCCCACTGTCTGTTGTCCTGGAGGTTTTCCCACCCCAGGGAGATGTGCCATGTTAAGATAATACATAGTGAGATTATGCCTATAATTGTACAGTGAGAGACAAGGCAATGTGGGAAAGAAGAGCAAGACATCTTGACCCCAGATGTATGGTCAGGGAGATGCATTTTAGAAAGATTACACATAGAAGTTGAGCACCTGAAAATTGATTCCTGTACAAATATCATAACCCTCTATCTCTTGGGAAGTCATAGTGAACTTCTATATGAGTGCAAGCTTCGCTTTGTAGATTGCTTTTATTGATAACTTTTAAAAAACATGCATAAGGCAGTGAAAATGTATACTCTAAAGCATGTAAACAAGGGAAAAAAGGATTATCTTTCACGTTTTCACTTTGCTCTGAATTCCTCTATTAATTCGTATTAATGTAAGTGTGGGTAGCTTGGAGCTAAAGTGCTGATTTAAAGATCATAGGTTTGAAATTTGAAGTGATCAAATTTAATTCAGTTTTAATGCGGTCTTCCTCTTGCAAAGTTTCCTGTCACACTCCTCCTTCCGTGCGTGCTGTGGTGAATATATGTGTTCAATGGCTGTCGTCAGATCTATGGCCTGCTTCCCTTAAGTCCATCCTCCCCTCTGAGAGTGCCCTGGAGGTTGCTTGATGACCAGTCACATCTTCAGGCAGGTTCCAAGGTGCTGAAGTTGGGACAATTGTCTCTTCTGGGCATAGCTTGTATCTGAGGCCTGCTCCTCTCAACCTCTGGTCTTTTTCCAAGTTTCGGATCCTCTCTTCTGTGTCTCTACCTAGAGGTTTGTGGTAAATTGATGCATTATTTGACACAGGCCGAGAGAAAGTGCAAGCACTATTTTAAGCCTTCTCTCTGCCCTAACCCACCAGCTCTGATGGCCCCATCACAGGAGTGGAGGGCACTGTCTCTCCAAATATACCAATGGCAGGTAGGGCACAATCCTTCTCTGCTTAAATCCCATATGTCCTCCCCAGGCTTAGGTCCAGAAATGAGAGGTAGTTTGGTCTCAGTCCTAATATCAACCCTTAATAATCTCATTTAATGATAATTTATTAATAAATTAATTTGAAGCTCAAAACAAGCATTGATCCTTTCGTCCTAGCCTTAATGTGTTTTATTCCTGAAATTTTAATGCCATGTGTTGAGTGGATGAACGATCCAGTCAACTAGTGAACATACTATCTCAAAAACATTATCTTTACATTTGCTTTATGGGCAGAATGGACATAAATATTTTTCACATAATTTGGCTTTCCAAATAGCATCATTCTGCCTTACCTAAGGTCAAACATCCATAAAATATATTATGCTATTTGAGAAAATAAATTACATTGCAAATATAAAATTGCTTTAAACTACTCTTATAAATTTGTTAAGTACTCAATGCACATAATGGCAAGAAAAAGTTAAATGATCTGGAAGGCATTATATGCTTATAATTTTTTGATAGAGATGTTTTTAGTAAATTTATTTATTGAAGTGTGACATGAAGACAGACATGCACAAATCGTAAGGCTATAGAAATCCTTACCATTAATACAGATTCATTGTTCAAATTCTCAGGAAAAACAGTAGTAAAGTATTTCTGTTTAACCTGAACCCCTCTATTCCCATTTGACCCCTGCCCATGTTGTGCAGAACTACAACTGTGTAGTTAAAATGGATTAAGAGAATAAATCTCCATTTTTGAGTGTGGGTACAATTTCCCCTCCATTTCGGTTAATAGCTACCAACAGTGATATATTCTCATCATGGCCAAATTTTCTTTCTCTATTTAGAGTTTTTCAACTGTTTCATTATGCTCTTTATCCTAGGAAATAATAGGTAAAGAATTTCTGAAACATGTTTCTTTATTTTTCTAAGCTGCTAGTGTTGTCACTGTCCCAAGGCCAGTAGATTTGACGGTATTAATATATACTTGAATATTTGTGATTTTTCTCCCTTAGCTTTTTCATAATTCTCTGATTAGACAGGCATTTGATTACATTAAGAAATTATGCATATTTAAATAATGATAGAACTCTAAGAAAATTGTACTGTGACCTTAAGAAATAATAGTTCTTTGTAGGGTGTTACCTAATATAACCTTGTCAATTTCTTAATGGACAATCAAGCTTTTGGCTAATTGCAGTCATCCTTATTAGTGAGTATTAATTAAGCAATTATTAAAAAGTCAATGAAAAGAATTTTTTAAATTGAAATTAGAAAGACCAGACTCCTAAATAAAGTATTTGTGCTGTCTGGGATTTAATATGTGTATGATTTAAGACAGGCATGGTTATTAAAAACCTTATGTTTCTGCCTTACTTAAAAGACCTGGAAAACAAAGCAGTTTCATTGTAACTGAGTGTTTGCATCTTCTGCTCCACATGAAAAGTCCTCAGAAGAATGAGTCTCCATTTCTATATTTGGTCCTTAAAGCCCAAACAGGGCATTTTGAGTCCTCATAATCACTGTAATTAAAATAAAATTACCTATAACATATAACTTTGTATAACTTTAAAGAAAAATGGAATAAATTGTACCTAAAACTAATTTTAAGGGTTCATTGGTTAAGCTTCAGTTCTAGAGGTAATAAAGCCTCCTTAGCAGTTACACTGCTTAATAGTGCAGTGACTTCATTTTCAGGGAAGCAGCTCATACCCATGGTCTTCATTCCTAGTTTACTTACTAGCATAGTTCTTTATATCTCCTTGTAAAGACAAAATTATGAGGTAATATTTGGAAGATCTCTCTCTCTCTCAACAAGAGTAGACTTATAAATGGACTGGATTCTACTAGAGCACAGTAGTAGGCTGATTAATGGCCCCAAAGATATCGGATCCTCATGCCTAGAACTTGTGAATGTTGCCATAATAGACTTTGCAGGTATAATTAAGGATATTGAGACAGAGCTATATCCTAGGTTATCATGATGGGCCCTAAATGTAATCACACATGTCTTTATAAGAGGGAGGAAGAGTGAAATTGGACTACACAGAAGATGATGCGAAGATGAGAGTGAGAGAGGTGTAAAGATGCTGGCCCTGAAGATTGGAATAAGGTGTCACAAACTGAGGAATTATGGTAGCCCTCAGAAGCTGGAAGAGGCAAGGGGCAGATTCTCCACTAGAGCCTCCAGAGGGAGAGTGCTCCAGTTGACAAGTTGATTTTGGCCCAGTGATACTGATTTCAGACCTCTAAACTCCCAAAGTGTGACAGAGTATGTTTCTGTTGTTCTAAGCTACCACGTTTGTAGTGATAGGTTATAGCAGCCATAAGAATCTAATAAAGGCCCCATGCATCATCTACAGAGAAAAATATGTTATGACAGCTACTGGGTTATATTATGCTAGAAAGAATCTCTCCTATGTTTCTTTCAACTAAAATATTAACCAGATAGGGAGTTTTCCAGGTTTATCTTTTTTAAAAACTACATTCTGTGTTCTTATAGCCTATTTACTGTAACTGATTAAGTCCCTGGTTACCTTTTAAAATAATTAAGATTGTACTGTAAGAAAGAAGAAAGAAGACTTTCTCCAATCATGACTCAAAATACAGCCATTACCCAGTATGATACCCAGTTGGATAAGTTCAAGTAATTTGCTCAATGGGGTGAAGTCTGAAAAGGTTCAAATTATGATGCTTTTCAGCCATATTGTTGATGCTGTCTTGACTGAATTGTAGGTATATTAAACTTACAGTATTTTTGGCAGTGAGAAAATTTCGTATTCAAATTCCCATAATCATAAACCATGTGACTGTTGAAAAACAAGCTTTGAAAGGTTGTAATCATGATGCTTTCTTTCATGGTTTGCACATAAATATAAAATCATACTTTAAAATTTAAAAGATATTCCAGTAAAGTTTTTGGAGTTTGAGTTTTGTGACATATTCTCAGAATTGTTCATGAATATTTTTTCTTCTGTTCAACTACCTTTAAAAGGGATGGAAAATGTACCATTTGTCAGCAGACTTTTGATTGTGTTGTAGGCTTGATGTACAATAGGAGAAATTCTTTTGTGCCTGGAAAAACAGTTTTGCATTTGAGAGCAGCGAAGTGCAACCTCAGACCAGAAAGGACTGGATGCACTTTCTTTTACATGTAGAGCAAAAAAAAAAAAAAAATTTTTTTTGAAGTTTGGCATACTTTCTTAAATACTACCACATGCTAAACTCTTTTTTTTTTTTTTAAGATTTTATTTATTTATTTGAGAGAGAGAGAATGAGAGAGAGAGAGAGAGTACATGAGAGGGGGGAGGGTCGGGAGGGTCAGAGGGAGAAGCAGACTCCCCGCTGAGCAGGGAGCCCGATGCGGGACTCGATCCCGGGACTCTGAGACCCTGACCTGAGCCGAAGGCAGTCGCTTAACCGACTGAGCCACCCAGGCGCCCCACATGCTAAACTCTTAATCTTACAATTATTTTATGAAGTGTCATATTCCCACTTTATAGCTAAAATAGCTAAGGCTCAGAGCGATTAAATACCTTCTCCTTGGAGTTCTAAGTCAGAACTAGGAGGCAGGTCCAGCTAGGTCTTTCCTAGCTCCATTCAGCGCTACCTTAATAATAGAGTCATTTCGTGATTGTAATAGTCACATAGTTCTTAGGTCATGTAACTTATGTATAAAGGAAATAAAGTTTTGATTATTTTCACATTTTGTAAAATCCATCTTCTCTGAAAAATTACAGGAAAATGTCATTTGGCAAATAATGAAATAGGGCCCAGCATTGATGAAATAAAAGTAAAATGTTACCTCCTCAGTTTTACAGCGCACTGTAACGAGTTTTTCAAAAGAAAGGAAAAAAGCCATTACCTAAAGTGCCTCCGGTTCTCATACTTTTAATGCGATGAAATTAAGTTCCATCTTAAAATGCACGAACAAGCTATTTATTATCTTTTGCTTATTTTCACTGTTAACTAAAATGTAAGCAGGCTTGAACTTGTTTGGGCAGAACACGATAAAACCCCAAGTCCTCATTAACATTTTTCTTTGTTACGCTTTTGTGCAAGTCCCACCTCCCCCCCGCCCCCCCCCCCCGCCCCCCGCCGTTCATCACTCTAGAGTTTTGTTGCAGGAAGGAGTCTGCCGAGATTAGATGAGATCTGTGGTAATGGTGATGACGATGATGATGACAATGACAAATCTGACACAAAAGGAAGTTCAAATGTGGAGAATTCTATGGTTCATTCCCAGTCATGTCTAGGTCGAAGTCAGATTTCTTTCAACATACACACTCTTTTTTTTTTTTTTTTTAAAGATTTTATTTATGTATTTGACAGACACAGCAAGAGAGGGAACACAAGCAGGGGGAGTGGGAGAGGGAGAAGCCGGCTTCCCTCTGAGCAGGGAGCCCGATGCGGGGCTGGATCCCAGGACTCTGGGATCGTGACCTGAGCCGAAGGCAGTCACTTAATGACTGAGCCACCCAGGCGCCCCAACATACACACTCTTCTTAAATTTTATAAGCTACTGCCTCAGTGAAGACATCATCTTTAGACTCAACTTCAATCAAAGAGTAAAGGAATATAACATTTGAGTACTTCCCTGTTTCAGGCAGTGGACTAGGCTCTTGGCACGCATGCTCTCATGTGGCCATTGCAGTCTCTAGTGTCACTCACAGTGGTACACCATCCTGGCTGCACAGCAGGATTATCTAGAGACGTGCAAATTCATGATGCCGGGGCGCCTGGGTGGCTCAGTCGTTAAGCGTCCGCCTTCGGTTCAGGTCATGATCCCAGGGTCCTGGATCGAGCCCCGCATCGGGCTCCCTGCTCAATGTGAAGCCTGCTTCTTCCTCTCCCACTCCCCCTGCTTGTGTTTCCTCTCTTGCTGTGTCTCTCCCTGTCAAATAAATAAATAAAAAATCTTTAAAAAAAAGAAAAAAAAATTGTGATGCTTGGCCTAGACCCCACCCCCAGAAAAATCACATCAGGATCTTTCAAGAGGTCTGAAACAGGTATTGATATATATTTTTTTCTAAGTCTCCCAAGTGGATTAAAATACCAAGCTAGGGTAGGGAAGGATCCTCAGCTTCAAGGTAAACATGTTATTTCGTTTATTTCTGTTTGGTCAGTTTATAAAATTCAGGAGGATTTTTTTTTTTTTTTTTTTTTTTTTTTTACTGAACCACCTTTTTAGCAAAAAATACTTCTATGAAGTATGAGGTATTGAAATATTAACTCAGTTTGCTTTTCCTCATTCTTCCTCATAATCAAAATAAATCAATAATCATAAAATTACTTACCCAAAGGACTCTCACCTCTAACTCTCATCACTTTAGTTTGTCTTCTCTGTACTAAATTTACTATTCCCTTCTGTAAGTCAAAAGCATGTATCTGATCTAGGGAATTCCAGAGAAGAGAGTTAGAAGTTAGAATAAGGAACATGAAACGTACATAGCACCTGGCTGTGCCCAGTTACTTCCTCAGGACCCACCTTCTTTAATAATCCCAACATGGGAAACTACTAAGGCATAAAAACCAATTAAAATTACATAATTTGAAAAAAATAGTTTCTGATCTTCTCTATTTTTTGTTTGCTTACTTAACATGTCCAATATTGCCAGCAAAGTTTATTCCCATATGAACTGGGTTCCTTTGACCTGCTAGCATCTTTTCCCATCTAATGGACTGAAAAAAAGAGAGGGAACAGGTATACAGGCACCAGTAAAATTCAGCTAATGGCCCTCATGAGGCACAGGAGAGATATCACAGAGAATTACTTTTTTAAAATAATACTGTTTCAGATGCACCTTTTTCTATCCTTTTAAAAACAAAAATTAAAAAAAAAAACAACCCCCCCACTCTTCCCCCAAATTAAGAAACAAAAGCAAAAAACAAACTTTTTTTTTTATATTTTTTATTCTTATGTTAATCCCCATACATTACATCATTAGTTTTATATGAAGTGTTCCATGATTCATTGTTTGTGCACAACACCCAGTGCTCCATGCAGAACGTGCCCTCCTCAATACCCACCACCAGGCTAACCCATCCTCCCACCCCCCTCCCCTCTAGAGCCCTGTTTGTTTTTCAGAGTCCATCGTCTCTCATGGTTCGTCTACCCCTCCGATTTCCCCCGCTTCATTCTTCCCCTCCCACTAAAGAGAAAGACATGTATCATATGATCTCACTGATATGAGGAATTCTTAATCGCAGGAATCAAACTGAGGGTTGTTGGAGTGGGGGGTGGGGTGGGAGGGATGGGGTGACTGGGTGATAGACACTGGGGAGGGTATGTGCTCTGGTAAGCGCTGTGAATTGTGCAAGACTGTTGAATCTCAGATCTGTACCTCTGAAACAAATAATGCAATATATGTTAAGAAAAAAACAAAAGAAGAACAAAAAACAAACTTCTAAACTACCTTTAATCTTGCCTAAGATCAATGAGTTGAATTTTAGTTTAGGGCTTTTTTTTTTTTTTTTTTTTACTTCCATTTTGTTGATGTGTCCAAAAATAACATTTTTTGATAACACTTCCAATATTTTGCAAAGGAAAATAATAATGGTATTAAAGGTTATAATTTTAAAATAGTTTTCTCAATAGAGGAAGATGTTTGAGTATATTAATAATCAATGTGTTGAGCCAGATGTTTTGGGAATCCACATTGCTTTTTCTAGTAAGAATAGAGCCACCACTTATGTGGCACCTACTGTCTAAGATATTGTGCATATATATTTTTCTTATTATGTTATGTTAATCACCATACATTACATCATTAGTTTTTGATGTAGTGTTCCATGATTCATTGTTTGCATATAACACCCAGTGCTCCATTCAATAGTGGGGGGTGAGAGGGATGGAGTGGCTGGGTTATAGACATTGGGGAGGGTATGTGCTATGGTGAGCACTGTGAATTGCATAAGACTGTTGAATCACAGACCTGTACCTCTGAAACAAATAATACATTATATGTTAAAAAAAAAAAAAAAAAGATAGTAGGAAGGGAAAAATGAAGGGGGGGAGTTGGAGGGGGAGATAAACCGTGAGCGACAATGGACTCTGAGAAACAAACTGAGGGTTCTAGAGGGGAGAGGGGAGAGGGGTGGGGGGATGCGTTAGCCTGGTGATGAGTATTAAAGAGGGCATATACTGAATGGAGCACTGGGTGTTATATGCAAATAGTGAATCATGGAACACTACATCAAAAACTAATGATGTAATGTATGGTGACTAACATAAGAGTCAAGATGTCCATCGACAGATGAATGGATAAAGAAGATGTGGTATATATATACGATGGAATATTATGCAGCCATCAAAACGAATGAAATCTTGCCATTTGCAACGACATGGATGGAACTGGAGGGTATTATGCTGAGCGAAATAAGTCAGTCAGAGAAAGACATGTATCATATGATCTCACTGATATGAGAAATTCTTAATCTCAGGATATTGTGCGTATATTATGTGAGAACGTGCCTCTTATTTCCCCATGTTAAAAGGGCAGCAGCTGAGATCCAGAAAGGCTAAGGAACTTGCCTAAGAGGTGGCAAAGCCTGGCGTGAATTCACAGTCTGCACTCTATGTCTTACCACTCTGCCATCTGCTCCTTACGACTATGGCAAACCAGTTGAGAGCTGACTAGTTTGTGATTAGAGCAAGAATTTGCTTTTTTGGTTAGAAGTCATGAAAGTCTCTAGTTTCCTGTAGGGCTTAGATCCATATATAAGGATAACATGAGTTCTTCCTATAATTTTACCTGGTCAGGCTTCTCTTCTGTCAAGACTCTGTGTAAGTTGTGAAGATGACTCCGGTATGGATGGTGTACCTAGCAGACTCAACAACTCATTTTAAGCATTTTCCTCTCTATTACAGAATTATTTTTAGTAATAATCATGCAATGAAACAAATGATGAAAATGGCCAGAAAAGTAATGCAGTTAAAAATTGTTATTGAAATTTTACAGAAATATATATGAAGAAATAAATGTTTTAGCACAAAAAGTAATATATTTTATTTTTAAATTACATTAATGTGTTTTTATTGAAAAAAAGAACTACATATTGGTCTATCATCATAGTGGATTATAACATTACAAGTTCTGTTCCTAGTCTTCCACAAACTTCCACAGTTTTAATACATAGACCCCAAAGAGTTATACAAAGGTCAAATTAAAGTAAATCAACTTCTCATTCTTTATTTTTGTAGTCATTATGCTATTGATGTCTTTTTATAAATTACTGTTTGAATTCAGATCTAGATAGTGCCACAGAGACATGACCACATAGGAACAGACTCCCAAACTGCTATGAACTTATTTGCAAAACAAATAGTACTTGCCTGGGTCTCTATGTGTTAGGGTAGAACTAGGAATTATCTGAATTAACTTCCATGCACCATCGTGTATTTAGTTCAACCATTACATTTCTCGTCACATTCTAATTTCCTGGAATAGTATTCCATGGTCCTGTTTGTCTCTCAGTCATTCTTCATTCCATTGCAATCTGTCTTCCACAAAATCTGCTCTGGTTCTAGCCACCCCAACATCTACAGAAAGTCATCCCTGACCCACCTCTCTGCTCCTATAGCATCCGTTGTATACTGTGTTCACACTACTTTTCATGGTAGTGTGAAAGGTAGATTTCCTTGCCACTTGTGCTCAAGAGAATCTAAACGCCTAGAAGATATTAGAAATATTGTATTCAATTCTGAGCCCCCTGGACTCAGTTCAGTGCTTGTGAGTAGTCACTAAGTAAACATTTGTGGAAGAAAGGAGGGAAAGAAGGGAAGAAGGGAGAGAGTTTTACTATTACTTTGAATAACTTAGTTGCAAGTTAGGGGTAGGGGCAAGAGGACCAGCAATTAAAATGAAGTGTATGCATGTCAGTTACATGTTCAAGACTGTAGAGCACTTAAGAAGATGTATTACTATAGCAAGTAAATTATTCTCCCTAATGCTTAGATAATTGCAGATGATTGATGATCTCTTAGAAATTGATACCTGGAACTCTTCATGGCTCTATTCAGTTCAGTGTAAAAAGTAGATTAAAGGGCTTGCTTTATGTTAAGCACTGTGCTCGAAACTGAGGATACTAAGATGACTAAGACATTTTATCTGCCCTTAAAAGATAAATTTATTTGTTAGGAACAAGGCACAAAAAAATGAAAGATAACTGTGCTGATAATGAGAGTTAATGTTCATTTAGCACCCACAATTTGCCATCACTAAGTGTAGCAGACCTTGGGTTGGGGAGAGCTAAGGTAGAAGTTACCATCGGGGTACATTTGCTCCTCTTATCACTAATCAAGCCAGGCTCTTTAACAGGTTATGCTGGGTGAAAAGCATCAGTAAGCACATTGGTTCTGGGAGTTCAATAGCACATAGGGAATTCTGGGCTTAAATAGCACATCATAAGTCCCACTGTTTTTCTCTTAAAACAGTCAAAGCCAGGTATCCAAGCATCCCCAGAAATAAGGCAACACCTTCCCAGTCTAGCTGTAAATTAACTCTGTCCTGCACTGAAAGGCAGGCCATGGTGATAAGGACACAGGGAAGAAGCTTTGGTTGGGGGGAATTGAGGAAAAGGATACTGATGAAACACAGATGAAAGCACATAGCAAAATAACAGGAGTGAGAGATGTTTTCCTAGAGCTCTGCCTTGGCAACAGGTGGACTTAAATGCCAGTAATACAGTAACATGAGTTACTATGAAGCACTTACTATAAACCAGTAATTGTGTTAAGCGCTTCACATATATAACCTTTAACTATATAACAACCCTATGAAATGACAGTGATCCCTCATCTATAGCTGAGAAGACTGAGCCTTAGTGAGAATAAACCACTTGTTAAAGTTTAGATGCAGAGAAAATAGTGAAGCTCCATCAGCCTGTCTCAAAAATCAGTGATTATAATTTTACAGCATGGTCTATAGAAGGTCAGTAGAGATTTGTGTTTTTACCTAGGACCAAATGCACAAAGGGATCTGGTTGGTAATTCTAAAGTAGAGTTTTCTGGGTTTTGATAACTTCAAGGTCCTTGAAGAAACTGTGAAGAGCAGTCTCAACCCAGAAAGCCTTGCTTTCATCTAAACACCCTTCCTCCCTTTGTCCACATTTGTAGGGAATTCCAGGCCTGGTTGGGTAATGTTATATATTTTTTTATTATTCCCATGATCAGTATTTGGCATCATGATTGACCTTCACTCTTCTCAAGAAGAAAACTCTAGAGACAAGATTGCCTCGTTCTTTCCAGCTGCACTTAATTTTGGCCTGTCAATATGACAGATGTCAGGGAAACTACTTGGCTTTCTCCTTAATCTCTTAAGCTTAGGGGCTAACAGCAGGCCTGATTCCAGTGATGAGCTGGCTGTCACATCTGTGAACAGCACCAAGGAGAAGAGCTAAATAGATGTTTAAAACTTAGTGGTATACTAATAAGATCATTGTAAACAGAAGTAATCCATTTCCTGAAGTGGCCATATGAACATACTCTACTGCATCATACAGATGTAGATATTGATGTGAATATATATGTATGATAAATGTATATACACTCAAGCTAATGAACCACAATTTTAGAGAGAAATAGAAATTATCAAAATAAGTTGTACTTTGACTTCTAAACTTCTTGTTTTGTCATTCCCCTTAATCCTTTAGTTCAAAGAAACCAATTTCTACTAAAGTAAATCACTGTTTTTTCTCAGTCATATTAAAAAAAAGATCCTAATAGTCTTAGTTAACCAATATTGGTTACTACCAAACATTCACAAGTGTTTCATTAAGGAGGGAAGAAACCTGGCCACAGGTTGTAGTTTAATTTTTTTAAATTATGAAATAAGATTTAAAAATTGAGCACACAATTTTTTGAATGCTTAGAGACTAAGTTTTTGTTATTTCTAGAGTAATGAGTGATGAGTAATGATACCTATTTTTCCTACAGTGCATGCCTCTAGGTCTTGATATATTTGCTATAGAACAGAGTCAATAAATGACAACAATCAGTATTTGTGCATGTCTCCTTTGCTCCCAAGTGCCTGCAACTGGTAATTTTAAAGCACTATGCTGAAATTCCAATAATCTAAGATAATTTAAAATGAGTATCATACAATGCTTATGAGAGAAGAAAGTGTATTTTATAGCACATATTTTTCTTCAATTATTATTTCAAAATTGGTTTGTTTCTTGGCTAAAAAGACTCAAGTAACATATTGGTATTCTGGTTTCATGAAATTTTAATAGGTATTATTTAAGAAAATAGATTTTATGAGAAAGAATTGAAAACTTTGGGACAGTGCGTATTGCATAAACTTCTTTATATGGTAGTCTACAGTATGCCAGTTTCCCTTATGAGTGTCTGAAAGGGTAGTGTCATTTATTGGATTCTCTAAAAATATTCAATTCTACATCTCTTTTCAAGAGGAACTTCTTGATGATTCCATGGTCACAAAATATCCTTTGGGGAATATTGGATTAGACAGTCTTGAAGCTTCTGGAAAGTGAAGGTAATGCCAGTTTTGGATTAAAACCAATCTCTAGTCAATACACAAAGCAATCCCAACACAGATTGCTGAACTTCTATTTTAGTAATAATCTCTGCTTGTAAATAATTTTTGGAACTTACTTGTGTCTAAAAACAAGAACATCAGTCAAGAGTACATCATCGGTTATTATTAAAAGAAGCATCAAAATTTTATATCTCATTGTTGGAATGTAAAGGTTTTTTTACTTCTTAAAAAAATAAGCTTGATTTCCTTTCGGTGACCCTGTGGTTTTTGGAACACACAAAGGCCCAGCTGTTCATTTCCTTCTAAGTTTCGAAGATCATGGATTCTTTACTTACCAAGATTACTAGATCTTCTGTCCCTTCTGTAAATGTTACACTGTGTGATCCCACATGAAGACCGTTAGGTCATTAAGGCACCATTAGGATACTGAGATAGAGACATGATAAATAGATCTTACATAAATAGCTTTACTTTTGTCACTCACATTTCTCTGAAGAAAATGCTACTTGCTCTACCTACCTCAAGGATGTCAGAAAATAAAAATGAAAGTAATGCACTGTGTATGAAAATGTTTTGTAAATTGCAAAACAGCCTACAAAGACAAAGAGCTTCAATAATGATAATGATCATAGGTCTCAATTGTACCTGATGGATTCTGAAAAATAGAGCGGCTTATAAGTTAACCAAAGACAAAACATTCTCTGGCTCAAATACAAATTGTGTCAAGGCAAATGTTTACTTCAACACATTATTCATTTTGGGAAAACACTAGAAGAGATAAGTAAATATTGATACTGATTTTCAGGAGCTTTCTAAAAATTCAGAAATGAGCTCTTCAAGAAACTATGAGAGTAAAACAATTGAGTGTTTTTTTCTTTTTTTTTGGTCTTGGGTTTATTTTTTTGGACTCTTTTTCTTCTTACATTGGAAGAGCACAATTCCCAAAACAGTTGTTTTTTTTTTTTTTTCCAGTTATTGTATTGTTCAAGGTAGAGTTATTTTGAGTGAAAATCTCTGAGGCATTGAATAAAAAATATTGAAAGTATCTCAATGATCAGAATGTTTCCTTCTTGGGAAAGTTCTATAGTACTTTTAAAAGTACAGGTCAGAATGTGTCTTTGCACTTAATTTTGATTTTTATTCAACTCCCAGATATTTCTACAACAGCTAGCTATCTAAGGAAATAGTTAAGAGAAGGAATGTAAACCCAACTAAGATGTAGTTCTTTTGGTGCCAGGGAAAAGCCATAATGTTATGCTACTGAATAATATACTTTGAGGTTCATATAAATCACATATTTTTGTGAACAAATCACATATGTTTTAAATATAATTAACATATTTTAAGGAAAAAAAATATAATTGTATTTTCTGTTGGTAAATTCAGGCTATTAGAAGTTAAAGATAAAAGAAGAGCCATCTAAAATCCATTTTTACTCTATCTAAAAATACTTATAGTTACTCCTGTGATATAAAAGCCTCAGGATTTTTTTCTACCACATGCAATCATTTTTTTCTTTAGAAAGATGAGTCATACTATGCATGATCTTTCATAACTTTTTGACACTTAATTATTTTCATGGGTGTTTTTGTGGACGTCATAATTACACATCATAGTGTTTAGTATTTTCATTGTATTGCATTGTAATGAATATTATAATTTTTTTAATTTTTAAATTTTTTATTATTGTGTTCAATTAGCCAACATATAGTACATCATTAGTTTTTGATGATTCATTAGTTGCGTATAAGCCCCAGTGTGAATATTATAATTTTTAACCAGTTCCAATTGTTGGGCATTTAAGATCTTTAATTTTTTTTCCTAGGATAAAAAGTACTTTGATGTACATTGCTAAGCTAATATTTTTGTACATTAGATTATTTTTTCAGGTTCAAGCCCTTAGATGTGTAAATGTTAAGCTTCTCAAAATATAGCACTTAAAAATTTTTAAATATATTTCTAGATCTCCTTTAAGAAAATGTAGCAATTTTCTCTCCAACATAAGGGTACAGAAATGCCCTTTTGCCCATCTTCTTGTCATTATGAAAGCGTTAACAGAAATCTTTTCTCCTTTCCCAGTCTGTTAGATAAAAGTGATGTTTCCTTATTTCAGTCTCAATTTATTTTATTAATAATGAGGTCAAACATCTTTTCATATGTTTATTGACCATTTCTTCTCTCATGTGGAATACGTTAATGCCCCCTCTCTTCGTGTACTTTATTTATATTTTTCTAATGGACCTTAGCATGTTGTAATTAAAGATATTTTCTCATTATCTGTATTTTCTACTCTAAATAACTAAATTGTTGTCTTTGCATTTGTGCATCATTAAACAGTACCCATTTCATTCTGAAACTAACAAGAAAGCCTATGGGCATGGGATCTGAGCCTTCCAAAGAGAGCCTGATGCACTCAAATGAGAACTTCATAACCATGTCTTATCTGTGGTTCTTAAGTGGTTGGTGCCAAGCGAGAGCAGCTGTGCCCACATTTGTCTGAATGTTTCTGAGTGTAGTCTGAGCCCTCCTTGCGGCAGACTTCATCGTAGTGCCCATTTACAGCTGATTCTTGGTCACTCTGCACCCCTGCTACTTCCAGGGGTGGACCTAGGAACCTGCATTTAATCTCTAGCTGTTTCTTATATGTGCTGAAGTTGGAGAACCCCTGGTTTCATTAATTTGTGAATATTAATCCCCACATGTATTCAAGACAGTAGTCTCAAAAATGACCTTTTGAAGACTATTTTTTTTTATCTTTAGTACTCCTTCCTTTATACATGAAGCATTATAGAAAAAGACTCTCCTACATATTCAAAACTTTAAGAAGTTCAAGTAACTCAGCAAAGTATTATTTCTTTGTTAGATGAGAACTACCCAGCATTGTATTTTCTTTGGTCCTTATGGTTTCCATTATGTCTGAAGTTAAAATTAATACTCAATTTTAGAAAATTCCATTGGTTACATTGCTGGTATAGTTATCTACTTTACTCAGATACAAGATGCCTATGTTCTATTGAGTGAAAAGAAAGTGTCCAGTGTCCAGTCCATCGTACATGCTCTTCAAATTGCCAATGTTCACTGTAAGCCCTTGGTCATAATTGCTGAAGATGTTGATGGAGAAGCTCTGAGCATACTCATTTTGAATAGGCTAAAAGTTTTATCCATTTTGAATAGGCTGAAAGTTTTATCCTTATTTTAATGTTATTGCATATTATTGCATATTTATCATTTATTAAAAACTACCACAAATCATCTGGGAAACAGGGAAGGAATGAAAATAAAAGTGCTATATTCAAGAAAACGAATGTAACAGTATCTCTCAGAAAGAGATCAGAAACATATCTTTTCTTTCCAGTTGGGCTTGAGGTCTCCAAGGCAGAGAATAATAGAGTAGGTGCCAGACTCTTATGTAAGTGATGGCTAATACTTTTTTAGTACTTAGTATATGCTAGGAACTGTGCTAAGACAGTTATATTTATTAACCCCCCCATATGATTTGGTGAGGTTAAACATTAGTACTTATTAGTATCCCCTTTCACAGATTAGGATGGCAGGCATGGAGAGTTTAACTTCCTCGTGGTTACATAGCAGGTTGGTGGCAGAGTAGTGATTTTCTTTTTGGTTTTTTTTTTTAGATTTATTTATTTTTTGGGGGGGGGGTGTACATGAGCGAGGGGGAGGGGCAGATGGAGAGGGAGAAAGAGAATCTCTATCAGGTTCCGCACGGAGAGTGGAGCCTGACATGAGGCTTGATCCCATGACCCCAAAATCATGACCTGAACTGAAACCAAGAGTTGGACGCTCAACAGACTGAGCCACCCAGGCGCCCCAGGGTTGTACTGATTTTCTTAAACATCAGCCAGCCTTTTTAGTCATTTCCTTCCCCTGGCTTCTCTGAACTTATTGTTGAGAAGCTCTGTTTCAACTTTCATCTCACAGTTCATTAATCATGGTAAAACACTATTCTAGAAATCAGAACCTGCTACCTCCTATACCACCTCCCATTCTACCCATCACATCCGAGCCAGGGTCCTTCTCTTCTTTAGGAATTCCAGTGACTACCACTTCTTCTGTAGTTAACAGAGAGGCCACTCCAGCAGCACCCACTAAAGCAGTTCCTACCACCTTACTTGGATCGCTAATTCCTTCTTCCACCATATCCACAAAATCTCCAAGCATAGTGCCATAACCAAATTCTGAGGACCATGGCATAGTTTTTTTCAACTATCAGTGATCCTTCAACACATGCATTCTTGGCAATGGTCACTACAGGAATTTTGAGTGTTCTTTTAATAATTTCTATACCAATTTTTGTAATCTTCATTAGCTGGAGTCATTGCATCCAAGGCTGAAATGCATCGAAGCAGGGCTCAACCCCCTCCCAGAGCAATGCCTTTTTCAACAGCAGCTCATGTAGCTCTGAGGGCATCTCCAACTCTGCGTTTCTTTTCATTCACTTCCAGTCACCTGCCCCACTAACCTTCAGCACAGCTACTTCACCTGAGAGTTTTGCCAGATGTTCATTCAACGTTTCCTTTTCATATTCACTAATTGTGATACCTAACTGCTCAGTGATTTCTTGAATATGGTTTTCAATTTGACCCTTGTCACCTTTTCCTTTTAAGAGCATGGCATCGTCTTTGGTCACAATGACCTCTCCAACTTTTCCTTAAGTCTTGAGGCTGAACATCTTCAAGATTTAGAGTCAGTCCTCCTTCTCCAAACACTGCACCACCAGTAGCAATAGTCATGTCTTTAATCTGGTTCTATTGTCACCAGAACCTGGAGCTTTGACTGCTACAACTTGAAGACCAACTTTTAGCCTTTTCAAAATGAGTATGCTCAGAGCTTCTCCATCAACATCTTCGGCAATTATGACCAAGGGCTTACAGTAAGCGTTGGCAATTTGAAGAGCAGGTACGATGGACTGGACACTGGAAATTTTCTTTGCACTCAATAGAACATAGGCATCTTAGAATTCACATTTCTGATCTTTTGATATATTAATGAAGTACGGAGAAATATAACCTCGATCACACTTCATGCCTTTAATAAACCATACTAGGTACCTTATATCTTGAAATGTTATGAAATCAGTTCTAGTGGCATTGGTATCTGATTGTCATCAAGAAAAGTAAAAAAGCAAAAGATTAACTGGAATGGTGTACCTGCCCATAGAGTAAAGAGAGTGGGA
This sequence comes from Mirounga leonina, assembly GCF_011800145.1. Taxonomy (NCBI): domain Eukaryota; kingdom Metazoa; phylum Chordata; class Mammalia; order Carnivora; family Phocidae; genus Mirounga; species Mirounga leonina. The sequence continues at coordinate 17,200,537 of NW_023270451.1, forward strand.
TTGCATTTCCTTGGAAAGGCAGCTGAGGGGCCCTTTATCCTGGGGGCAGCCTGAGGGACTCATGTTAGAAAGCTGTGGCCCACCTGCCATTCTGAAGGGACATGCCCAGGAGGATGACCCAAACACAAGTGCTTCAGGAGAGGAGCCGGCAGTCCAGATGGAACAAAGCAGCTGGGGAATTGTAACACAGAAAATGACTTAGAGAAAGTATTTTTGAGAAAATCACAAATACATCCAAGAATGAAATAGACTCAACAACCACCATGGAGAATGCTCGGATGCAGCTTACAACTGTCCCAGCTATGTCAGGCTTTTCTGTTCTTCATGAATCTTCTCTTTACCAGGTCTGATCTTAAGAGTCAGAAATAGCACGGTGAGGGAGGAAGGAGGTGAAATGAGTTGCAGAGAAGAAGCATCTTCACCTACAGGTTTACAGACTGGGACTGGCCCAAGCTGGGAAGAGGGAAAAAAACAAACCTTTAAACATTGAACATTTTTAATAACAAAGAAGTGGATTCCTTCTTTCTCTCTTTTTTTAAAACTAAAACCAAAAGGAATATTAATTTATTTCCCCAGAGTGACAGGAAAACTCAGAAACCTGAGCTGATTTTCATCCCAGGTGGGGAGTGGGGGTGGAGATCTTCACCTACAGAGTGGGTGGAATGGGACAGAGAGAAGACAGGACCCTTTCTGAGCTTCCCTGACCTAGTTCAACAACTACAACAACTGAGTAAACCTGATGTTGTCACAGTTAAAATGCATATATTTTTGAATATAATATATTCAGTTTCTTTAAAGAAAACTGATATTAAAAATTGTGATTCCAGTGATGTCCCAGGGAAAGTAGTCACCTATTTCACTAATCCATGGAACAGGCTTAAAATTTCTCCAAAAGTATCTAAGGTAAAATTATGTAATATCTGTGAAAAATGTATGGCTCACTGCTTGGCACAGAAGCATTCATAAATGTTTGTCTTTTCCCTTAGGAAATAGGGTGTTTTATTAGTAGAGAAAAAAATGAAGGAAATTCTGTTATGACAGTTTCCTGTATTTTCAGAACTGAGGGACTAAGTTTTATGACATCCTTTTATGAGCTCAAGTATAAAACTCAGATATAGCCTATAGTTTTGAAGAACTGTTACATCAAATACTTTTAATCTGACTCATTTATATTTTCTATATAGAAGCATAAGAACACATTTTATGAAGTTCCCCTTCTTTGGGCCATTACAAACTCAGTCCAGAAGCCAGAAGTGGTGTGGGTTTGGAATCATGTCTGCCCTCCTTAGAAAGGATAAAGGCAAGTTCACCTATCTGTGAAGATCTTTGATTTGAGGGAACATAGAATTGAAATTGACTTTATGCACCACTTTTTATAGAGAATTAGATTAAAAAGCCCAATATCTAAGTCTGCTTTGTTCTAATTTAAAAGATAATCAAAATGTCTTCAACACTGTGGGAGGTCTCTCAGTAAACACGGATTTATATTTAGCACAATTTATTTGAAAATCAGAAAGGCTGCCAAAGTGGTCCAAACATTAAATTATTTCAATTTTAGAGGGCAGATATTACTGAGAAGTAATAAAATATTGCCAGCCTGCATAGGCAGCTCATCATCACTAATAAGATGAAAAGACCAATTATGCCTCACACGGACAAATGTTGATGAAAGGGTGGACTTCATAACTGCCTGGCCATGTTAGAGGCTGTAATCACAGAGGAGAGGGAAGGAAGCACCCAGCACAACACCAAAAGCTGCAAGGAGGAGTCATCTGATGATGGGGGAAAGATGGGAAATTTTAAAGAAAATGTCAGAGGAAATTGTCTGGTGGTAAGAGCTCTACTTATGTATGACTCTTAAGGAAATTGTCTTCTTAGAAAATTATAAGTTCTCAAAATGTCTTAAATAAAAAACGGACCTATCTAAGCATTCTGTAGATCAAGCTTGGTATTCTCAGACTTCAGAAAAGTTGTTTTTATCTGTCACAGCTCCTCATTCTTCCGAGGAAGACTCAGGAACTGTGTGAGCTTGGATTTGTATAGGGGCTCCAGAGAGATACTCAACTTGCTTTCCATTCAAGCCTAATAATGTGAAGGTGAAGCTAAGACTCCATCAAATACTTATTGAGGAATTTTGTATGTGAATAATTACATGCAATTTCAAATGAGATAGCATATATAAAATGCAAAATACAGCCCTATATAGGCAAGGTGATATTATGCCTAAAATTATGATATGTCACAATCACTATGTATTCATTGAGAATGTATTGAAATGGATTCAGTACTGTACTGTGCATAGGAAGGATAAAGGAGTCGTGTCTAGGCTACTAGGGAGGTAATAGAAGGTACTAAGAGAAAAAAATAACATGCGTGAGAAAATTTTTAAAAATAATATGCAGTGTGTAATTAAACACCATATTATGTAACACAGGATTATTAAAGTTTAGAAAAAAATAAATGCAGTGAGAACTGGCAGGAGTTTCTAGAAAAGGGGGGAACTTGAAATGGGACTTGAAAAATGCATAAGACTTGGGAATCTAGAGGTTGAAAGGGAAGAAATTTAAAGAAAGAGAAATAGCAACCCCCAGGTTCAAGGGTGGGAATGACAAAGAGATTGGATTAGGGAACCAGTGTAGTAGGACCAGATTTACTAGATTGGAATCCCAGCTCCCTGACTTACAGGTGTAACCTAAATATTATGTGATCCTTCTGTGCCACACTTCCAACATCAGTAAAATGGAAGTAACTATCATTTCTTTTTTTTTTTTTAAAGATTTTATTTATTTATTCATGAGAGATAGAGAGAGAGAGAGAGGCAGAGGCAGAGGGAGAAGCAGGCTCCCCGCGGAGCAGGGAGCCCGATGCGGGACCCGATCCCAGAACCCTGGGATCATGACCTGAGCTGAAGGCAGACGCTTAACCGACTGAGCCACCCAGGCGTCCCAACTATCATTTCTATTTTAAGATATTTTGAGAATTAATGGATTGACATATATAAAGCACTTCCACTAGAACCCAACTCCTAGGAGGTTGTCAACAAATGTTAGCTACTCTTACTATTATTATGTTGTTGTACACTGTTAAATGACATGATTTCATGGCTAGAATGAAGCCAGATTATACAACAGCAGCAACTACCACTTGTTACAGATGGAGTGATAGACACCATGCTCCACCCTTTGCCTACATTTTCTCTTATTCCTAACAACCACCCCCTGGAGAGAGGGAGAGCTGAGAATTAGAGAAGCAAGTTTCTCAAGAATTCTGCAGCTATTAAGAACAGCCAAGACTTGGAAGTGCAATCTTTTGGCCATCACCCCCGTGTTTGAAACTCCTGCTTGAACTTAAATGATAGAGGATCCTGAGATTGAGGCAGGAGTCAGACACAAGTTTACTAGATGAGTTGAAAGTAGAAAAGAGTTCAGATTCAGGAAAATCAGCCTGGTGGTAGCTGGTGGCCGCTGGAATACTCTAGGAAAGGTGAGGTAAATAAACTTTTAAGATGGCAGCCCTGAGACATGAGAAGAGGGGGAAAAAAAAAGATGGAGAAGAATTTATCCTGGGCCCTGAAAGTGAGAGACAGTAATTTTGACTCTTGGTGATGGATCCCAAATGACTAGGAGAATGGTAGCTTCTGGAGGGCTGACTTGGAGAGAGGGTACAAAAAAGGACCTTGGCTACTTGAACATAAGGCCAGGGCTGAGAGAGTCTCTTTGTCTCTGTATGTTTTGCAATGTTAGCTGTGCCCATCTTCCAATCCCTTCATGAGATTGGAAATTAGCTTTCCTGTTACCCTGGGTTGCATTTCACTTGTCCCTTGGGAGCTCTAGCTCACATTTTCTAAGCTGCTTGCTGTATAGAAGTCATTTAAAGAAGGACACATCAGTCCTGGAAGAAAACAGTTGTTCGTAATGCAGTTGAGAGTTCTGTTTTGTAGCCTCAGACCCTTTACAAGCAAGGAGTAGAAATAAACATCATGGCTAATGCACTTCAGCAATATAAAAGGTTTCTACAAGGAAAACGCTGCTAACAGTAAACAGTTTATATAAAGCAAAGATAAATCATAATGGAGTGGTAATTTGAGTTTGTATTGTACATCTCCTCAGGGAATTCCTAGTGCTCTAAAGACACTATCTCATTACTACCTGGAGTACCTCTGAGAAATATGCAAAAAGCATCATTTTCTTCAATTTTTGCAGAAGGACCTAAGTCACAGGGAATTAATGTGGCTTGTCATTATATGGAAGTGGATTACTCATTTTCATGGAAAGGATTGTCTCCGTGAATGGGCTGATTTTCTCGTGAAATTAGTCACTCAACCTGAGGGAAAAAAGACAACTGAAGTCCCCCCAGAAAACAAGCAAGCAAAATACACTTTAACATATTTCAGTACCTCTTTTGGCAACCCTCTGGACTAGTTTGAACCTAAATAATGAAACTAGAATCAGAATAGAGTATATTGACTTTATCCATTAGAGTAACATCACATATTTACTTGAAAGTTTTTGATGGGAAAGGTGAAATTTTTAAGGAAAAGTGTAAGAAATGTGCAGCTTCTAGGCAAATGTGTGACATAGTGGGAATGGAGCTGCCCTTGTCCCTCTGTACAGGGTCAACCTTAATGACAAATGGACATGCTCACCAGAGCATGATCTTTGTACCCAGAAGTGACGCATAAAGAATGATCGATCACTTCCTTAGGATTTCAGAGGAATTGCAATGGAGCCCACTAACTCTTAGGCATGCTGCTCAACAGAGCACCCACCACTACTGCACCGCTAGAGAGTGTGACCTAACTGCTTCTCTGCCCACCTTTCCCATAATCCTCCCTATCTCCAACTCCCTGCCTTGCCTTAGGTGTATACATTTAGAAATCACTCAAGCCAGAACATAGTTCTGCAAGATTCAATGCTTGTCTTCCTTGTTAATCATTTTGGGTAAGGCTGCTTAGATCAACTTAGCTCAGTACGTTTGATTTTTACTCCTAGATGTAATGTCCCACATTTTATTGCTCTTAATTATATGTGTTGCTAAACATCCTATTCTCCTCTTAATTCACTTGTGAAGGAAAATATGTTTTTTAACTGCTGAGTATGGCCTTCTTTATGGATGCAGATCTCTGGACAATGATCAAGATTTGTTATTCATTTATTTTTAAATTTTATTTTATTATGTTGATCACCATACATTACATCATTAGTCTTTGATGTAGTGTTCCATGATTCATTGTTTGCATATAACACCCAGTGCTCCATTCAATATGTGCCCTCCTTAATACCCATCAGCAGGCTAACCCATGCCCCCACCCCCCTCCCCTCTAGAACCCCGTTTGTTGCTCAGAGTCCATAGTCTCTCATGGTTTGTCTCCCCCTCTGATTTCCCCCCCTTCATTTTTCCCTTCCTACTATCTTCTTCTTCTTCTTCTTCTTTTTTTTTTTTTTTTAACATAATGTATTATTTGTTTCAGAGGTACAGGTCTGTGATTCAACAGTCTTACACAATTCACAGCGCTCACCATAGCACATACCCTTCCCAGTGTCTATCACCCAGCCACCCCATCCCTCTCACACCCCACCACTCCAGCAACCCTCAGTTTGTTTCCTGAGATTAAGAATTCCTCATATCAGTGAGATCATGTAATACATGTCTTTGATTGACTTATTTCACTTAGCATAATACCTTCTAGTTCCATGCACGTATTGCAAATGGCAAGATGTTGTGTTTTTTGATGGCTGCATAATATTCCATTGTGTGTGTGTGTGTGTGTGTGTGTGTATATATATATATATATATATATATATATATATATATGTATATACATATATACAAGGCAAGGCAGGGAGTTGGAGATAGGGAGGATTATGGGAAAGGTGGGCAGAGAAGCAGTTAGGTCACACTCTCTAGTATATATATATATACACCACATCTTCTTTATCCATTCATCTGTCGATGGACATCTTGGCTCTTTCCATAGTTTGGCTATTGTGGACATTGCTGATATAAACACCGGGGTGCACGTACCCCTTCAGATCACTACGTTTGTATCTTTGGGGTAAATACCCAGTAGTGCAATTGCTGGGTCGTAGGGTAGCTCTATTTTTAACTTTTTGAGGAACCTCCATACTGTTTTCCAGAGTGGCTGCACCAGCTTGCATTCCCACCAACAGTGTAGGAGGGTTCCCCTTTCTCCGCATCCTCACCAACATCTGTCGTTACCTGACTTGTTAACTTCAGCCGTTCTGACTGGTGTGAGGTGGTATCTCATTGAGGTTTTGATTTGGATTTCCCTGATGCTGAGCGATGTTGAACACTTTTTCATGTGTCTGTTGGCCATTTGGATGTCTTCTTTGGAAAAATGTCTGTTCATGTCTTCTGCCCATTTCTTGATTGGATTATTTGTTCTTTGGGTGTTGAGTTTGATAAGTTCTTTGTAGATTTTGGATACTAGCCCTTTATCTGATATGTCATTTGCAAATATCTTCTCCCATTCTGTTAGTTGCTTTTGGTTTTGTTGACTGTTTCCTTTGCTGTGCAAAAGCTTTTTATCTTGATGAAGTCCCAATAGTTCATTTTTGCCCTTGCTTCCCTTGCCTTTGGCGATGTTTCTAGGAAGAAGTTGCTGTGGCTGAGGTCGAAGAGGTTGCTGCCTGTGTTCTCCTCTAGGATTTGGATGGACTCCTGTCTCACATTTAGGTCTTTTATCCATTTTGAGTCTATTTTTGTGTGTGGTATAAGGAAATGGTCCAGTTTCATTCTTATGCATGTGGCTGTCCAATTTTCCCAACACCATTTGTTGAAGAGACTGTCTTATTTCCACTGGACATTCTTTCCTGCTTTGTCGAAGATTAGTTGACCATAGAGTTGAGGGTCCATTTCTGGGCTCTCTATTCTGTTCCATTGATCTATGTGTCTGTTTATGTGCCAGTACCATACTGTCTTGATGATTATGGGCTTAGTAATAGAGCTTGAAGTCCGGAATTGTGATGGCACCAGCTTTGCTTTGCTTTTTCAACATTCCTCTGGCTATTCAGGGTCTTTACTGGTTCCATAGAAATTTTAGGATTATTTGTCCATTTCTTTGAAAAAACTTGATGGTATTTTGATAGCAATTACATTAGATGTGTAGATTGCTCTAGGTAGCATTGACATCTTCACAATATTTGTTCTTCCAATCCATGAGCATGGAACGTTTTTCCATTTCTTTGTGTCTTCCTCAATTTCTTTCATGAGTATTTTATAGTTTACTGAGTACAGATTCTTTGCCTCTTTGGTTAGATTTATTCCTAGGTATCTTACGGTTTTGGGTGCAATTGTAAATGAGATCGACTCCTTAATTTCTCTTTCTTCTGTCTTGTTGTTGGTGTATAGAAATGCAACTGATTTCTGTGCATTGATTTTATATCCTGCCACTTGACTGAATTCCTGTGAGTTCTAGCAGTTTTGGGGTGGAGTCTTTGGGGTTTTCGACATAAACTATCATATCATCTGCAAAGAGAGTTTGACTTCTTCTTTGCTGATTTGGGTGCCTTTGATTTCTTTTTGTTGTCTGATTGCTGTGTCCCCATAGGACTTCTAGTACTATGTTGAATAGCAGTGGTGATAGTGGACATCCCTGTTATATTCCTGACCTTAGGGGAAAAGCTCTCAGTTTTTCCCCATTGAGAATGATATTCGATGTGGGTTTTTCATAGATGGCTTTTATGATAATGAGGTATGTAGCCCCTATCCCTACACTCTGAAGAGTTTTAATCAAGAAAGGATGCTGTACTTTGTCAAATGCTTTTTCTGCATCTATTGAGAGGATCATATGGCTGTTGTTCTTTCTTTTATTAATGTATTGCATCCCATTGATTGATTTGCAGATGTTAAACCAACCTTGCAGCCCAAGAATAAATCCCACTTGGTTGTGGTGAATAATCCTTATAATGTACTGTTGGATCCTATTGGCTAGTATTTCGGTGAGAATTTTTGCGTTCATGTTCATCAGGGATAATGGTCTGTAATTCTCCTTTTTGATGGGGTCTTTGTCTGATTTTGAGATCAAGGTAATGCTAGCCTCATAAAATGAGTTTGGAAGTTTTCCTTCCATTTCTGTTTTTTTGGCACAGTTTCAGAAGAATAGGTATTAATTCTTCTTTAAATGTTTGGTAGAATTCCCCTGGGAAGCCATCTGGCCCTGGGCTTTGTTTGTTGGGAGATTTTTGATGACTGCTTCAATTTCCTTAGTGGTTATAGGTCTGTTCAGGTTTTCTATTTCTTCCTGGTCCAGTTTTGGTAGTTGATACATCTCTAGGAATGCATCCATTTCTTCCCGGTTATCTAATTTGCTGGCATATAGTTGCTCATTATATGTTCTTATAATTGTTTGTATTTCTTTGGTGTTGGTTGTGATCTCTCCTCTTTCATTCATGATTTTGTTGATTTGGGTCATTTCTCTTTTCTTTTTGATAAGTCTGGCCAGGGGTTTATCAATCTTGTTAATTCTTTCAAAGAACCAGTTCCTAGTTTCTTTGATCTGTTCTACTGTTCTTTTGGTTTCTATTTCGTTGATTTCTGCTCTGATCTTTATTATTTCTCTTCTCCTGCTGGGTTTAGGCTTTATTTGCTGTTCTTTCTCCAGCTCCTTTAGGTGTAGGGTTAGGTTGTGTATTTGAGACCTTTCTTGTTTCTTGAGAAAGGCTTGTATTGCTGTATACTTTCCTCTTAGGATCGCCTTTGCTGCATCCCAAAGATTTTGAACAGTTGTGTTTTCATTTTCATTGGTTTCCATGAATTTTTTAAATTCTTCTTTAATTTCCTGGTTCACCCATTCATTCTTTAGTAGGAGGCTCTTCAGCCTCCATGTATTTGAGTTCTTTCCAACTTTCCTCTTGTGCTTGAGTTCTAGTTTCAAAGCATTGTGGTCTGAAAATAGGCAGGGAATGATCCCAGTCTTTTGGTACTGGTTGAGACCTGATTTGTGACCTACGATGTGATCTATTCTGGAGAATGCTCCATGGGCACTTGAGAAGAATATGTATTCTGTTCCTTTAGGATGGAATGTTCTGAATATATCTGTGAAGTCCATTTGGTCCAGTGTGTCATTTAAAGCCCCTATTTCCTTGTTGATCTTTTGCTTAGATGATCTGTCCATTTCAGTGAGGGGGGTGTTAAAGTCCCCTACTATTATTGTATTGTTGTCAATGTGTTTCTTTGGTTTTGTTATTAACCATGTTAGGGGCATAGATATTTACAGTTGTTAGATCTTCTTGTTGGATAGACCCTTTAAGTGTGATATACTCTCCTTCCTCATCTCTTATTACAGTCTTTGGTTTAAAATCTAATTTGTCTGATATAAGGATTGCCACCTCAGCTTTCTTTTGGTGTCCATTAGCATGGTAAATTGTTTTCCACCCCCTCACTTTCAATCTAGAGGTGTCTTTGGGTCTAAAATGAGTCTCTTGCAGAAGGCATATTGATGGGTCTTTTTTTTTTTTTTTTATCCAATCCGATACCCTGTGTCTTTTGATTGGGGCATTTAGCCCATTTACATTCAGGGTAACTATTGAAAGATATGAATTTAGTGCCATTATATTGCGTGTAAGGTGACTGTTACTATATATTGTCTGTGTTCTTTTCTGGTCTATGTTACTTTTAGGCTCTCTATTTGCTTAGAGGACACCTTTCAAGATTTCCTGTAGGGCTGGTTTCATGTTTGCAAATTCCTTTAGTTTTTGTTTGACCTGGAACCTTTTTCTCTCTCCTTCTATTTTCAATGACAGCCTAGCTGGATATAGTATTCTTGGCTGCATATTTTTCTCATTTAGTGCTCTAAATATAGCATGCCAGTCCTTTCTGGCCTGCCAGGTCTCTGTGGATAGGTCTGTTGCCAATTTAATGTTTCTACCATTGTAGGTTACAGACCTCTTCTCCCGAGCTGCTTTCAGATTTTCTCTTTGTCTCTGATACTTGTAAGTTTTACTATTAGATGTCAGGGTGTTGACCTATTTTTATTGATTTTGAGGGGGGTTCTCTGTGCCTCCTGGATATTGGTGCCTGTTTACTTCCCCAAATTAGGGAAGTTCTCTGCTATAATTTGCTCCAATATACCTCTGCCCCCCTTTCTCTTCTTCTTCTAGGATCCCAATTATTCTAATATTGTTTCGTCTTATAGTATCACTTATCTCTTGAATTCTGCCCTCTTGATCCAGTAGTTGTTTATCTTTTTCTCAGCTTTTTTATTCTCCATCATTTGGTCTTCTACATCACTAATTCGCTCATCTGCCTCATTTATCTTAGCAGTTAGAACCTCCATTTTTGATTGCACCTCATTAATAGCCTTTTTGATTTCGACTTGGTTAGATTTTAGTTCTTTTATTTCTCCAGAAAGGGTTTTTCTAGTATTTTCCATGCTTTTTTCAACCCCAGCTAGTATCTTTATAATCATCATTCTGAACTCTAGTTCTGACATGTTACTATTGTCCATATTGATTAGGTCCCTGGCAGTTGGTACTGCCTCTTGTTCTTTTTGTTGAGGTGAGTTTTCTGTCTAGTCATTTTGTCCAGAGGAGAATAGATGAATGAGAGAACAAAATGCTAACAGGGTAACAACGACCCCAGAAAAAATATATACTAAACAAATAAGAAGAGACCTGAGACTGGGTGAAAAGAAAAGGAAAGAAAGAAAAAAGAAGAAAAAAAAAACAAGAATATGACCAAATATGATCAGGCTGGTGAATAAATCAACTAGATTTTGTGTGTATTTTGGCCTGTTAGAAGAAACTGCCTCCCAAAATTTTAAAGAAAGAAAAACTTATATATGAACAAAAATAAGGGTAAATACATGAAGGGATGGAATATGACTGTAAAGATGAAAATTATAAAAGATTTTATAAAAGGAATTGATAAGAAGTTGGTTGAAAAAAGAAAGAAGAGAAATTAAAAGAAAAAAAAAAAGGAGAGAATGTGATCAGACAGGAGACCAGAACAAAACCATACACTAGAGATTTAGGGTATATTTTGGTCTGTTAGAAGAAACTGTATCCCAAAATTTTAAGGAGAGAACAACTATATATATATATATATATACCAAAAGTAAGGTTAACTACAATGAAGGGGTAGAATATGACTCTAAAAATGAAAAATAAAAAAGATTTTTAAAAAAGGGATTGATAAGATGGCTGAAAAAGGGAAAAAGAAAAATTCAAAAAAAATAGAAAAAGAAGAAAAAGAAAATTAAAAAAATTAACTTTGAAAGACTAAAGAATCATGGTAAAAAAGCCATTAAATCCATGTGCAGTATTCCCCTAGTGCTGGCGTTCTGCCGTTCTCACTGATCGGTAAACTCGGTCTTGGCTGGTTGTTCTTGCTGATCTTCTGGAGGAGGGGTCTGTTGCCGTGGTTCCCAAATGTCTTTGCCGGAGGCGGAATTGCCCTGCCCTTGCCGGTCCAGGCTAAGTAATCTGCTTGGGTTTGCTCTCAGGAGCTTTTGTTCCCTGCAAACTTTCCGTACAGCTTTGGAGGACGAGAGTGAAAATGGCGGCCTCCCAATCTCCGCACTGGAGGAACCAAGAACCCAGGGCCCAGCTCCTCAGTGAGCCCCCAGAGAAAAACAGTCAATCACTCCCATCTCCCCGGTCTCTGGCCGCAATCTGTGCTCACCTGGCCTGTGACCGAGCATTTATATCTCTGGCCCACGACCCCATGTGGAGTCTCCAAACCCAGCAGATCCCTGCAGTGCACTCCCACGCAGCTCCTCCCGGGGGAGGAAGGTGAGTCTCCCTGGATCTGCTGCTTGTTGGGTCCCTGCTGGAGGAGCAGTGGCCCGACTGTGCCCCAGATCACAGTTTATTGCAACCTGAAGCTGAGTGCCCACTCCTCAGTTCTGTCTCTGCATCTGGCTTCCCCGCTCCGATACCTGGGAGCTCTGCCACACTCAGGCAGCCCCGGTCTTTCTGTGACCCCAAAGGTCCTGACACCACAGTGTCCCACAAGGGTTCCACCCCCTGCTTAGGCACTGGAGCGACGTCCCTCAGTGGAGCCGACTTCTAAAAGTTCTGGTTTTGTGCTCCGTGGCTTTATCACTTGCCAGAAGCGGCCAATGGAGGCCCCCTCCTCTGCTGTCTATCCTCTCGAATATCGCCTCAGATTCACTTCTCCGCACGTCCTACCTTCCAGAAAGTGGTCGCTTTTCTGTTCAGAGAGTTGCTGCTATTCTTTTCTTCGATCTCCTGTTGAGTTCGTAAGTGTTCAGAATGGTTTGATAGCTATCTAGCTGAATTCCTGGGACCAGACAAAATTTAGGTCTCCAGGCTGTTATTCATTTTTTTTAAATTTTTATTTAATTTTTTTATAGAGAGACAGAGACACAAGTGGGGGTGGGGGGCATGGGTGGGGGCAGAGGGAGATGGAGAGAGAGAATCTTAAGCATACTCCACACTCAATGCAGAGCCTTACATAGGCCTCCATCTCAGGATCCTGAGATCATGACTTCAGCTAAAATCAAGAGTCAGACACTTAACCAACTGAGCCACCCAGGTGCCCCAAGATATGTTATTTTCAAACAGTTTCATTACCTTGACCTTATTTCTTTAGATACATATTTCAGTGTTAGGAAAAGGATATTTGGAGTGTAAATCCTACATTAATGGTCTGTTAAATCATTCAACATGAGCCCTTGTTTTCAGCTGCGAAGTGATTAGGAAACACTGATTATAACTGGTAATTAACAAACTGTTCTAAAGTAAATAAGGACCAGGGCGCCTGGGTGGCTCTGTCAGCTAAACGTCTGCCTTCAGCTCAGGTCCTGATCCCGGGGATCATGGGTCCTGGGATCAAGCCCTGAATTGGGCTCCCTGCTCAGCAGGGAGTCTGCTTCTCCATCTCCCTCTGCCTGCCACTCCCCCTGCTTATGCTCTCTCTCTGCCAAATAAATCAATAAAATCTTTTAAAAATAAAGTAAATAAGGACCAAATTAAAGTATTTATCACCATTCTTTTTCATGCCTGAGCTCCCAGTAGAAATCTACATGTTAATCTATAGGGTACTTTTTCTCACCTGAAAAATCTGAGGAAATTGGGCATTCTGGTGCATATTTATGTGAGGTGTGGAGCCGTGTGTAAGCCAAGAAAGTAGCTGAGGTATTTGCTGATCTTGGATATTGTCCAAATATTGCATAAAGGTATCTGTACAAGTGCCTTTTCTCTAAGTGAGCACCCAGCTAGTCTACTCCTGTCCTCCTCCTCACCATCTCTTGAGAGTTTAATTTTCTTCTCTCTGTAGTAGAGTTTAATTTTGATTTGCCACGTTTTAACTTTAAAACCTTATCATTAACATTGGCTTTAGCTCATCTAGCTCTTTCCTATCAGGACTCACATCACAAAGGTCTTTGTTAGTTGTAAATTCTTTAACTATACAAATCATTAGATAGGTACATATTCTTACAACTTTCATTTTTATGTTCCGTAAAAACATGTACTCATCTGATGCACAGAGATGGTAATAAGATGTAGGCATTTTGTTAACTCATTGTCATTTTACTTTCATTACCAAACTTGATATTTTAAAACATATTTTAGTGGGGGCACCCAGATGGCTCAGTCAGTTAAGCATCCAACTCTTGATTTTGGCTCAGGTCATGATCTCAGGATCCTAAGATCAAGCCCCTTGTCAGACTCTGTACTGAGCATGGTGCCTGCTTAAGATTCTCTCTCTCCCTCTTCCTCTGCCCCTCCTCTCTCTCTCTAAATATGTGTGTGTGTGTATATATATATATGTATGTTTTAGTTATTAGAAAAGGTATCACATATCTCCTATCTACATCTTTCTACATACTTTTGTCTGACAGGAAATGTGAATGGGCCTCTCACTAGCTTAGATGTGTTTACCCCAAGAGAGAAAAAAAAATCAGTGATTTTTATATGTTCTAAACACATTTGAAACTGGCATAAATTAACAACAAATGAAGCTCTCATTTGGTTTAATATTTTTTATTGATAGATCATATCACAGTAAAAATACAACCTAGAAATATCAAGTGCATTTTTGTCTTAGAATTGTTTTTCACCTTGAAAAATATTTCAAAATATATGAGCTTTGAACTTACTTGTAGAACGCATGAGGGCTCCCATTTCTCCACATCCTCACCAACACTTGTTAGTTTCTTGGTTTTCATTTCTTTTCTTCCTTTCTTCCTTCCTTCTTTCTTCCTTTTTTTTTTTTAAATAATAGCTATCCTAATGAATATGAAGTTTTCCTTTGCTTTTGAAATCAAAGATTTTAAGTATAAAAAAAAATTATGATAGGGTTGCAAGAACAGTTTTTCCTACAAATTTCAACACAGTGAATATATGTAATTTCTTTCCATTATTCTAATATGAGGAGGTAGCAATTGCCTTAAATTACTTCTAGTATAGAAGTCATACCATGTAGAAATATTCTCTCTATAACATTAGATAGATACATTCTATTCAACTCATCCCCTTGTATGAAGAATATTTATAATTACTCCTGGTGAATGAAAAAAAAGTATAGATAATTATCTCCCTAAAGTCTTAGTAGGGTTTATGAAACCTTCACAATTTCCCAAAAGCAGGGAAAATACATTTGAATTAGCTTAGAGAAACACAAAAACTTTGATTTGATTCAGAAATGTCACATGAACTTATTTTTCTCTTTATGTTTTTCTGTATTTCCCATGAATAAATACCTATCATTTTATCTTGTGGAAAAAAAATGTCATACAAATAGTGGTAAGCTTTAGGATCTGGGCTAATATGCATTCTTTTCTTTTAAAATAATGAATAGATCAAAGTGAATAATATCTAGTAGAGTGTTATTCTATTGTTCTAAAAAAGAACTATTTCTTTTTTAGGCTGCTATCAGGCTTAAGTTTTCTTTTCAAGAAAACTCTGAAATCTCAAATGATGATAGAGCTTCAAAAAATCAAACCAGATTTTACATGATTAAATATTTCATATTTCAAAAAAATGCCACCAAAGAACAATGTTTCACAGAGAACTGAAAAACTAAAAAGAGCTAGTATTCATATGTAATAAGTGAATATATTTCAGGACTCAGAAGTGAAGCTATGGTTATTCCTTGATAAGACAGTCATTTGAACAATAAATATGTGATATTGTGACCAAATAGTGTGATAAACACTGGAGTTACATTTGCTTTGACAACTTCACTAATGTATTCCTACATTTAATATTTACATATAGGGTGTGTCCAGTATGGTGTTAGGTAGGAACACACAACCAATTCTTTGGTTTTCTAATTGTAGTATTATTCAGCCTTTAAAACCATCAGATTTTGATTTAAAGAGTGGTTTATACTTTATAAACTGATTGTAATCATAAATAAAATCATAAATTAAAATCAATTTAATATATTAACTGATTCATTCCACAAATGTATACTTATTTCCTACTGTGGACCAGATCCTATGTTCCATGTTAGTGAACAGAAATGATGAATACAATGTTTTTCCTTCCCTGGATTGTTCAAAGACACTCATTATAATTGATTTAGGATCAGTGCACTAACTCAGGGGATAAATCCTCTTTTTTTCTATAAAGCTTAGGGAATTAAAGGAATTAAAATCTGTTCTCCCTTCACCTTCAAGTTTAAAGTCACAAAAATTAGACATATTTTCCATTTATTTCCTGAATTCTGTGCTGCATTTACCACTCTCAGAAAGTTTTTGGCATGAAATCAAAATGAACTAGGATCTTCAGCATACTCTGAATCAGTCTCCAAATAAAGAGATCATTGAGCTTCCAAATGATGTTTAAACTCATTATCTTCCAACGGTGAAGCATTAAACTATCATCCCCTAGAAACATTATTACCATGGAACATCTGTAAACATCAGTACGTGGTCAGGGATATTGATGGGATCCACTTTTTTGGTAAATTTAAACATACTCAAAAGATGATGAAGAAAATCAATGAACATTTATCAGTAATGAGACAGAAAAAAGATCTTATAGTGTAAGCCCATTTTGTAGGATGCAGTAATGTACCCATAAAACTACTGAATTACTTATAAGCATATTAGGATGTGACATTAATCTAAATGTGGGGATAATGAACATGGCAATAGAAATTGCCAGTCAAGTACTTCTAAGTGTACTTGTACTGAAATTAGGAGGCATCTAAATTGCAACACATTTAAAATGCAACAATGGGTGCAAATGATAAACTGGAAGTAGTTTCCCTATAGATGTCCTGTAGACTCATAGAAATAAAGTAAAACTTTCAGGCACTGACAGTTTTTCTTCCTGAAGTTTGCCATATAAATAGACCATCCTCAAAATGGTACACCTTGAAATATTTCAGAAGTAATTCCTGCACATTTTTGGAACTAAGGAAATCAGAATTGTCAAAGTAACTGTAATTGGGACAGACATGTCCCACTGTGTATTCTGGGGCTCAGTTGAAAGAGGATAAAGTGAACTCTGTAAATTAAAAGTGTTAAATAGTGTAATTAAAGTGTTTATACATGAAAAGTATATAAAAAAAAATAACATGACCACAAAGTGGTTCTACAAGCAGGCCTAAAAAAAAAAAAAATACATTCAAATTAGAGGAATGCCATATGTATGTATGTTTCCAACTACTGATCAATCATCATTTGAATTTCTAACCCAGATATTAGAAAGCAAAACCCATATTCTAACAGTTTTGTTGTCAATGAAGGCATTATAATGATCCCATCCTTCATCTTTCACCTGTGTTTGTTTCCTATTAGCAAGTAATAGCAGATGATATAAAAAGCGCTAATACTAAGGGAGGAAATGTCAGAATTTTAGTCATACTGAATTAAATAGCTTTAATTTGTAACTTCTTGAATACAGTAGCAATTATTATAGTTTTACAAACATAAAACCAGAGGAAATGTAGAATAGAGAGGATATGCTCAGGAATCAAGCTAACATAGATTCATACTCCAACCCTGCTACTTTTGATGCCTGAAATTTTGGGCAAATCATTTAACCTCTAAATTTTAATTTTCCTGGCTGCACCTGATATAAGATCTATATCTTTAACTGAGGGTTGCTGAAGGGGAGGTGGGTGGGGGGATGGGTTAAATGGGTAATGAGGATTAAGGATTAAAGAGGACACTTGTAATGAGGACTAGGTGTTGTATATAAGTGATGAATCACTAAGTTCGACACCTGAAACTAATATTACATTGTATGCTAACTGGAATTTAAACTAAAACGTGTGTGGGGGGGGAAGACCTCTATCTTAGGATTGTGATAAACGGTTAAGTTATTTCTTGTGGAATGCTTTAATAGGGCACCTCACACATAGTACTTTTCCAACAAACGTTAGCTATTGTTACTGATTATTATTCAATCATATTAGTTGCTAATAAAAGTGCTCCCAGTGTGTGTGATATAACTAAATACAGTGCGGCTTCCAGTTGCTTCTAACATACAAACAGCAAATAAGAGTATACGAGAAAAAAGAACAGAAAGAGGCAAGTTGTTCATTCTCCTGTAAAATTCAATATCTTATTTGTATTTTACTTTTAACTTTCTCTACTATAAACAAAGAGAAATGTAGATTATATCACTGAAGCAATTCCAAAACAATGTTATCTCTTTTAAAATATTAATGTCAGTAGTCTGCTGAATAAAATAAACACAATTTGAAAATTAAATCACTATTTTCTCCAAAGAAATCAAAAGAACCTGATTTACCCAAGAAAATTTCTGCTGTTGAAAGGCAGGCACTTTTAAGAGGTTTGTGAATAAAACTTTTAATATTCATATACCACAGGCCATCATGTCAGATAGACAATACCTGGAAGAATCTAATAAATGATGTTGTATTGACTACATCTGTTGAAATGTCCCTTAAGTGAACTCACTTCAATCTTTTCTATTCTCTGATGAATATCTCTGTTTAAAGAAGTATCAAGTTTCTGTTTTCCCCTGTTGCTGCCTTAAAAAAAGGACCAAGCTAGCCATAAACAATCAAATCGACAGATGCCTATGAGAATTATGTTGCTCTTTTTGAATCACTCCCAGGGCTTCTTTGGAAACTTCTGGCTTTCTGTCCGGGAGATGCGGGCTGATTTTCTGCTTTTGGCTTCTTATCCTGTCATTCAATGGAAGAAGGTATTAGAAGGTTACCACTGAGCTGAAATTGAAGTCAGAGCTACTGACCCTACTGTATGAACCTTTCATTTTGTTCTCTGGGCTAGGTCACATCTTATTTGTCCATCATAAATTTTTAGTGTCTATTCACTGAATTCCCATTCAGTGTTTCAAATCAATTTCCCAAGGGTTTCCTAGGAAAACAAGCCCAAAAGAACAAAATTTGAGCTGCCAGTCATGAACTTACATGGCTTACCTTTGCAAAAGGAATCCATTCAAAATAAAGGTACAAAAGCTTGGCCAAGGATTTCAATTTTTTAGAATACTGTATAAAGAAAGTCAAGATCTGTCATTTCATTAAAAGTAATTATAGTTACTTTTAATTCCTACAGTTACCCTGAGATGCTTAGTATTGGTAATAAATCAATAGTGACAATGGAGTTATTATTTTTCTTGGTAAATAATGCCTAGTGAACAAATATTTGGAGGCAGTATTTTATGTCTTCTCAACTGTTCTATTGTAGAAATGTCAAGACACTTCAAATCTCAATGTCAAATAGTCATTATCTAAAACTTGAGATAAGTGTTTTATCATTTAACATGTGGGGGAAAAAAAATCCTCAAATCTATCTTCATTGTAAGTACTTAATCTCAGAGATTTCATACTTCCAAAAATTCATGCAGTCCTGGCACAAGGGAGCAAATAGTAGATCCCCATTTTGGATCACCAAATCAGCAGAAATAAGGGGCTTATACAGGGTTCTCAGTATTGTATGAAGTCAGCCCTGATACTTGTCTGGTAAATACCACTACCAAACATCCATTGTTGACAGCTGGTATCCTTTACGACTAGATCTGATTCCATTCTGAATGGTCCCTACCTGTGCCATAATTATTATTAAATTCTTTGAATACTATAGATGGTTCTCTTACTGGAAAACCGGATTCTTTGTGCGGTAGGGCCGGGAAGTTACAAATACATAAGCACATGCATTGGGTCTCATTAAGATGATTCAGTGAACACAGAGAGAAACGTCTTATTAGAGGAAGTAAAGGGCTGGGAATCTGATGGCCTGAACCCCAGTCCTATTTTTGCATTAGTTGAATCTCTGCCCTTAGGTAGGTCACTCAGTGCTTGCTCTCTGCGTGTCACTTTATCTGCAAAGTGTGGAGGGTTTGAGAGTGTTTGTTTAGAAGACTTAGAAGAACTATAGAGGTCATAGATCCTTCTCATATCCCTTTCATTTCTTAAGTTATATTTCTCTATTTGGTCATTGGTAAGTTACCAGTCAAGAGATGGAGTTGGGCTATTAAGTGTTTCCCCCACAGACAAAATGGGAAAGCTTAAGAAAGATCAAAATACAGAGATCGGTGTTCTGGAGAAGGAGCAGGAGGGAGCGCCTGGCTCAGGCTTTCTGAGGGGGCTAATCTTTATTAGGGTACATGGTATCCTCTTTGGATGGTGTCTGAATGTTGTGAAACCCTTAAATATTATTTGGTGAGTTTCTACTTATGAAGCTAGTGTATACTCTAAGCCCTTGAGAAATTAGGATTTGTGCTTAGGGTGTGTTAGTCTAAAGAAAGGTCAGGTTATTAAATAGTCAGTTGAAATTAGTACATCAGAACTAGTATAACTGTTATAAAGTACACTGGAATAGACATTCTAGAGAGGAAAAAAGTTTAGATGAAAGAGATCAGAAAATCAAATTATTGGATTGTGAAAAAAATCACATTTATTTTTATCAATTTTTCAAAGTAATTAAAAAGTAGAAGACTCAGATGAATCTCTCCCTTCTCAGTAACCACCACATCTGAAATTTGGAATATGACATTTGATGTTCGGGTGAGAATTGGAAGAAAACAAAATGTGCTATTTATTGACCCTTGAAATTTCTTCACTACTAGTGAAGGCTGCACAGGGATTTTACTGCTTTTATTTTATTAGAAACTCTTGATCCAATTAATTAATTTACTTAATCTGATCTCTTATTGGTGCCATCATCCATCTGTTCCCAAGTGATTGTATTACACATACTCCCATTTAGAAATACAGTTGTAAACATCAAAAGCACTTGTGGTGTCTTTTCAAGAAATAATTTAATCACTAATGTAGAGCTGAACTCATGGAAAATAATTTTGAGTAGAGAGACAACAGGTGTTTTTCATGATTATTAAGTTTTATCATCCATAATGAGTTTCTGGCTAGAAGATGGTAAATAACTTACTATGAAATGTAAAACTGTTAAGTATTCAGGAATATAGAATAAGATGTGGTAGAGAATAAGCATCTAAGTAAACCTATTCTGACCTTCTGTGACAAGCAGTTTCCCTGAAAACAGTTTCAAGAGCTCTGTCTGAAGAGCCTATGAATAGAGCTCTAACCCACCTGCGGCACTGGTATAGAAGGGGAATGGAAGGGCCATCTTTACTGTTGAAGATTTACCCTTAGGGAGGAACACTGTGTAAGGATCATACCCCAGGACACAGATTTGGTTTTGTTTGTTGGTTTATTTGCCTGTGTGTCATGTACGGGTGTTGACTGTTAAAATTTGTGTGTCAGGAGCACCTGGGTGGCTGTTGTTAAGCGTCTGCCTTCCGCTCAGGTCATGATCCCAGGGTCCTGGGATCAAGCCCCGCATCGGGCTCCCTGCTCCATGGAGAGCCTGCTTCTCCCTCTCCCACTCCCCCTGCTTGTGTTCCCTCTCTCACTGTGTCTCTCTCTGTCAAATAAATAAATAAATAAATCTTTAAAAAAAATTTTGTGTGTCAATTTTGATAATCCTTTGCTGTTTTCTCTTTTTTTAATTGTTAGCATATGAATTATACTACTAGAAGTATCAATGTTAAACCTTGGTGTTCCTGGGATTCACCCAACTTGGGCAGTATACACTACTATTTATATTGACTTAAAAATAATTTACATTATTTGTATTTATATGGATTGGCTTGTCATATTTTTTTTAGAGTTTCGCTGGATATTTTTAAGTAACATAAAGGAGGTAATTATCTTTCATAACAAGGAGTCAACTAATGCTGATTCAAACTACAACACATTTTTCTTCAAACTACCAATTTGCTTTTCAAAATTCATTCCTTTCTTTTACATTCAAATAAAATTAAAATATTTTTATCTAAAAGTTGTGTATGGCTATGATCCTATTTTTTAACCCATTGAACATTCTATCTGTACACATGCAGAAAGAGGTGTTCAAAATAATGTTCACACAATTTTAAATGATAGTTAATTTCTCAGTTTTAGGTGATTTAGAATTTTAGTATCTCGGTCTTTTCTGTTGCTTGAATTTTTTCATAAATATGCATCATTCTTTCACCAAAACTGTTAGTATTTATGAAAAATACAAGACATGATTACTCATTTTTTTGCCACTAATAGTAACTAAACTAAATTTGCCTTGATATTTTCTTATTCCAAAATGTAGTCTAAATCCCTACTGTTGCTCATTGACATCCTTGGGTATATTCTGAGTTTTTGCCTGCTGATGTCCAGATGACAAGCACCTGTAGAATATGAAGGCTGGAGTCTGTTCTAGGTTATTGGTCATATGTTCTGACTGGCCTTTGCCCAAGTCCCTTAGTCTTTAAGCCTTTTGGGTATCATCCATGAGTGTATGCATAGATTTTAACCACAAAAACTAGGATATCATATCTCTTTTTAAGTGAAGATTGTAAACTATTTTTAGTATTAGGCAACTGCCATTCTGCTATAATATTATGAGTTCGATTTTATGTCTGCCTATATCTTCCATATATAAATGAGATCATGTAGTATTTGTCATCTGGCTTATTTCACTTAGTATGATGTCCTCCAAGTTCAATGATGGTTACCAGAGACTGGGATGTGGAAGAAAAAGGGGGTGAAAGAAAGAAAGAGGAGAGAGAGGACGGAAGGAAAGAAAAAAAGAAAGGGAAGGAAGGAAGAAGGCCAGCTGGTTGGGGGTTACCAGGGGTCATGGGGAGTTATTGTTTAATGGATACACAGCTCTGCAAGATGAAAAGAGTTCTGAAAATAGATGATGGTTGCACAACAATATGAGTGAACTTAGTACCACTGAACTGTACACTTAAAAATGATTAAGGTCATAAATTTTAGGTTATGTGTATTTACCACATAGAAAAAGATGTGATAACGGAAAAATATTAGAAACTAAGACTCAAAATCATACTGTTTTATAAATTTCATCTCTTTTTATATTTTACCATCAACATAAAAATAACATGTGCTCAAAAAGTTTGTTCATCCTATGGTGTTTGAAACTTGGGGAGGACTCCAATCAGATGCCCTGACTCAAGAGCTCTCATGGAATGAGGACTTGAAGAGAGGGAGAAGCAGGCTCCCTGGAAGCAGGCTTCCTGCAGAGCAGGGAGCCTCATGCGGGGCTCAATCCCAGGAGCCTGAGATCATGACCTGAGCTGAAGGCAGACGCTTAACACCTGAGCCACCCAGGCACCCTGACAATCACTTGTTTATTGTGTAATTCTCTAACGGGGGGCGAAGATTAAATGTATTACTAAAAAATAATGAATGGAACCTATATTGTTAATATTCTAGGATTTTGTTTTCAGAATTTAAAAAAGAAAGAAAATATCTATATAAAGAGAAAGTACTTTTTGGTTTTCCAAAGAATTCTCTGGAATCAGCAAAGTTAGATCAATACTTGATGATTTTACATGGAGTACATTATATTTGAGAATTTGAACTCATAATGACATCACTTAGATAATCTAGGAAAATGGAAAAAATAATTAAAAGACAGTAGCTTAAAATATTGGGTTAGATTCCTTGAATTTGCAGTGGATTTAAGCAGCATGATTTTTGTAATTTCTAAGTAGCCTTTGAGGATCTATTATGAGGCAGATAGTCTAATAAGTAAGAAAGAAAAAAAAAAAGAGGCAAAAGAGGTGTTCCTTTCAGGCTTGTTTTCCTGAAAGTCCAGCATAATGGTTAGTACTTGTTTCACTGGCCACACCTTACTGCAAAGGAGACGAAAAATGTAGTGTTTGGGCTGGGCACAGAAAAACAAAATAACAAAGCTAACAAAGCAAACCCCATTTTCAGGGCTCATCAGTGCCCCCTCTTTGTGCCAGGGACGGACCAAGTGACTAACTCTTGGCTGCCCAGCACAGCTCCCCACCCAAAATAAAAGAGAATATATGAGAAGTGATATTTCTTTGATAAGATGTAGTACAGTATCTGTAGAAGAAGACTTTGAAATCTTGGCAAACATTTGCCAGTTGTACAAAATTATCATATTTCAACCCTCTGTAATAATCTACTTCACAGCTATAAAACCGGAGTAATAGAACAGACCTCTGAACATTGCTGAAAGAGTGACTCGAGATGAGGTATGTGAAAATGCTGGGAACATAGTAGGTATTCCAAAAGCATTGACTCTTTTTCCTTATGTCTGTATCTTTGTAGAAGCCAACCTCTGCTGGAGGGATGATGGTGATGATCATGATGATGATGATGATGATGAGTTTCTTTAATCAAAAGTTGCTTTTGTGCCACTTTTCTTAGACAACATAAAAATGTATTTCCCTTTAAAGTTATCTCTAGGTTTGCAAAAAATGAGAGTTGGAAATGGTACCTGCATACATAAAGATTGAAGTTCTACACCTGTCAAAGATAAAAAATAGGTTCAAGTGATTGTGTCTTACCTTTCTTCTCCAAAGGCAGCCATTACTGGGCATTTAATTGCTACAGTGAGAACCATTCAGAACCTGATAACCAGTGATGGAGGAGGGAGGTGGGGAGAGGGAGAACTCATTGTGGGATTTCCCTTCCCCTTGTCCCTTTCAATCTCACACACCTGGCTCTCCAACCACTCTCATTACTTGAGACTGACTAGCACAGATGCAAGAGGAGAGGCAGGAGCAAAACTTCTGTAGGACAGGCTCTCTGCTAGTCCTGCTGTTTATATTTAAACCAAAGACGCAAATAACATATGATTTGCTGAAAACAAGTACCTGGGGCAGCTCTCCGTAAACATGGGATTCACTGAGGTTGGGCATAGTTAGGATCAAAATTTCTCTTATTCTTTCACATCATTTTCAACCAAAGTTATGGTATCTGAAATACAAATTAACACATCCTATTTAGTAAAAAGGAAATGTCAAGATTTCCTAAGCTAATTAGTGATTCATCTTTCTCAACTATCACTTTTCATCCACAATTAGTGAGAAAGCTTTTGATTTTTGTAGCTGTCATTTTTCTTTTTATAAGCTGTAAAACATGTACTAAAACACTTCTTTGATGAACATATTGTCACCTCCTAAAATGTTATGGGACTTCAGATTTTTTTTCAACAAAATGAAAAAGAATAAAGTCTTTTGATAATAGTATTCTTTGATGTTATAAAAGTTATCTGACTTTCAATCTGGTGACTGCAATTTTGAAAAGAATTCATTAATCACAACGGAGTAATTATCTTTGGCAGTCATCTTTCTCTGAGTCACGAAGAGCAGATCCAAAAGTGAATGTTATTATAAAGTTAAGGGGAATAGAATATCTGTGATGTTGGGGGAAGAAAGATTTTTAAATACAAAAAGCTGTGTTTGTAGTGAAATAAGCATAGCCCTGTGCTCATGTTAATGACCTCCAAAGTTTAATCCTGGATTTAGTACTGAATTTACACTGACCCTTCATCGTGAACAAGTGTCATTATGTCACACAATAGATCACAAATAGATGAATATCACGATTTCCTAGACTTTACTGTGCATCTCTCAATGTCCCAGGTGTGCCTCACTGAAAATAAACTCATAAACTAAGTCGATGGGAGGTACATCAGTCCGAATGTTTCTCTCGTGTCTGGTTCAAATGTTTTTCATCTTCTCTTTTGTGTGTGCACGCTTATATAGAGAAAGTGAAAGACAGGTCAGGTGTGAACTTGACTTTGATGCCGAAGGCAGGTTTGACTTGAAAAATTCCTTTCAAAAAAGGCTGAGAATAAGTAATGGAAATTGAAGTGGAAAATGTACTGCGAGTTGATACTGTGAGTTGGATGAACTTGCCAAATACACTTAGCTTAATGACTAATAGCATAAAATACAATTAATAGAAATTAATAACCTGCTCTTCTGTTTTGGAATATAGTGTCCGTTTCAGAAAGCCTCATAGGGATATTCTCCTTATGACAACAAGCCTAACTTAATCTTAATTTAACTTTTGGGGCTTAACAAAGGAACATGCCTCAACAAACTCACAGTATGAACCTGGTTTGAATTAGTTTCTTGGCTCTAGCCTCAAACTCTTTTCTGAGCTCCAGACTCTGGTACAAACATCTCCTAAATGTTCCACAATTTGCAAAAATGTTTGTCACTGAATTTTATCTCCCTAAAGCAAATCATCATACAGTATCCTCTTTAAAGGTACTGCCCTCCATATAACCTCCTCAGCTAAAAATCTCAGTCGCTTTTCCTCCTGATTCCCCCTTAAACCCTCCACACTCATTCTATTGCCAAGTTCTGTCAGGTTCATCTCTGAAACATCTCTGAGATTATTTTCTCTTTACTATTCTCAGGGCCATCGTGTCAGTGCCTGCTCTCATCTTCTCAAAGTTTGATTATTGCTATAACCTTCACACTGGTGTCTTTGACCTGCTCTCCCCCACTCTCATTCCCCTTCTAACTGCCACCAAAACAATAATCTTCTCCCCTTGCTTAAAATGCCTACTTGTTCCTCAGTGAATTACAGTTTCTACTCAGTAAAGCATATAAATCATCTTATAATATAACCCAAACTACTTTCCTAAGTTCATCTCCTACACTTCTTTTCTGCAGTTCAATTTTCATCCCCCATGTCTTTGAAAAAGATTTCCCTCTAGTAAAAATTTCCCTTCATAACCTTACATATGTCTTTCTCCACCTGGAAAATGATTAATCATTCTTTAAGACCCTGTTCACATGTCCCCTTTCTGTTACGCATTTCCTAAAAAGCCCAACAAAGAGAACCACGTCCTGCTGTGACCTTCATCAGTGCATTTAAAAAATATTTATCTTATCATATAATATATAGCTCATGCCTAAAGTTGCTGATTACCAGAATCACTTATAACTTCTAAACAAAAATGCATTTCATAACTCACTGTAAATGTCTAAGTTATTATCCTAGGGATAGAGTCCCAGAGGTTCCCAGTAGCTTTTAGTGCCATGGATTTGCTTTGTCTTCTCTTTTTCCCAATCTTAAGGGTGGTGCCTTGGTGCCTTGCACAACCCAGACATTAGGGAGGGTTGGCCAAATAAAAGTTGAACCCCATTAATCTTTCCATTCTCCACTCATGTCCACAAGCTCACTCTGACCCAATCTCCACCCTAAATCTAGAGACAGCTTGGGCCAGGTCATACAGAAGCCAAGAGTGGATAAGCAGTTGGAAATCCCATGACCTACAGATCTTTGTGGTGTCAAAGAGCTAATGCTATAGACTGAATTGAGCAAGGGCCTTGGAGATGGATAGAGCCTGGCTTTACCGTTTTCTAGTTCTGTGATCTTGAGCATGTTACCTGATCATCTTGAGCCCCAGTTTCTTCACATGTAAGTGCTTATGAGATTACATTGCCATAGGGAGCTGGGAGAATTAAAGGTGATGGTGAAAGTAAAGGACAGAACAAAGTGAGTGTATATTAAATAGTGGCTACTATTATTACAGACCCTTAGTGATCTTCACTAACTTCATGACTTAACATCTGGTAATATTCCATAAATGAGTACTTCCTTACTTGTAGTACTTAATTCATGAAATCTTTAATTATGGGCATAGAATATGCTCACTGACTTGAAATAAAGTATTTACATACCTCCTGCTCAATAATTCTTTAAGAGGAAAACATTCAGGGTAGAATAAGAGCTTTCCATTCATAGTTTACAATCCTGCGTGAGTTTAGGGAAGGCTTAAAATGAGAACCAATTTAAGGCATATGAAATATTTGAAAATTCTCAGACAGCCACCTTTCCTACAGGGCCATGGAACATTTTCTGAGCACTCAAAGCAAAGAAGAGTCCCAGTCAAGCTAGCATCTGGTATAAAGACATAGCTACTTAGCTGAGTGATGATGTAAGAGTGTTCGTGTGGCTGAATGATGCTGTAGAATTCATATCTACTCATCACTCTCTTTTCATCTTGATACATTTAAACAATGGTAATTCCAGGGCAGACACTATCCTTTATGGTATCTCATTGTTAAATGTATTTCTGAAAGAGTTCTTGGCTGATAATTAGTTATTCTAGTGTAATTTGGCTTAGAAAATCTGTAATTTTGGCAACTGCACCTTGAGACAGCACTTTATGTGACATCTTTGTTTACACTTTGTATGTGTGCATGTGTGCAATAAATCAGGCTCAATAGTATCTCTCCTGTCACATACCATCATGTCACACTAATAAAATTTGACATGCTCTGGGATGTGGCGATGAATAACCGTATGTGGTGACATCTTGGAGAATGCTTAAAAATTATGCTCTGTAGTGGTTCCAAAACCTTATGTGTACTTCCTCATTGTTGAAGTAAATCTTAAAAAATAAAATTCTCTGGCCATGAAAAAAAAACAATTTGGAACTTTAGTACCAAAATCACTGAGAGAAATTCACATTAAACTTATCAGTAGCCATTAAATAACACAGGGTTGCAAAATGGAGGTTACCTAATATTGCAAGCAAGATGAACCATTTTTTACATGAATTGGCAGTCCAGAGCTATGAGACACTGATCAGAAAGAATAAAGACATTTATCAGAGATTAGAATACCTTAGTTTGTATGGGTTTTTGTTTTTGTTTTTGTTTTGGTGGAGGGAGAGGTTGACTTTTTGATTACCCTTTCTCCTGAAATAGTCGTTATTTATATAGCTATTAAACTGACTTCTGAACTGAATGCCCTCTTCATGATAAGCACATTCTAGTACAGAGTCTTTGCCATCCTGTGTGATTATTCCCTTTTGCTAGTTGAAGAAACTGAGACCGAGGTAGTGGAATTTACTGGCCCAAAGTCACAGAGCCCGAAGTGATATGGCTTGGTAGCAGAACTAAGACTGGAATCTGGATATTTAGTGCTATTTACGAACACTGCAATTTCCAGGTCCTGCTATTCACTCGTTCCCCTTAGACAAAGCTGAACATCCTGCCAGGGCACCTTATCCTGCCATAGTCAAATCACTTTTCCTAGAGAAACTATCTCATGGTGAGGATCCCAGTCACCAGGAGGGGAAGGGCTGGTGGCTTCTGTCTGAGAGCCAAGGCCTGGCTCCCACAGCTGTGTGGAGAGACCTTTGTAGCATGTGAAAGCATATTGTGCAATTCTGCTCTGATTAGTAGCACAGCATGACTTCTGAAATCAAGCAGTTTCTAAAACCCAGCAGGATTCATCTAGAGAAAGGCCTGTCAACACTTTTCTTGAACCTATACATACTAAATTTGGTGCTAAGCTTTGAAATGGAAGCCCATGGAACATTCCTTAGGTGACATGAACTCAATGCTTTGCAATTTTATATTAAAAACAATTCTATTGGAATTAACTAATGTACATGAAACAATGGCTAGTGCAATAAAAAAGCATGCATGATTTTATTAGTAATTTAGAGGTGGTAAAAGCAGAATTACAATTATTGAAGAAACCGAAGTTTTATTGCTTTTGCTTAAAAGTATTATTTGCTGAATAGGAACTCGTTGTTGTTGTTTGTTTTTTTCGGTAAAGCATTTTTTACCTTTTTGTGGAAAACTGGTAAAATATCTCAATATCTGGGTAAAAGTGAACATTATTATTTCCAGTTTGAAGAGATATTAAATTATGAAAGCATTCACTCATATATTTATTACATTTCAGAACCTTTTCTGATCTAGGAAATGTAGGATAGTGATCTGTAAATGGTTAATGACTATACCAATATGAGATTGTGAATTTTAGCCACACGTATTACATGTAATGAAATTTCTGGTAGCATGTTGATAATGGCCCAAATAGATAATGACTGCATAATGTGATGGATAAAAGGAACATATTTAGGATTAGTCACAAGATATGTTATTTTTGACATTCTAATAGTATCTATTATTATGGAGTCAGCTTAGCGTCTGTGTACTGTAGTCTGAACAACATCTCTATTAGGGGAAAAGAGAGAAGTTTTATTGAATGTGAATATAATTTGCTACAACTGGTCACCATTTTGAAATAAGAAATATAGGTATATATCTCCCTAGTCCACTTCCTTTTCCTATTTTTTTCAGACATTCAACTTGTCAATTCGTTCTGAAGCTTCATTATAAATTCATTTTATGAACATAGGCAGCACTTCAAATTTGGGATTTGAGATGACTACGGAGATATCATTCAACCCAATAGTTTTTCAAATGCGTTTTAGCTCTATGACCCAAGTCAAGATCCTCAGTAGCTTTTGAGCCAAAAATAGATTCTAGGAAAATACAGTGCAATTGTTGATTGAGAGCAGTGAATCAATGTAATGATCCAATTTAATATAGATCTTAAGTAAAATTTCCCTCAAGTTTGGGAAAAAAATCCT
This sequence comes from Mirounga leonina, assembly GCF_011800145.1. NCBI lineage: Eukaryota > Metazoa > Chordata > Mammalia > Carnivora > Phocidae > Mirounga > Mirounga leonina. The sequence continues at coordinate 17,230,163 of NW_023270451.1, forward strand.
ACTTAATTCTTTGTACTTACTACCCCTTTTATTTTTTCCTGTGAGAAATCACAGTTGCCAGCAGAGCCCACTGGTGGCTCTAGGAATTTTTACACTTGAAGACATAGGAACTCAGTATTTTTTTTTTTAAGATTTATTTATTTATTTATTAGAGAGAGCATGAGGGGGGGGAGGGCAGAGGGAGAAGCAGACTCCCTGCCGAGCAGGGAGCCCGATGTGGGACTTGATCCCGGGACTCCAGGATCATGACCTGAGCCGAAGGCAGTCGCTTAACCAACTGAGCCACCCAGGCGCCCAGGAACTCAGTATTTCTTAACTTAAAAGTTTTGTTTAATGTATGTCACTTTTTAAATTGAGAAACTCTTTTTTTTCCTTTTTCTTTCTTTATTCCTTTTTTTTAGGGGGGGGGTGCTGTTTTCTGTAAGGCAGAGAAAATGTTAAAGAATCAGCCAACACAATGACGATATGGCTAGGATAAAATGAGTGAGTTCCAGATCACTTAATGTCATCTTTCTTTCCTTTGCTTATTTATTTTATTTCCATCACTCCTGGGCTATCCGTGGTAAATCTAATAAAAAAAAAAAAAAAGTAGCTATAACTGAAAGTGTTGTCCAGCTATAAGAATAAAGATATCTTTATGAAATATTTATGGATTTTCAATGTATAATCTAGAGTTTGGGTAGCCAGTGGAGCAGATGGTTGAATCTATAACTGCTTCATAAAACTTTTCCACATAGACCTTCAAATAAAAAGAAAAAAAAAAAAGATTATCCTAAATGCAGACATTGTCTTTTTAATCACTTAGAACCAGTTTCTTCTTCCATTCCTTCCTTTTTGTTCCTTTGTTTTAAGATTTTATTTATTTGAGAGAGAGAGAAAGCATGAGCAGGGGGAGGGACAGAGGGAGAGAATCTTCAAGCAGACTCCCCACTGAGCTCAGAGCCCAACGCAAGGTGCTGTCTCACCACCCTGAGATCATGACCTGAGCCAAGAGCCCGATGCTCAAAGGACTGAGCCACCAAGGTGCCCCTTCCTTTTCTTCCTTTGTTCTTGTCCTTCCTTCCTTTTTCCCTTCTTTCTGCCCTTGCTTTCTCTCTTCTATTTCTCCTCCCCTCCTTTCTCCTTTCCTTTCTTTTTTCCTTCCCCCTTCCCTCTTTTCTGTCTTCCTTTTTTCCTTCCTCCATTTCTTCTCCCTAGATACATCAGCTGATATTTTTACACAAGGGAATAACAAATCTGCATTTCTTTAGTTTGAAAGGATTTTTTTAAATAACTAAACGAGTATCTCTCAAACAATGCTTCCTCAAGCATTCTTCAAGAACATTAAAATATATCACTCAAAGGTAGTAATACTGGATTTTATATTTGAAAGTTGCTGATAGAGTAGATCTTAAAAGTTCTCATCACAAGGAAAAAAATTGTAACTATGTGAGGTGATGGATGGTAACTTATTGTAGGGATTATTTATTTATTTATTTATTTAGATAGATAATCATGTTGTATGCCTAGGCTAATACAGTATCATATGTCAATTATGTCTCAATAAAATGTAAAAAAACTTAAATCTTAAAAAATAGATAAAGTATGTCACTCAAAATTCTTATTTTGTTATCAAATGAGTTTTGATAATATTGCATAATCTACTGTAGAAGGGTCTCATTGACATTAGCATACAAATGACCCTGAGAATAACTGCAAAAAGACCTTTTATCCTTGCCCATTACTACCCTGTGGCACTGTGCTCCCAAAGTCAGCAATTTGAGAAATACTAAACAGAGCCAATTGTAGTTGTATGTCAAGACTCATGTGATCTCACAAGTGCCCTACCTCTTTCCATTTCTGAGGAAAGTATCATGGGGAATTAGGAAAAAGTGTGAGCAAATAAACTTTGATAGATTAGATATTTTATGAACTAGCAAAATATTAAAACGATCCCATTCCTGTTGTCACAGACTGAAAGGTATGATTTCAGGGAGAAGACCTCGGAGCTTATGTGATGCTCTTTGAGTGGTGTGTTCATAGGGCCACAGTAGTTACGTGGTTCATGTTTTTTGTCATTCTGGATGTTGATGTTCCCAGTAACAATCTTCATCATGTTTTTAAACAATACTGAAAAGATATTCTCTTTCGGTATTTATTCAATTCCACACTTGGCCTTATCTTTACTATTTTGATGACAAACTTCCTAAAGTTTCTAACAACATCTCTCTTTTCTTAGACTGTAAGAATATAATTTTGATGGTTTAGATGCACAGTACAATCCTCTTTTACTGTATTGGACATTGATACCATAGGTCTATAACCTTTAGGTATTTAGGACCGTTGGTCTCTATGCTAAATAATGAGAACAAAAATTTAATAGTGACAGTTTACAAAGTGTTTTCAGTGTGTCAGGCTCTATACCACATAGTTTATATATGTTCTGTCATTTAATCCTTAGAGCAGCCATATACAACATGTATTTCTACCTTATTTTTAAATATGAGGAAATGGGGGGCACCTGGGTGGCTCAGTCAGTTAAGCATCTGACTCTTGGTTTTGGCTCAGGTCCTGATCACAGGGTCGTGATATTGAGCCCCACATGGGGCTCCGTGCCCAGCGTGGAATCTCTCTTCTTCTGCCCCTCCCCCTGAGCTCACTCTCTCTTTCTCTCAAATAAATAAATCTTTAAAAAATATGAGGAAATGGTAGCTTATTACAATCGAATAACTTACCTGTTGTTACATGGCTAATGGGTAGAATAATCAGGATTTAAATTCAGGTCTCCCAGATTCAAAGCTTGTGTTTCAAACAGATTACTCTCCCTTATACTACAACTAGAAAGCTACAAAAAAAAAAAAAAAAAGAAAGAAAAAGTAGTTTGATTTTTATAGTGCTTTTCTGCCTTTTATCCAATATGGAACTTTACGTATAACTAGGCCATTCCTTTTGCCACTGAGTTACATCTGAATTTTAGGTATTCTACTAATGTGACATGCACTATAAAGATAATGAAATGTCTGAGGTCTATACAGGGCATGGAGGATAAATAGGAAATAATTTGAGAAGGCGTTAAATTGAATTGATAAAATAATTACAAACCTACATTTCACAAAAACATAAAAAATTGCAAAGCAGAATAGGGAAAATAATTAAAAGAAATGAGAAGCCTTCTTGGGCACAATTGTCCAATGATGGAGATTTTAATAATATTTTTTGGAATTCAGAAATCTCTCTGACTTGCAGCTGAGGAGTAATCCAAGACAGGAGTTTTAGCACTGAACTTACAGGAAAATTTGTTTTCATATTTTAAAAAGTCAAAGAAGAGGTAATTACATTATGTTTATTTATAAAATAACTTTTAGATTATTGGTGGCTATTTTCTGTCAAAGAAGTGATTTCACAATGCCATCATAGTTTGCGTAATTCTTCAGAAGAGGTGCTGGATGTCCACAATAGCCAAACTATGCAAAAAGCCCAGATGTCCATCGGTGGATGAATGGATAAGAAGATTATATATATACATACATATATATATATATATATATATATGTATGTATATATACACATATACACGCAATGGAATACTACTCAGCTATCAAAAAAAATGTAATCTCGCCATTTGCAATGATGTGGATGGAACTAGAGGGCATCTTGCTAAGTGAAATAAGTCAATCAGAGAAAGACAATTGTCATATGATTTCACTCGTGTAGAATTTAACAAAACAAAGGAACATAGAGGTAGGGAGGAAAAAATAAAATAAGATGAAATCAGAGAGGAAGACAAACCATAAGAGACTCTTAACAAATTGAGGAAACAAATTGAGGGTTGCTGGAGGGGAGGTGGGTGGGGGGTGGGGCAATTAGGTGATGGGCATTAAGGAGGGCACTTGTTGTAATAAGCACTGGGTGTTATATGCAACTGATGAATCACTAAATTCCACCCCTGAAACTAATAATACACTATATGTTAATTAACTTGAATTTAAATAAAATATTAAAAAAAGAAAGAAGTGCTGGATGGGTATTCTATCCTCTGGTTCCTACAAATGCAAAGCTTTCAGGTTATACTGCCTAGCATGACATTTTTTCATGGAATATTCATTTTTGTATATTGGGATTTCAACATGAAATGAGTTTCTATGCATCAAGAAAGCATGAAACTTAATCACCAAGTTGTATTTTAAACAAAGCAACTCATTCCCAACAAAGGAAGTTAGAACATATGCAGAGTGTACTTGCTTCTACGCTTTTAAAAGATTGTGAACAGTTGGGATAAGAGTTGCCAAAATTAAAGAATGACTTTTATGAGGAGGATAAAAGAAAAGTCCTACTATAAAAATGTTTTAGAGTTCATTGAACTCTGCATATTTCAGCTCTGGTAGAACACAAATTACGGCATTCATTATTAAAATAGGCTTGAATCTCAAACAGAAAAATGAGGGGCCCAAGTGGTGAGCATTAAATTATACAACTTGTCATAAAATCTCTTATTATTCTAAGTAGTCTCGTGTTTTATTGCATCTTAAATACAAACTAAAGAAACCACGAAAAAAGGCCTTTTCTAGCAATACCAGTAAAATAAAATGGTTATTAAAGCACAGATACAAAGATTTAATAATAACATACACGACATAGTCAAACAAAACCTGTATGTTGTGCTTAACTTTGAGTACCCAAACTCCATATTTAACATGGTATTCAATGAAATGATTAGAGAAATTAAAAAATCTTATTAACAGAAACAGGCTTATCCATTGAGAAAATAACTATCCCATTCATTACCTTCTCACAAGATGGACATTTTTCTTTTATTTCTCCCATTTGTTGTCTTCATAGAACTTACATACAGGTTACCATAAGCTTTTTCAGTAGTAAGTACTGTTAAGAAAACACAAACCAATAGCATGAAAGTAAGTATTTGTTCACAGACCTTCTGAAGTTAAATGAAATCCCTGAAGTGGCTATTTTTAGATATGTGAGCAAACTGTTCTACCACATTATTTTAGCAAATTTCAGAGCTAAACTGAGGAAGGAAAAAAAAATAGGAAAGATTGAGCTATAGTTGTGCTAATGCCTCTAAATTACTTTTTAATTTTATGCATTTAAAAGGGAATTTGATGTTGTTTGCTCTGTGCCTCATAAGTTCTAATGGGCAGCCTTCTTAGCTAATGCCATTGGGACTTGTGGTTGGTTGGTTGGTTAATAAAAAGTTATCCATTAAATCCAGAAATTATGAGACATGACACATATTAAAGGTAAAGATTTTTAATTCAGAATAGTCCTTCACCTTTTATAGTAGAGATAAATACTTTCCTTTGAGCATGGATCTACTTATTGGAATAGATAGCATATTATCTTTTCTTACATGAAACATCCTAATTCACCATCCTTAGTTTCTCTGGGTTATTCAAAGTAGAGTGAGAATTTCGTTACTACTTGTGAAGCAATATGAATGCCAAATCTTTCTAGATTTGTGCTCTTCCCCCCCAATATATTTTTTTTTTTAGATTTTTTTTATTTATTTGACAGAGAGAGACACAGCGAGAGAGGGAACACAAGCAGGGGGAGTGGGAGAGGGAGAAGCAGCCTTCCAGCCGAGCAGGGAGCCCGATATGGGGCTGGATCCCAGGACCCTGGGATCATGACCCGAGCTGAAGGCAGACGCTTAACAACTGAGCCACCCAGGAGCCCCCCCCCCCAATATTTTAATGTCATTGTCCTCACGTGTAATTCGGTAACATCAATTCTTGAGCCTTTCCAAAGAATTAAACCTGGTTTTTGTGGAAATCGCTCCTTCATTTCAAACTTATATTTTATCACTATAACATATTCGATTAAACAGTATAATTACAGTAGCAAGAATAAATGCATAAACAGGTTGGGAAGAAATATGAGTAATTTATATAAGCATATGGCTTGGGTGGTGGGAGGTCAGGTATTCAAATGCCAGAGGACAGTGTGCTAGGACAGGCCTTTACCACATCCTAGGCTTCAGACCCTGTGGCCTGGAGGGGACAAGAAGGTACTGGTAAGCCTTCACATTGGTTCTTTAAAGACCATTTAAGGGTGTTTTTGCTGAACAACTTTAAAGGCCTCTGGATAAAATGAGAAGCCAAATTTCAGGGACCTTCAAATATATATACTTCAACTTTCTGTTTGTACACTTAGAACCCAGACTGAACAAATCTGTGAAATAGTTATTTGGAAGGCATTGTATTTACTGACTTTGAAATGAAGTCACAAAATTTTTTATTTTCTTCATTAAATGTCTTATGAAACACATATCGAGTTGAAATAGGTATGATTAGTAACAGAATTTTACTCTTCATTTCAAAGTGGGGGGAAATGGATATTTTATCTTTTTCAGGTTGTAGTGATACCCTAAATTTGATGTCATGGCCCAGAATGATTTGCCTAATTGAGGAACATGTTCATCAATTTCCTTTAGTAATAGACATCTTGGTACAGAAACTATAGCTTCTCTAATGTCTTTGTCCTTGTTCTTTGTAGTAGTGAACAAAAATGGCAGGTAGCTTTACCTCTAGGCCTCCCTGAGCACAGGTTGGTCATTTTTTTAAGGCTATGAATTCAGAAATAATAGAAGTGTATTTCTCCCAGTTTATACCGGGGACGAACTGGGAATGAAGAGGTTGAGGGAATTGGGGGAAGGAAGTATTTACACCTCTGTCTCAGCCAGTCTTCCCTCATTCAAGAGCCCAGCAATTTTTAACTTCTCTTTTAACAATCAGCCCATAAGCCAACATCCTAGGGTGTCTTCCTTTACTTAGCCTGGAAGATCTGGCATGATCAAATTCTGGGTTTATTCATGGTCAGATTAAAACTATGGGACAGAATATACCAGGAAAGGTGTTTATATGAATGATCAATAGTGTCTAGCCTGCATTGAATTCTGGTTTCTGGTTAGTTTACTAAATGTGTTTATACTCTCCCCATTTCTACCTAAAAACAAAACAAAACAACAAAACAAAAAATAGTAAAAATAACAAAAACAACAGATTATTTGGGGTTTAAAGAGTATGAATCACGTGGGGCTTTTATATCCATTATCTTATTTTTTCCTTCTAATAACTCTATGTGATAGGAGTTATTAACAGCACCATAATTCATGGATGGGGGAGGCAGGGCTTACAAGGATTAATTTGCTCAAAGTAAAATAGGTAATAGTGACAAAAATGGGATTTGAACTTGGGTCATCTGATTTCAAAGTCTAGATCTTAATCTTAAAATACACTGCACCCTCCCGCCCCCCCCAGTTAATAATCGAGTCATTTCAGACTTGAAGAAATTCTGGGATGCCGTGTTTTGACATCACAGGAACAGCTATTTGGAGGATTAAAGCCTGACCCTTTCAGAACTGGACTTGTGTAATTGACTTAACAGTGTGGGATAGTTGTCAAAAGACTTCGTGGTCTCATCAAACCCTGTAGCTGAAGGGGCACTTTGATTTTGTGGCGCTGTATTTTAAATAAAACTAGTCAAAGAAAGCAAGCATGATAGGTTAGGAATGGGTAACCAAGATGCTCACAGACCAAATGAAGAAATGGCGGACACAAGAATATCTGAATGAGGATTTGGAAGATGCATTTGGTTTGGAAAATACAATTTTTTGATGACTTTTGGGAGAATCATTTCAGCAGAAGATAGAAAAGGGTACCAGTTTGCAACAAGAGTACACAGGAAGTGAGAAAGTGACAGCAGTTGGTATAGTCTGTCTTTCAAAATGTTTAGCTAGATATCCCCGTCAAACTCTTCAGTTAAGCAAAAATTATGTCTAGAGTGCTTGTACCTATGTCTGTCAATTCTGTCTGTAAATAGAAGGTCACCTAGCATACTCCTTGTTGATTTATTTCCCTCCAATGTATCTTTTTCTCTTTCACCTTGTCAGCTGTTTTATTAACTGGAGAGTCACTTTTTATTTTATTATTTTGCCACCTAAATAGAGTAAACTTGGAGATTTCTTACAGGTATGTTTTAAAGCAGTGTAGCAAATTTAACATACTTAATTTACATTTATAACGTGGTATCTGAAATATAGGTGTTTATAAATAGATAGAATTCATTGTGATTAAGCAAAACTCAGGGGATTGTATCTCACTCATAATCTAACATTTAAAGAAGACTTCTCCCCATCTTCACCCCTGCCCCTCCATCCGATTTTGAAGTAATAAAGCCCAATCTTAGCTTTGGAATTGGCCTTTGACTGGAATAAAAGTTTAAGCAAACATTTTGATGAACCGGTAGTGTATATTTCATCCTCATATGCCCTCAAAATGAATAAACTTTGAAAAGTAGAGCTAATTCTATCCCAGTATTTGATGAGAATGCATTAAACAGAAGGTAATGAGTGATTCCAGTGGTGCCACGGAGACCCGGGGTTTCTAGAAACAACAATTCAAGGCACTGATTACAATTTGAGGCTGCTGTATAAGTCCTCCTGGGGTATCAATTAATCCCTGAATTCTTTCTGTTCCACATTATTTAACAAAGGACCTGAAATTAATGGTATTACTTCTTCGACCCAAAAAGTTAATCCCTGACTGGGTGAAACATGTGTCTGGCTCTCTGTAAATCATGATTCAAAGTTAGAGAATTTTACTTTATATCCTACCCCAACCAATTGAGAGTAATCTCTCTTCCCCGTATTTATTAATTCCTATAGAGATATCACTGATATTTACCCAAATTTTGATATTTGAGTAATTTAATGTAAGTTATTATAGCCTACTAAATATTATATAAGTATAAAAATATACATTAAACCTATACATAAAATATTTAATAAAGCTGAACATATTTATACCCTAAGACTCAGTAATTTCACATCAGAAGATATGTCAAAAATATTCATTACAGTTCTATTCAATATAGTCCCAAACTGGAATCAACTCAAGTGTGTTTCAGAAGTGGAATGGCTAAATAAAAGATGGTATATTCCTATAATGGAATATCATACAGGAATGAAAACAAATGAGATATCATCACAGGCAATAATATAAATGAGTGTGATAACCATAATTTTGAGCAGAAGAAACCAGATACAAAAGCACATGTGGTGATGAGTCATTCTATCTATCTATCCATCTATCTATCTATCTATCTATCTATCAATCTATCTATCAATCTATCTGTTTTGGACTGAATATTTGCATCCCCCCAAAATTCATATGTTAAAGTTCCTAGTGTGATGGTATTTGGAGTTGGTCCTTTGGGAGGTGATTAGGTCATGAGCCCATAGAGCCCTCATGAATGGGATTAGGGCCCTTATAAAAGAGACCCGAGAGTTCTCTTGCTCTTTTCCCCATGTGAGGACACAGCAAGAACCGCTCATTAACTGTTTTGAATATTTTCCACATATCTTTTGAAGTGGAATTGCCTTCCTTGAACCAGGAGGTGGTCTGTCACCAGACACAGAATTTGTTGGTGCCTTGATCTTGGACTTCCCACCCTCCAGAAGTGTGAGAAATAAATGCCATTTAAATCACTCAGTGAATGATATTTGTTATAGCAGCTCAAATGCTCTAAGATAGTATCTATCATAGGCAAAGCTGGACTGTAACTGAGTTAGATTGATGATCTTTGCAGGAGAGGGGCTGTGGGAGGGCTTGATGGGTATTCTGCAGCACGGATGATGTTCCACTTTTGATCTGCATGCCGGCTAAAAGGATCAGTCCATTTTGTAAAAATTTATTGAGTTGATGATTTGTTCCCTGATTGTATGCAAGTTATGTGTTAATAAGTTGCACTTTAATAAATGTTCTTGCTAGGAGCAACCTCCTGAGACCTGTTATGTGCCAGTTTTATTATCTAGTAGCCACCAAATCAATAGAATACATTCTTAATATTTCAACCTGTAGGCTTTCTGAATTGAGGATAAATTCAAATAGAAACTCCAACAAATTAACTTTGAGCAGATGATATTTAATTCAAACAAGATCAAATAGGAAATTGCCCTTTCTTAAAGATGCTATTACAGTGGTGTGCTACCTAATTATAGATACTAAATCACTTGCTTTTATTCATTCTGTTTTTAAGAAGCATAGTAGTGTGGGAGGCATTCATGAATCAAAATTTTTGATAACACATGAAGAGACACTTAGAGGTATTGTTAAAACACATTCTCTAAAGAAAGACTAAGCTAATTTGAGCTTGACCTTATCAGCAATCCAAATTCAACAAGTACGACCTACTATAATGTTCATGAGAATTATATGTGGCAGGAGAAGAATTTAGTGTAATAGAAGTCAAGACATGGTAAGAGAGGACCAGTGTAGTTGTAGCTACTGTCCATGATAAGCACCTGCTAGGTAAAAACCCAAGAAATAATTTCATCTTATCGTTGGCCAACACTCCAGGAGGAATATGTTTTACAAGTAGCTCTCAGAAACACAATGTTTAAATAATATAAAAGAGGGAGTAGTAAATTCACTTTTTCTTGAAATTCACTTACTTTATAAATAAAAAAGCTTGCCTCTTCCTCCTGAGAACTAAGAGAGGCAGACAGCCTGAGTCCTTCTCTGCCTCTGTTTCCATAAGGGCGGGTAGCAGAGAGAGTTGTGCCATGATTGTGGAAAACTATTTTCCAGTAGAAATGATCAGAGTTGAATGGAACATTTGCATTGCTGGTCCATATTCTTTGATTTGATCTACCAATTATCTGATTCTGCTCAGGATTGTATTTTGGCTCAGGTAGAGTTTGTCTGCCTACATGTTAGTTCAAAAGTGTATAGTTTGAATGTCTACTCTGTACTAGGAAAAGTGTTAAATCCTACCAAACATGGGTATGATCTCTGTTTTCAAGAAATAGACACTAAAGACCAGGTATATATGCAAATGAAGAATTGACACAGATCATATGAAAAGAATTTAAGAGCAATAGGGGCTCATGGCAAAGGATTGTTTTTGGCAATTGTGACCATAGTAGGCTTCATGGAATAGATACAGCAAATGATTTCAGTATTGAATGTTGGCTGAAATATAAACATGACGAGGCATAAGAATGGCATTCCAGGAAGAAGAGTTAGAGCAAAGGTACAGAGGAGAGAAAAGAATGGATATTGAGAGTAAATAATGAGTCATTTATCTTGATAGGAATATGTATAAGAGCACCATGAGGAATAAGACTGCAAAATTTACCAGAGTCAGATCATGGAGGAATTAAGCATATGTATTTTGTTCACGAGGCAAGTGACCCAAATGACATCATTTATTGGGCAACTATATATAAGATATATTGGAGCACACAAAAGACTGGAAAATTCCAAAGGAATAATCTAGCTTGGTTTGCCAATCCATGAGGAGAAAAGTCAGGGTAATACTGGTAGGGAAAAAAAATCTATAAAACTATTTCCTTTTTAAAAATATATATATTTTTTTCCCTCTAAGGAAGAAAGGATGTAGCGGGTTTTTCCCCTACTCACTCATTTTTTTTCCCGTTTGGCTCCAAATCCTGTATTTCTAAGTACATCTGCAAGTTCAGATAGAGCAAATTTCAGATGTGAATGAAAAATGGAATGCTCTTAATTTTCAAATAATGCCTGCTTTAATGGTAAAATGGCTGTGACAAGATTAGCCAGAATCAAAGCACTCATTTTATGAAGAAAAATAAGTCAGTGACAGTCATTTTATTTATACAGCCATCTGCACATTCGTGTCTAAATCCTTCTGGTATTTGAAAATGCAACTTCCAAATTCGGGATCTTACTGGGAGGCCTGAGTCATTTGGAAGCCAGCAAGAGTGACGGCAAAGACAAATTTTTTTGTGGGCCCTTCATTCCAGCCTTTTATACAGTTAGCCTTTTTATGAGCTGCTATCTCTGTGAAATCAAGCAAATTCCAATAAACAGGCAAACTACTGCCTGGAGTTCCATCCTGCAAAGGCTGGTCTGGTTTAAGATTAAATGTAGGGAAGGTGGTTTGGAATAAGATCAGAATAGGATGATGGAATCACTGAGTTTGTGAGGCAAAGGGTCCTTGGAGATAGCCTTGCTGAGCATCCACGTTGAGCAGAGATGCTCAAGAGTGCTCTGGACAAGCCCAGGGATTGCAGGACTCCAACTCTAGGTACAGAGACACACAAACACGCACGCGTGCACACACACGTCATTTAAAGCAATACCCTTTGGTCTTCTTTCAATATACTGAATATTCCTCTAATAAATAGGAGTTGAAATGGCAGACCTAGTAGAGCAGCTTACAGAATCCAGTTTATGGATTCATTTCATGGATGATCTAATGGTCTTTATAAGGTACATAGTCTTTATAAGGTATTTAACATAGGGTATGTCAACTTTAAATGTCAGTTCCTTTCTCTTGTTCTATTCTCTTTGAGTTCTGTGTTCGTGTTATTTCACGACTTCAGTATTTACAAATAATTCTTTTTTGGTGCTTGTTTTTTATTTTTCTGGTATTTAAAAAATACTCCCAACTCTTCCTTTACTGCATACGTGGATTTCATCAACAGGGTCCTTAGCTTGCATGATTCTGTTATCCTTCTCCATGCAAGCTACTCCAACCACATGTTACCATGTTTAGAGTCTAAGACTCAAGTTGCTCTAGAGAATCATACGAGGCAATTCAAAACATATCTATTAACCTAGATGCTTATCTAGGAAATATCTTAGAAATGGAAATGGAGATATCTTAGAAATGTCATTATACACAGTACAGTTAAAGTACTAATTGCTGGTTTATTCTTTTTAAGGATGAACTTTTTATTTATTTAGTTTTTAAAGATCTTATTTATTTATTTGCCAGAGAGAGAGAGCGTGCACACAAGCAAGGGGAGCAGCAGAAGGAGAAGTAGGCTCCCTGCTGAGCAAGGAGCCCAATGTGGGACTCAATCCCATGACCCTGGGATCATGACCTGAGCCGAAGGCAGATGTTTAATCAACTGAGCCACCTAGGCATCCCTTATTTATTTTTTTTAAAAGATTTTATTTATTTATTTGCCAGAGAGAGAGCACGCGCACAAGCAGGGGGAGTGACAGGCAGAGGGAGAAGCAGGCTCCTCACTGAGCGCAGAGCCCTATGTGGGACTCCATTCCAGGACCCTGGGATCATGACCTGAGCCCAAGGCAGACACTTTACCTACTGAGCCACCCAGGCATCCCAGGGATGAACTTTTTAAAAGCAAGTTTAAGAATTTCTCAGAATTCTTAATCTCAGGAAACAAACTGAGGGTTGCTGGAGTGGTGGGGGGGTGGAGGGATGGTGTGGCTGGGTGATAAACATTGGGGAAGGTATGTGCTATGGTGAGCACTGTGAATTGTGTAAGACTGTTGAATCACAGACCTGTACCTCTGAAACAAATAATACATTATATGAGAAGAAGAAGGAGAAGGAGAAGAAGAAAGCAGGAAGGGAAGAATGAAAGGGGGGAATCGGAGGGGGAGACGAACCATGAGAGACTATGGACTCTGACAAACAAACTGAGGGTTCTAGAAGGGATTGGGGTGGGAGGATGGGTTAGCCTGGTGTTGGGTATTAAAGAGGGCACATATTCAATGGAGCACTGGGTGTTATATGCAAACAATGAATCATGGAATACTACATCAAAAACTAATGATGTAATGTATGGTGATTAACATAACATAATAAAATAAAATTTAAAAAAAAAGCAAGTTTACTCTGTGCTACTTTAAAGTTAGTCTTTGAGTAAGAAGATATGTCACTATGAATAACATTTTTATTCTTACATAGAGAAAGTCTGCTTGTTTGATATAGTAAGATTTGTATGATCCTCTTTTATAAGAATTACCCCAGGGGCGCCTGGGTGGCTCAGTCATTAAGCATCTGCCTTCAGCTCAGGTCATGATCCCAGGGTCCTGGGATCGAGCCCCGCATCAGGCTCCCTGCTCCACGGGAAGCCTGCTTCTCCCTCTCCCACTCCCCCTGCTTGTGTTCTCTCTCTTACTATGTCTCTCTCTGTCAAATAAATAAAATCTTAAAAAACATAAATAAAAATAAAAAAAGATGTTTAGAAAAAGAAAACAATATTTTTGTTCACCTACATGAGCCTTGAGTGATATGACTTAGTAGTTGTGTCACATCTATAAATACATATTTTGGCAACCGAGAAAATCACTTTTCTTCTGCTCACTTTAGAAATAATAAGAGCCCTTTGCAATTTAAACTCTGAGGAAACAATCATTCCGAGGACCTTGATGGACAAACCAACTTCTCTAGCCCCTGCCTTTCTAATCTAAATCTTTCTGTCAAGATCTGATAGATTCTGTCAACCTTGATGACTGTCTTGGAATATAACTCCAAAGTTACTCTCAGCATTTTATTTGCAAAAGCACAAATTTCAGAGGCTTTTGATTTTTTTGGAAAGTGGCTGAATTCTTCACTCTAGACTTGGAACATTGCTGTGTAGAGCTCCACATTGGGTATGCAAAGGCATATCTCGTCTAATCACTGCATTCACCACCATTGGCAGGGAATTAACTTTAGCTCTTAGTGGTCAAGATTGATCCTTTCAATTTCCAAATCTTTTTCTTTTGCTTTCTGACTCAGAAGCTCATTTAACTGGAAGAATATTTTCCACCTTACAAATTTCAGTCCATCATATTCTTTCTCACTAGTGGACTCTGCAAATGTGAAGGTACATCAATAAAAATGTTACATTAATTTATTTCAGCCATTTATCTTCATGGAGTAGAAACAAGGCAGTTCCAAACAAATTGAAAGCAAAAACAAAGTAAAGAAGGAAAAAAACAGGCTAAATAAGTGGATGTCAACACATTTAAATTGTAATTACATAATCAGATGCCTTATTTGGGCATGAATAACTAGATGTAAGATATTTGGAAGGTTTTGATATGTTATTAACTCTTAAGGATGTGAGACAGGTGACATATAGTATTATGCCTTCTTGTGCCCTAGGCTTTGTCTACAGTGGCACAGGGTTGGAAAAGTAAGCACTCACAGGTTCTATCATTGCAATATCCTGCAAGCCTGAATAATTCTGCCTCCTCTCTCCCCAAACTCTTTCCTCATCTTCACATTTTAGTGTCAGAAATATTCTATTAACTGATCATTTTCCTCCTCACACATACACTTTGGTATTTAAGAAGTCTCTTCCAAAAAGAAAAAAATTAATGGTACAATCTTAGAGTTCAAAAGAAACTTGTCAATTAACCAAACCCCTTTTAAAGGTAGGAAAGCTGAGAATGAGAGAAGTCACATACATCTAGCTGGAGGTAAGACTAGGTACAGACCCTAGGTCTCCCTTGTTTCCTACCTCAAAACCAGGCTCACACACCATTTATTGCATTTTCTTCATATAAATATAAATATATATATATATTTATATATATAAATTATATAAATATAAATAACTTTTAAAAATTTTATGTTCAGTTTAGATAAGATAAATGTTAGCTAAAGGCAGAATTTTTTTAAAAAATCACCCTAAATAGAACCAAGTTCTTAAGAGTCACAATTTACACGAAACTTGTAAAATGTTCATTTTCTTTTTTTTTAAGAGTCTATTTGAGAGAGTTGGGTGGGGGGAGCAGAGGGAGGGGGACAAGAAATCAAGAGTCAGACGCTCAACCAACTGAGCCACCAATGTGTCCCTAAAATGTTCATTTTCTTTTTTTTCTTAAGATTTTATTTTATTTATTTATTTGAGAGAAAGGGTGAGCAAGAGAGAGAATACCAGCAGGGAGGAGCAGAGGGAGAGGGAGAAGCGGACTCCTTGCTCAGCAGGGAGCCCAATGCGGGGCTTGATCCTGGGACTCTAGGATTAGGACCTCAGCCAAAGGCAGGCGCTTAACCAACTGAGCCACCCAGGCGCCCCAAATGTTCATTTTCAATACCAAATTGTTATATGTATTTCACGAAAGTAAGTTTGGAAATTTTAATATCAGTATTTGTCAATATTTTAATTTTTAGTATTCTTTATGAATCTACAAAATTTTCAAGTGAGCCGTTAATTTCAATATATAATTCATTGCTGCTTTCCTACGATGTTCAGCATTTACTGTCAAGTGGCCATAAGGTACAATAAATTATCTTGTATCACACAAAATTGTCACCTGAATGTTGTTAATGCCTCATAAGCACTAATAGAGTACAAAAGAATAGCCCATCAGGTTATTGAATTTGCTTTCAACCAAATGCTGAATAACTCATCAGCTGTATGGCTATGCCTACAAGGTATATGAATTAACTATCTCCTCAACTGAACCACTTGTTATCACTTCAGTAATATTTTAATCTCTGTAATGAATCATGAAATCTATTTTAAAAAATTATTTGAATGACATTTGGTAGTATTCACATCATGAGCTTAAGCATTCTCCACCACGTCCATAAAATAAAGGTAAAATGCATCACCAGGCCAAACAGGATACATGGAAAAAGAGAAAAAAATAATTGCCTGAGAACGTCATGTAGGGAGCAGAATAAAAATGTTGTAGCCAAGTGGCAGGGAGAGAGATCTGAACTAGATTTTTAGAAGTACAAGCGTATTTTCCACAGTAAGTTGTACCTTACTCATGGAAAGGTAAATGTGTGAATGAAATTTTACCTGACAACAAAATTATTTTTGACATTTATACAAACCTATGAAAATATTTTTTTATTTTTAGAATGGGATAAAGAAGAAATAATTATATACTGGGAGAAAGTGTCACTGTTGTTATGTTTGTTATGTCTGGGATAATATCTACCCAAATCTTTTCTTAACAATGGGAGTATCAAGAATTCTTATTAGGAGTATGGAAAATAAATTAGAAAGACTAATCATTGATATTTTAACACTGCATATATTTGAAGTGTACAGTTTAATCAGTTATGACATATGTATATGCCCACAAAATCATCACTACAATCAAGATCATCTTATATATATTCAAGTATTTATTTTATATATATATATATATATATAACCAAATGTTTTCTAGTGCCCCTTTATAGTTCCTTCTATCCCTACAACCCTTTCACCCCTTTCCCAGTTGAGAGTACCACCAGGAAGAACCCAAATGCTCATCAACAGGGAATGGATAGACAATTATGATAGCCATACAATAGAATGCCATCTTATGATGAAAATGAGCAAGTGATAGACATGGATTAAACTCAAAACAGTTATGCTGAGTGAAAAGTCAGACAAAAAGAGTACATGCTGTACAACTCCATTTATATAAGATCTTAAGAAAGGAAAACTCTTCTATAGTGACAAAAAATGAAACGGTAGTATTTAA
The DNA here is from genome assembly GCF_011800145.1 of Mirounga leonina. Lineage (NCBI taxonomy): Eukaryota > Metazoa > Chordata > Mammalia > Carnivora > Phocidae > Mirounga > Mirounga leonina. The sequence continues at coordinate 17,247,376 of NW_023270451.1, forward strand.
CTAGCTTTTTGGTAAGGCGTGTGAGTTGTTTAAGAATTCAGCTTCAAATCCTTCAGTTCTTAGTCCACACAAAACAAAATACAACAGAATGAAAAGCCTTTAGTGCCTGACCCTAGCAAGTTTAAGAATTCCTTTAGAGCTAATATAGGTTCTCAGAAAAATCTGACAGGAAGAGGATAAAAAGCAGATGCAAAATATGTACAAGTTTTAGTCACACCACCGGCTCTCCATTTGTTGATGGCTTCTTTTTGCAAATTTGTCTTCTACCAAAGAACACACAAGAATCTTAGCTCTTAATTTAATATACTCGTCACTTGATTATTCATTAGAATTCATAGTTAGCTCTTAAGAACACACTTAGGTTCTTGATTTTTTCCTCCATATTAGAAAAGACAATTTATGCATAAGTTTGTGAAATTAAATTTGATTTAGTTAAATGGGGACACAAGAAAGTGGAAAATTTCCTACATGTTAGTTTTGAGTACCAAAGAAACATGACCTCGTTTCTATCTGAATCAGTTGTTCTTCAACTGATTAGCAAATTAAATGCTTAGACGTTGCTAAACCTCCTGTAAAATAATGACATCTTACTCGTGTGTTTCAACATACAGATCTGGTCATTAAAGACTGATGAATAGAACACTGACCTTAGACTATCCAGGTTTTCATGAAAATATTAACTAAATGGACAACAGAAGAATTGACATAATCAACAGATAATTAAACCTTTACAAATTGATGTTTGATTGTATGACTGGTTGATCAAATAACGAGTTGATTTAAGGCAGATAGGTTAAAAGGGAATATTTTATGGAAATGCTATCACACAAACATATACACACATAAGTCTTTTTGAAAGTTTTGCTAAAGAACTAAAATACTTGGTGTGTCTGGACAGCCTTTTTAGTTAGAACCTATAAAAATTGATCGTTGCCATTTCGTTATTAATAATAAAATGTACAATGTTCAAAATCATTTCTAATCATCTTCCAAGTTTGTGGTTACCTTGAGTGAATGCTTTTTTTCTGTCCAATATTAATACCATTTATAAGAATTTTTTTCTTTTAATGAAACATTATAGAATAAATAAGGTCACATTGCAATTAGTAAAAGGCACTGGAAGGTAGCACAAGTTTTGTATTAAATAAAAAATAAAGTGACCTTGAGATTATTTGTCATGACACCTAAGGAATATTTTCACGTAAATGTAGTGGAATTTAATACGTGCCACTGCAGAATGAGTAAAGATTATTTATTGTTTATCTGACAGGTAGATTCCTATATGTTATAAATTGATAAACTCTCAAATTATATTTTTTATGGAGTAATAGAAATGTAACAGAAAACATCTAAAGCTTTTTTTCCATAACAAAAAAAGTACATAAGAAAATTAGTCCATCCGTACTTGTGCCAAAGGCAGAAATCCAAAAGACATGGTAGCAAAAGGCCAGGTCAGGAAGCCAGCTCAGCTCACCATCTGTAGTAGAAAGCAGAGCCTATTTACAGAAAGGAAAATGTATGTTTAATGCAAAGAACATTATTACTAACAAGTAACTTACCTGGAATATGGCGCCATGCGGAGTTTGGAAGTAAAAGAGTCAGCAATAAAGGGCACTAGTGTCCTCATAGGAGCATGATTAAGTGTCTGACCAAAGCTTCCACTTGTTTTTGCATTGAATTTTCCCCCTTTAGTTTGCAACATAAAGACAGGTCCCATAGGAAGGAAAACTTGTCATCTACAGATAACTACATCTATTTCCTGTGGGAAGAAATTCTTTTTATTGGACTTTGTGGGCCCATTCTTTATTTACTTACATTGTTTGGGTGGCAGTTATGGGAGGCATGGCTCCCCCTTCCCTATTGGAGGCAACATTTTTTTGGTGCAGTCCTCAAGGACTCTCTCCCAGTCTCCTTTTCCAGCCCAGACACGTCTACTCTAACCAGCCCATTGTTTGTCCTCAACTGTCACGGTATATCACATTCAAATCCAATGCCGTGTTCTTCGATTTGCTGTTAAACTCTGTAAAAACAAAATGAAAAACAAACTCTCTAACCTAGGAAATACACCCAAAGTAACCAAACAAAGAGCAATATGAGGCTGGCGCAATGCCAAGGATTTCATTTGGTTTGTTTCCGTAATGAGGACAGTGGCCCCCTGGGTTAGTTGCTATTATCTCACACTCCTGTTTTATAGTTGAAGGCACACATCCAGCTGGAGTTGCTGAGTGCCATACACACATGAAGAACAGAGGCCTGATTTATACTCAGGCTGTCCGATACAGACCTACACTCCTAACCACAAGGACATATTGCGTCCTCCATTTTTAATAACTAGTTTCAAAACTGAGGCCTCTGTAGACACCATTCCTGCTCCACCATTGCATTTTGCCCACTTCCTTAGCATTGGAGACTATTTATTTTATACATTCACATACACCTCTCTCTGTCTCTATCTATTTAGAGTTATGTGACTTCTTTGTGGTGCCTGGAGCTGTATGAGGTGCTTTTTATGTTTGAACTTATTTAATTATTACAATTATCCTGTGAGAATGACATTTTTATCCTTGTTTTACAGAAGTTAAGTGATGCCATGAAGGGCCATGGAGTTTACAAAAGGTTGAGTTAGGATTCAGACGCCTAACCCCAATCTCTACCTCCTAAATGCTTTTACTCTTTATTATGTGAAGTGCTCCCTTATTTCCCTCAGGTTTTACCTCCAGTAGCTAACTATACATTCTTTTAGTCTAGGGATAATACCTCTTGGGTCTTTTGCAGTTCCTGTGGCACCTAACAGACCAAAAGCAACACAGTAAGAACTTAATAAATATTTCTAATCTTTGAATTCCTGTCCTGGTCTTTAAGTCTCCAACTGAGACAAATTTACTACAAAATGTGTGGACTCCTGAAAAACAGCCCATGACAGAAGATTTCCAATTGAGGAACACTGATAAGAACTCTGTCAGTCCGAGAATGTCAGGGTCAAAAGATGATTCATATGCAATGTAAATATTATTGACCTTTCTATACTTTCAAGTCTCCACAAACAAACTTCAAATCATAAACAGTCCTAAAAGGACTATGTTCCCTTTTATCCCCCCACAAATAGCCTTTGGCTAAAAAAGATTACCTAGGACTAAGGAAAATGTTTATGACTTATCCCTTTTCTCCCCTCCAGGATATTACTTTAAAATTCTACTTTGCATTGCCATAAACTTGATTCTTTCCTCCTCATTAGCCTTCTATCTCACTCCTCCATGGGAGAATATGGGTTCTTCTATTTACCCCATGTGTCTCTTTTCTTTCTTCTTCCATGTCTTTGTCCGTATTCCTCATCTAGGTTTTACTTCTTTTTTTCCTGTCTCTTGGCATTCTTCCCTACATGGAAATCCAAAGTAAAGCCATTGTGATATTGGGGCATTCAGGAAATGACGAGGGATGCTCTTGTCTGAGTCTTCACTGCTGCTCCTAGGGAATGCCTAATGTATTTATTTCAAAGTCTAAGGGCATCGTTGTTTCTTATCAGGGAAGGTTTTCTTTTCTGTTTATATTATAGAGGAGACTTTTTTCTACTAAAAGGGGTATAACTCTCTCCTGCTGTCACTGCAGCTAATACAAAATAGACATATGCTGAAATGCAGCCGTGAATAAGGATACAGATTCCAACCAGAGTATTTAAGCAGACAGAGGCCGGTCAGGCTTTTCTGTGGCAAAATGGATGGAGGGGAAACAGTCTGTAGGAATTCAGTTTTTTTAAATCACTTAGCTGTGCTTTGGAAGTTCAAAGTAAACCCAGACTTTGTGTGAAGACTGTGACCCAAGAAGCAGAAAGTCTAAGAGAGATGTTCTGGGAAAATAATCAAAGGAGTGTACAGAGGAAAAACACAGACAGGAACATCATTCCCCATCTTAGCTACTGATCAGAAATAATACCAGCGGGAAAAGAAGAGGAAATGGGGCGTAGGAATCACATTCTCCGTAAAGTTTGGGTGGCTTCTTGTTTATTAGTATATAGAGTAAAATCTGCATTGTTTACATCACAAAATGTAGGTTCATTCATTCTCAGCAATATTTTATGTACCTTCCTAAATTCCAGAATTAAAGGGCCCATCGAGTATCATTCATTTTTTTATATATAAAGGTCAAATCCAAGACTATCAATTGAGACTCATTATCAAATTCTATCATAATAGGCTTATTCTCCTAGGTATATAGGCACATTACAGAACAGCATGGCTCGTTCCCTTCTCTAAATACACATAGCACTTTAAACCCCCACCAAATTCCCTTTGTGTTGTGGCTTGCAATCTATGAATTAATTCTATCCCCTCAGGTGGTCTGAGAGTCTTTGAAAACAGGAATTGTGTGTTACAAACAGGAATTGTGTGTTACATTTTCTTGTACAGTAGAATAGCACAGTAACTAATACAAACCTTCATAACACAACTAAATCCTTACCCTACACCAAACTCCTTCAAGGGTAGCATAGAAAAGTTTTAAAAAAAAGTCCGAGGTATGAATTCTTCTTTTTTTTTTTTTTTTGCTTTTTCTTCCTTTCCATCTCAGATACCCCTCCAATATTGGAAAAGAAGGTAGCTTCTTCCTTTCTAGAGTCAGTCTTTAGCACTGGCTAAATTCATGCTCAATCACCAATAACTCTCAGTAACTAACAATCTGTGGATTAATAAAGCACTAAAAGCTTTTTTTTAAAGCTTAGGGGAATAAGGGGAAGAGGGGTCCTATATTTGAATATGATTCTCCTTCTGTAGAAGAGAGTTTAAAACTGAAAATTTTCCATTTCTGGCATTGCAAGAGCAAGAACGTAATTTTCTAAATATATTGTTAAATAGATTTTGATTGTGTGGTTGAAGAAAAGAAAGGGAATATCTGTATCTATGTCTACATCTATATCAGCTTAAAGACTCTGAATATTCATTTATACTTCTCGAGTTTCAGAGACACAAAAATCTAGTCCCTTAGTTCTATCTCATTTTCCAAATGAAGAGATAGTTTTAATTGCCCTACCACTGGTCTCAAAGATAGAAGTCAAGAACTTCAGTTCTCATCCTAGACCTGCTACTTATCCTACACCAGCCTGGGCAAACCATAAAAATTCTGGATTAAATCTCTTTATCTGGAGAAGGATTTCTGAAGTCCTTTCCAATGACATGCTTCTATAATGATTCTCACTTTTGTATTCCACTACTTTTATGATGGACCCACAACTTCTGTTTTATTGTAGCTTGCTCTGTCTTTAGACTGGCTCTGTCCAAAGCACATACACCTATGTGTGTGCAAATACACACACACACACACACACAATAGATTGGGGCACAGCTGTATGGCTTATTAAATTGGTCCTGGTGTTAACAGTAAGTACAGATCCTCCAAATGCTCAAGCAGCTGTGAAAATCTGTAATGACTATAGTCTATTTGCCACATCTGGGTGGGATGTACCTTTGGTACCACCATTATGACACAAATCGACTTTGGCCACACTTTCCCAGCTAATCAGGGTTTCTGACTTCAGTTGACAAGTGTTTTTAGGTTGTTTTCAAAAAAGCAAGCGTGTACCCATAAAACTGGTATACAGACTTTCCTTTTAGGGATTTCTGAAGGCACTAAACCACATTTTGCAAAGTTCTGTGAGAATCATAATAAATGGAGAAAATATAAGTGACAAATATTTCTGCCAAATTATATGACAGTGGAGCCAGGCTTTTGTACATCTTTTTATGATCTTGAAATGAACATTATCTAGTTTACAGCATTTCCTTGAGCTCATGTGAATGCCTTTTTCCCAAACTAGCATTTTAATAGATTTTCCTCTCTTTGACACATTTTCCCAGGTTGCAGTTAATATTTCAAGATTTGAGTACAGAGCTTCTGTACAGCATACTTCTTTCACAGTTGCTAGTTTTCTCAAAGTTTGAAAGTAAATTACCTATTAGAATTGCAATAGATAGAAGCCCTGGAGCAGCCAGTTTGAAATAATGAAGTGTCTTTGTGAGCACAGTCTCTTTTTAAACATCTCTGGGTTATAGAACAAGTAAACCAAATGTAGTAGACTTTTTATCAGACCTGATAGCAGACATTCAGGAAAACAGAGACAATGTCCTTGGAACTGGCATTTATCTGGCTTGCATGTCCTTAAAGCCATTGCCATTATACTACTTCAGTCCATCACTTCGGGAGTTTCCGGGCCTGTTTTTAATACATATAGAATGTAAACACAATTTTTTAGAACCATACAGAGTATTAGCCCCAGAACAGACAGAGAAGGCCTGGGAATGAGAACTTACTTGACAATCACCTGAATCTGTTTAAGGGAACACACTTGCAGTCAGTTCCCAAGCAAAGGCGAAACAACATGTAGATCAGCATCTCGGAATGACCGTTTCTCCCCTCAATAACTCTTAGAAATATTGAATTTTAAAAAATGGTTTGTAATTGAGCAGATGTCACTTGCAACTTTCTAGAAAACTTACTTACCTGACATTTTTCATCGATTTCTCTTATATTAGAAAATGAAACGTCAGACACTATTAATTGCATTTTTACAATAAGTAGTTACAGCAGGAGTAATGGCTAAATGAAGGTACTTTCTGTCTAATGCACAATGGATGTATTCATTTAAATGTATTCAGTTTAGATGAATGCAAAATGTCTATATTCATTACAGTTATACATATCTGTGGGCTGAATGGATGGGGTGGTAATTACTACCTTTATAAATGGGACGGTATTGTCAGTTTGGAGGTAGAAAATCCCTTTTCTTACCATATTTTACACAATAGATACAATCCTAGAATCTTTCCTTCAAATGTAGAAATTTTGCCCTTGAATTTCTAGTGGATCTAATGACTGTAGGTCATGCTTTTCTGGAAGAGTGGCAAGGGCTGCTCTTTGTCTCACGGAAAATGACAGAGGGGGACTGAGAGTCTCAAGATCTCTCCATACAAAGAAGCTCACGTTTGTCATTTGGCGTGCCTCAGGCTCAGCTGTATGCATAACATAGCATAGATTTGATTATTCTTATACCATCCGTTGTTTTTAAGTTCAGTGAAGGTAGGGCTATTAAATTGTGATTTAGTTGCATACTTTTTTCCCCTCAATAAGAGCCTATTTTTTCAAGAGCAGTTTTAGGTGTACAGAAAAATTGGGCAGGAAGCACAGAGAATTCCCATATACTAATCTCCCTTATTATTGGCATTTTGCAGTTGTGTGGTGGGTTGGAGTGTTCCAACTGATGAACTGATAATGGTACATTGTTATTAGCCAAAGTCTGTAGCTTATATTAGGGCTCACTCTTGAGTTGTACAGTTATATGGGTTTTGACACCATCATCCATATTTCAGACGTTCCAATTCTCTCCCCTTTAGCACTATAACCAGACAAAAAGTGAGAAAGAAATCAAATGTATTTATTCTTTCACTCGCTATATTTATTCGTTTGTGTTTTCACTAATGGGTGTTAGCAGGCCAAGGACTGCTATTTAATGGATTCAACCACTTCCCTGACCCTGCGTTAATTTACATATCTTTTCATGCATCCTCTTTTTCTCTTAATATACTGTTTGGTTTTACTGATGAGGGCTGGAATGTTCTCCATTAGAGATTGGTGGTCCTTGCACCTTGATGAGCTAATATCATGTTGTGTCCAGGAAGGCTCATCAGTTGATGTGTATTTTACTGTTTCATTGGTTGTTAAAAACCTCTGCAAACCAATACATGACCTTTAAAACATGTGCATTGTAGCATCTGTATTCGATCAATAAGCAATCTGAAAATTATACCTGCGCCTTTTGCCTCCATTGCAGACAAGCACAGGTAAGCAATGAAGTAATAGCTAGTGTTATGATTATCTTAGGGTACATCAGGAACTGCCTTATTCTCTTTCTAAATTGGTTTTCTGGGGGAAGAACTGTATATTAATTTATGCTGAGGAAGATGTCGTTGGCAGAATGCTGATGAACAGTGGTTCTAGTGGAAATGCATGTGTTTTTCAAAAATAGTCTCTGTTCAAATGCAGCCAATTAGGAAGCTTTTCTAAAATAAGCAGTTATACAAGCAAACTTTAAGTATTTAATTGTTACTTCATGAGCAGGAATGTAGTCATCACTCTGTCATCTTGCCTGTAAGTCAGAAATCTGTCATTTCTGTCCAAATTAGAAATGATGCTGAATCGTCTCCAAACCATGCTACCCAGACGCAAGTTCATATATTTAATGTGGTTCTATTTATCTTCTAACCTGGGCACCTTAAGTGAATTATTAATAAGAGGGGAAAAGCTCTCTTTCAAGTCTAGGAAGTGGCTGACATCATATTTCCCTGGGCATTGACAGAAAGGTATAATTTTGGTCGTGTTCTACTTCAAGTCTGGGAAACCAACACTTGATTCTTAATGAATTGTAATGAGAAGAGTGGATTATGGCAAAATGGGAAGAGTATTGAAAGTCAAGAATCTGTAATTCTGCTTGTGAATCTGTGTGCCGAGCTCCCCTTCCTTCCTTTAGGGTAGTTCTTCAATAAGCTCCTTAGACCTCAGAATCTACATTTTTTAAAAAAAAGACATTGTTCTAAAAGTCTAAAAGTTCCATGTGTTTAGGATCATACTCATCTGCTTATTCTCCCATTATCTCAACAGTTTAATTCATGATAGACGTACATTGCCCACGCTATCTATTATGTAGTGGGAATAGTATTCTCTGCTTTTTTAATTCATTAGTTTCACTTATTCAGCAAGTATTTATTGAGTTTTTCTAGGTAACAAGTACCATGGTAGACGCTATATAATGCAAAGACCGTTCTTTCTATAAAAGAAGCAAGTCACATCTTTAGGAAAATCAATATTAGTGATATTAATGTTAACTGAGCACGTGGGGGATCTCTTGACAATGTGTGGTATTCCAAAAAAGTCCCAAAGTTAAGCAATTATGAGATAAAAACATCTGAAAATCCTTACTATATCAGCCAAATTTGCATTTATGAACAGGGGGTTGACTGGGCTTTTGTATGAGACTGGGGGCGGTGAGAATGAGAAGGGCTCCTCTCACTTGCTCAAATTTCCATCAGAAAATGAAAGTTGTTTTGTATACTCCTGGGAGAATGGTACTGTTTTTTAAATAATTTTCTAATGTCACATGCATATAATGATGTGCACATTCATACATATATACACACATACACACACAGAATCTCTGGACATCAAGTTCCTACTTTTACCGTGCCCTGTACTAAGTGCTTCCATAAAAATAAACTCATTTTATACTCACAGCAATCCTGCAAGCCACTCATTATGCGCCTTAATTTATACTGAAATAACTGAAACTGCTAGAAGAGAGAGGCTGAGATTCAAGCTAGTCAGTCTCCAAGGAATAATTTTTCCCTATCACAAAAATAAAATAAATAAGTGAATAAAGCCCTCTAAAGTGAGTTTTCCATTACCCAGTCTGTTGCAGAGATTCAAGAAGACAATGGGGACCAAAAGAGTTTTCTGAATCCACTGCCACTTAATCGGGGGCGGGGGTGGGGGAAAGGAATGCACTCTCTTTGAAGCAGGATTTTATTTGGGGCCAATATAATAGAACAGGTTAGGGAATATTAGAATTCTTAAAGCAATCTCTTACACATAACAGTGAAAGGTCAAATGTGAGCTTTCATACAAAGAATATGAATTCAATCCTCAAAGCTCTGAGCTGGTATTACCATCAAGGAGATATGAAGAACAGCAATTGATTTTTTCTCTTCCTTTTTAATAATCAGGGCACATATTCACAACCAGTCGAAACAAGAGGACCACCTTGTATTTTCCTAGTGCCTATCTCTCAGCTTCAAGAGCTTAATAGATTTTTAAAATTATAATTACTCCCCTTACTCTCTCTGGGAACTAGGGCCTCTGCATCATCTCAAATCTACAAAAAGTTAGAAGAGGCAGCTTGAAATTTTGTGGCATCTGGATGAAGGCTAAGTAATTGGGGCAGCCTTTAGCATGGTGATTAATCGCTCTGAAGTCAGGCAAATCTGATTTTTAGCGAGTTTCTAAACATGCTTGTGCCTTGCCTTCCATATCTTTGTTTGGAATAATAATAGATAGTACTTCATAAGGTTATTGTGAAGATTAAGGGAGTTAACAAGTGTGAAGCGCTTAGCAGATTTCTGGTTTACAGTGAATGCTCAGGGGGTGTTACTGTGTAATCATCATTACAATAATAAAATAATTTGGTAGCAGAACACCCGTATTTCTAATTAAATGCCTTTCTCTAGGCAGCATTCTTGCCACATTACAGACATACCTGTTATTTGCATGAATGTAAAATTCTTGGTGTAAAAAAGTACATTTTTCTCTCCCTGCACCCAAAATATTAATTATTAAAAGTAATTAATTACTACAGAATTCTTACTGAACTGAAACATAAAATGCCCACTGGCAATACCTAATGTTTTAAAAATGACTCTTTTTAAGATAACTGTCATATTCAATTTATAATTCATTTTCAATCTTTTAATGAATCATTGAGAACAGTTAAAATGAAGCTTTCTTTCACTTTATAAATGTTATTTTTTTTTCTGTTAAATAAGCTTCTAAAGCCCCTCTTTTAGGCAAAGTGTGAGAAGAGAACTTTGAGTAAGTAGCAAATCAGTGGTAGAATTGTATGTTAAGTCTGTGTGTCAAGTGTATTATTGTGAATTTTATTCATTTTTAAATTTTTTTAAATTTATTGATACTGAGAATAGGTAGCTATTTTTACATCTTTCATATTTATTCTGTGTCTCTCCTGTATTTAAAGATTGTGTAATTATGTCAGAGAGCAAATGTCATCTTAAGTTGCCTCCCAAGTTATTTGACCAGTGAAAGTATCCTGTCATTTAACAAAAAGACAAGAACATTCTGAGTGCTTACCATGTATCTAATGCTATGTGAGAAAGAGAAAAAAACACCTTGACTTTTCCCTCTAGTTATTCTTAACTAGCCCAAACTAGGTAATGCTCTATAAGAATTTGTGATTATCATTCTTTTGCAATTTACAGTTGTTTAGCATTTTACATGTAATTGTCCCCTTTCTGACTATAAATTTCTGAGGTCAAGACCCTTTAAAAAATTGACATTGAGAAGTTGCTAAATAAGAGTTGCTTTTTTTTTGTCTTTAAATAACAAAATTTTATTTATTTTTATTTATTTTATTTTTTATTAAGTTTTCAAATTTTAATTCCAGTATAGTTAACATTCAATGTTGTATTAGTTTCAGGTGTACAATATAGTGATTCAACAATTCTATGCATTACTCAGTGCTTGTCATGATAAGTGCTCTCAATCCCCTTCACCTTTTTCACCCATCCCCCACTTACCGCCCCTCTGGTAACTGTCAGTTTATTCTCTGTACTTGAGTCTGTTTCTTGGCTTGTCTCTCCCCCCGCCCCCTTCTCTCTCTCTCTTTTTTTTCCCTTTGTTCATTTGTTTGGTTTCTTAAATTCCACATATGAGTGAAATCATATGGAATTTGTCTTTCTCTGACTGACTTATTTTGCTTAGCATTATACTCTCTAGCTCCATCCCTGTTGTTGCAAATGGCAAGATTTCATTCTTTTCTTTAGTGCCGAGGAATGTTCCATTGTAAATAGGTACCACATCTTCTTTATCCATTCATCTGTCCATGGACACTTGGGCTGCTTCCATAATTCGGCTATTGTAGGTAATGCTGCAATAAACATAGGGGTGCATATATCCTTTTGATTTAGTACTTTTGTATTTGGGGGGTAAATACCAGGTTGTGCGATTACTGGATTGTAGGGTAATTCTATTTTTAGCAATTCTTGAATGTATCAGTGCTTAATGGTTAGTTGGATGAGCATGTGGTTAGATGGATGGATGAAGCAGCGTGACACAGTGGAAAGTGTGCCTTGCTTTACCATCGCCTGATTTGATAGAACTCATGAAATTACTAAACATAAATTGCCTTCTAAATGGTACTTAGACTATGTGATACCTTCCTTTCTAGTCTACTAGACTGAGCCCTTACCCTCCAGCCTTCTGGTACACACAGCTAGACCAACTCAGCTCCACTTCACACTTGAGAACAGGCCCACCTCACACTGGGTGATATCACAGGCTACTGGGTTATGGTTCTTTAACTAAAAGTCAGCTAGAGCTCCAACCTCAGTTTCCAGTTTTGCCAAAGATGCTTAAGGAAGCTTATTTTTTTCTTTTCCTCTGTGATTCCTCTAGCCCTACCCAGCTCTTGGCTTATGTTCTCCTGTGCCCAAGATTTCTCTTCTCAGGTCTCAGCTTCCCCATTTCTGACCCCCACTCATCTGCTATTGAATTTATGCTCTTATTTCTGGATTTGATAGACACACTGGATTGTGAACTCTGTATGTATGCTTTGCTAATGGCATTTATATTCCATGTGTATTCCTCCTCTCTTAATAAGGGGACTAGAATATATCCTGGGGAATATCATTAATCCCTTAGAAGGAAGGAAAGTGGGAATAGCTGTACCACTTCCTGGCAAGAAAAATGAAGTAAGAAATCCGGTATATAATTTAGTCTGATGACTGTAAAATGTGAACATTCACAGGAGATGGTGAAAATATTGGTAGAACTCTGTTATAATTACAATATTTTACACTGAAATTCATTTAATGTCATAATTAAAGGTTGTTTTAGAAATAAATGCTGTTTAAATGAAGATACCAAGAGTAACTGAAGGAGCCTCACCCCTGGTCATTGAGCTGTTGTTATAAAATCCTCTACATAATCTGGAATAATATGAAAGTATATTTTTAGCCACTCTCAATTCTCAGTTGCCAGCCTGCCTCTGGTTAGTGAAGCTGAGGTACTTTTGAACACTGAGGAGGAAGTGCTCAATGTCCAAGGCACATGGTCACTTTTCTAAGGCTGTTATTCCAGTGTTATAATAAAGGAAGAAAAACTGTGAGTAAACCCAAGAAGTCCCTAGTTCCAATCCAGCCTTTGAAATTGTACACAACATATAAAGGACATGTAAAAAAAACCTAGTGAGAAAGATGGGATGGGAACTTATGTTTTCCCCTGATGTAAGCCTACAGTTCCGAAGATTGGGGTCTACCTCAATGCTGTACTGCCTCAACTCTCAAGTGACACCATTAACAAGCCATTATTTCCATTCTTTGAGCAACTGGGTTTTTGTCCTGAAAATTGAGGTCCACATTCTCATTACTGGTTATATCCTGTCAGTAGTTTTTATATGCCCCATCAGCTGATAATATAACCAAATTCCTGCTTTCACTCTCTTAGACAGGCAATGTAGATGTTTGGTCTAGTTTTATTGTTTGCAAATGGTACTCATGTCCTTCCTGCCTTCGTGCCACGTGTGTTAGCCTCTTATATTTGGGCTTGAATCATTCCGTTCCCATGTCCAGGTTAATTGCCCCATCACTTCACCCAACTCTGTGATAATCTGCTTCTCTTCCCTGTGCTTGCTTTCTTATCTGGTCAGCAACAGCCCTGAGATTTAGGTTTATGGCCTGATTTCTTTCTATAGAGGCTTAGTCATTTTAGAGAAACAGAACTAAAATCCATCCTTTATTTTGTCCATTCACTTTTTTATGCGTATTTACTTGATATCATCCATGTGCCAGTCATTCTTAGGCATGGGGATAATGGAGAACTTGCAATGTGATGGGAGGCATAAATCTGTGAGCTACTATTATCCGTTAATTTTTGTAATACATATTAAATAGGTAACTCTGTGCTAGACAATATGTTTGGCATATTTTTGTGGATACAAAAATGAATAAAACAGTTCCTGCCCTCGAAGGATCTATGGGCATAGACCTGAAAACAGATCATTTAATATCATGTGACATGTCTGATGATAGAATTAAAGGGGGTAATATAGGAGCATGGATTGATACACTGATGAAGTAGGAAGGAGTTTGTATGGTGCATTAAGAGGACTGGCCCTAAGGGAGATGCTAAAGCACAGCTGTTTATTAACAAGGGAGTTAGGCATAGGGCATTTGAATTCAAATCCCCTCTCTGCTTACTAACTCAGTGACCATGAGTGTGTGATTCTAAGTGATGATTAATATATTTGTAAAAATGTAGATTAAAAAACTTATTTTTATAGGGTTGGTGTGAGGAATAAATGAGAGAATTCATCACATACTTAGCTTAATACCTGGCACATAGTTTATGCTCAGTAAGTATTCATCACTATTATTCTATAGGCATTGAGAGGATTCAAGAGGATTATATTATTATTATTATGTTTTAACTGAAGTATAATTGACACCCAAAGTTACGTTAGTTTCAGGTGTACAACATAGTGATTCAACATCTCTCTATATATGCTCACCACGAGTATAGCTGCCATTCTTCACCATACAATGCTATTATAATACCTCTGACTATATTCTTCCCTGCTTGGGAGGAGTTTAAGCAGAGGAACGATGTGGCCAAAACTCTGTTTGAGAGAGAGCATAGTCAAAATTGTTTGAAAAATATGTGGTAAACCCATTGGCAGCATCTAGCATGAACCGATGCTTGAAGAAGAAGCTTATCCTGGAGTTAGAGCCTACAGATAAATAAGACCCTAGCTGTAGTGTGAAGGAAGATCACCCATGGAGACTGTATGGAGTAGATAGATCAGTTGGCTGAAGATGGCATTGGGTGAAACATCGAAATATACGGGGTAGTATCAGAAGAAGAAAAGTTTATAAATGGTCGTAGTTGTGTTTGGTAACAAGCAACAAAATAGAGGCTTTGTCCTCCTGGTAAAGTCATGGGAAAGTGTTCCAGAGGGGACAAAGAGCTGGGTGTTGGGAAAGGAGTAGGAGCTAACCAATTTAACCAGGTGGGAATAGGCATTGTGTGCTGAGAATAGCAAGTCCCAATACTGACAATTTCAGTGAGGCTAAAATACATGAAGCAGTAGATGAAGGATGTAAGACAATGCAATCAATGTCCCCATTAAATATTATAGTAAAGAGATCTCGCAGTAATGTGTGCTCCATGGACATAATGGCAGCTTGTGTTTGCGATCGGTCATTGGATTGGCAGAGGAAATGGTGCTGAGTCAGCAGAACCACAACCTGAAAATGGATGGGAAGAAAGAGAATGACCAGACTGCAGTTGTGGGCTTTTTTTTTTTCAAAATTTATTCATTTGTTTGAGAGAGAGTGAAGGCATGCAAGTTGGGGGAGTGGCAGAAGAAGGAAAAAATTTTTTTTAATTTAATTTTATTATGTTATGTTAGTCACCATACATTACATCATTAGTTTTTGATGTGGTGTTCCATGATTCATTGATTGCGTATAACACCCAGTGCTCCATGCAGAACGCTCCATGCAGTGCTCCATCACCGGGCTAACCCATTCCCCCTAACCCCCTCCCCTCTAGAACCCTCAGTTTGTTTCTCAGAGTCCATAGTCTCTCATGGTTCAGCTCCCCCTCCAATTCCCCCCACACCCTTCATTTTTCCAGAAGGAGGAAATTTTCAAGCAGACTCTACCTGAGCAGGGAGCCCAACATGGGGCTCCATCCCATGACCCAGGAGATCATGACCTGAGCCCAAACCAAGAGTCAGCCGCTTAACCAACTGAGCCATGTAGGCGCCCCAGCTGTGGGCTTCTTTGAGAGAGTTCATTTTGTGTTGGTTAATATGTTAGGAATCAGGCTGAGCTGAAAGTTATTTCCAGAGTGCGCCATGAATTTCCAAAAACTGATGAGCCTCACCATAGTCACAGTAAAATTAAGTAACAACTTGATTAACATGAGGTCTAGTTATGCTATTAGAGAGAAATATAACCAACATTTTTGCCTTCTTTAAAGGATTTTCCAGAAAACGAGAAGTCCACAGCAAAGGCCCTGGAAGATGTAAAGGCAAACTTTTACTGTGAATTATGTGACAAGCAGTATCACAAGCACCAGGAGTTTGACAATCATATTAATTCTTATGATCACGCTCATAAGCAGGTAAGCCGAAGTGTGGGAAATCCTTTTCATTCCTAGATTTATACCTTCAGAATAGAATGTATGCATTCGGCCTTATTTATTGTCATCTAAGATACTGAGGTGAAACCATTTAATTAATTTATTTTTCTTCAAAGATTGTTTTCTGTTTAAATGTTAGATGAAATATTTTTTTCCTAGAAGTATTGTAAACCTGGGGGTGAATTTAAAGATGGTCTAAAAGTAGACTGATATTTATTTGAGAATTATAGATATGGGGAAACCAGAACCCAGTAAAAAGAGTGTCACATTTAAAAACCACCTAACTAGTCAGTGGCAGAACCAGAACACTGGACAGAATCGATTATAGGGTTCTTTCAAAACTTCTGAGGTTTAGGGAATCCTAGGACTGTGGGGAAAAAATAAAGAATACCCTCTTAAGAGAGTCAAAATGGTTAACTTACTAGATGAACCATTGTAAATGAACAAACAAACAAAAATTCAGGGAGGCTAAGTTGAGAGGTAATTCAGATAGAAATGCTTCATTTCTTTTTCTTAAGAGGTCATATGTATACTTTATCTGTTTAGATAGTCTATACATGGCTGCTAATATTCTCTATTTCCATCTCTGTATGAGAGAGGAGGCTGTTATTCTTACCCTGTTAGATTTTATCCTTGTTGCATGAGGTATGGAGATATTGGCCATTTAGGAATTGGGAGTGTTAAATACCCCTAAGAAAGAAATCCCATTTGGCCAGAGGATTATTGCTGACAGCTGTGAGGAGGTACACACTCCTGATGCCAAACGGACCTGATATCTTGGAACGTGTGGGTAAGTCTTGTATAATCTAGACCTAAAATATTTATTCAGAGTAAACAACAATAAATATTTTGACTAACATTGCCAATATTTACTGAGTGCATCCAAAATACTTGGCCTTGAGAGATGCAAGGAATCAGTTTCTATCTTTAAAGATGTAGCATGTATCTATAATTGGCCATATTTCTCGGACAAGAGCAAGGACCTGGGATAAACTGTTTTAGGACTGTGATTCCCAAATCTTAGTGTGCATCATAATCACTTTGGAACTGAATAACACAGATTCCCGGACTTAACTTCCGGTATTGTAATTCAGTAGTTCTGAGGAGGCCCAAGAACTTGCATTTTAAAATGATACAAAATGGAACTTTCCAAGCATATTTAAAACTGAACTACATGGCTACCATCCAGCTCCAGCTTCGATCTCCTTTCCTTTCGACCCCCACCCCTCACCCCCCCACCCGCCACCACCGTGTATTATTTTGAAGCAAATTCCAGGCATCATGTTATTTCGTCTGAAAGTGTTTCAAGATGGAGGATGTGCTTACACAACATAGCCTCTATCATACTTAAAAAGTAACAGTAGTATCTTAATATCAGTGGGTGATCTTTTTTCTTTAGTTGTCTCATAAATGATTTTTAAATTTGTGTTTCTTGAAATCAGGATCCAAAAACATCCACACTTTTGGTTGACATGTCTTTAAGTTTCTTTTAATATATATTTAAACTATAGGTTTTCCAGTTCCTTTTTACATTTGATTTCTTGCAATTTATCTGCTGAGAAAACTGGGCATATTCAGGGTTTTCCTGAATGCAACCCAGTGCTGTCTTTTTTCATTTTCTGTGTCTTCTGTGTTTCTTTTAAACTGATTGTTACGTATAGAGATCTGAACAAATTCCAGTTCATATTTTTTCTTGGCAAAAATGTATCACAAGGCATTTTGTATCCTTCCATAAAGAGGCATATGATGTCTAGTTGTCTCTATTTTTATGACTGTAAGTTTGAGAAATGGGTTTGGATGCTACCAGTTTGATCCATCCATCATTAAGTACATCACTTACATTTTTCCACTAATGGTTTTGTAGCCATAGATGATCATTTGTTTAAATCCCTTACTTCATTTGGAGTTGTAAAATGATGATTCTATCATCCACTTGTCATTTATTAGATGAAATATGTCTATAAAGAGAAATTCCCTATAAGGATCACTCCCAGAGGATTTTATGTAGGTGGTCTTTAGGCCACATATATATAAATTCCCAGTATATATAGATACAGTATATAAGTAACCCGAGAAGGTTCTCATGGGATAGCTACATTTGATCTGTACTTTAAACATGAATAAGTAGATGTTGAAATGGAGGCTAAAGATGGGATGGCATCCTTGACCATGGAAACACAAGAATCTAAGGCAAGGAAATAGAGGAGCACAGGACATCTTTTCAAAACTGTCGAAAGTGTTTGGACTATGAAGGGGATGAATTCTCCACACCTTATCTACGTGCCACAGCCTCCCTTGTACTCTGAAATTCTGCCTGATCATTTCCCTTATTAGTTTCTTCAGTCTTATTTCCATTGGCTTTCCAACATGTTGGAAAAAACCACCTTTCCTCAATCCTTGTATTTCATCTGTGCATCTATTTCTGTTTTTGTTTTTGTTTTGTTTTTTTTTTTCCTGTAGGTTTACCAGCATTCTAACATTCGTTGGTATGCTCCTTCATCAAACAGTGATTGAGTTTCAGCTATGTACTATTGTGCTAGTTGTGAAAAGTGGGCCAATTTGGTCTCTAACTTCAGGGAGCCTGCATTCTAACTGGGGAGACAGACATGTCAACACACCTTTAAATACATTGGTTTAAGTGTTCCAGAAATTCTATACCTAAGATACCAAGAAAACCTACAAAACTGATTTAAGAAAGAAGAGATGACAAGTGAGCTGGGATTTTTAAAGAATGAATAGAAATTAACCACGTAGTCAAGGATGGTAGGTCCTATATGATAGAAACCTCTCTCAGGACATGAGGCAGTTATAAAGCATGAGCAGAACACAGAGAAACTGTCAAAGATTCATTATGGCCACTAAAGTCAGTCACTATCCTGAGGAGCTCTTTAAAAATCTTTGAAACTGTTTCTCATTTCTCTCATTCTTCTTTTGCAATGGATCTTGCTCTCATTTTTCATTTTGCAATCTCTTTTCACCATTCATATTTAATCTCACTCTTGAATCTGCTAGGACCTTCAAACTGGACTCCCCACCTCCATTATTTTCCCTCCTCCAAACCAGGCTATCCATTTATAGTGAAATTAATCTTCTCAAACTATCACATTCAATGTGTGATGACTGACTTTTTCAAAAGTCTGAACTACTTAGTCTGTCAATTCAAAATGTCCATAGTCTGGCTCTTGCTTCCATTTCCAGATTTATCTCCTGCAACTCCAGAATTTCCCTACAGTTTCTCAAAAGATGCCTTATGCTTTCCCACCTGCTCATCTTGGCTCATAATCTTCCCTCTGCCTGGGATGCCCTCCCATCTCGTGGCTGTATTTCAACATATGCTCCTGTGTATTTAATGAATAGATTGACAATTTATATCTGGATATTCAAAGAGCTGAAATCTCATGGTAAGCAGATTTAACAGCATTTTCCAAATTCTCTTTGATCAAAACCTATTAACATTGTGCAGAATTTTGTCCAAGCTGCCTGCTTTGGAAAACAATGGAATAATTAAATTTGCTGTAGACCTTGGAAAACTGCTTTCTTGGGTAATGTTGAAATACTTTTATCTAAAGATTTCTTTTAGCCCAAAATTTTGACAATAACTTGAATTTTAAATGAAGCTGAGTTTACAATTTCCCTTTTAAATGAAACTGAATTTTATGTACAGAAAAAGGAAGTACGCACTAAAGTAAAACATGCATGTCTTTTTTTTTTTTTTCAAATTCCAAAGCTAAATATGTCTATTTGGTTCTTGCTTCAGTAAAGGCTCTTCTTGATTGTGATGATGATTATAATGATAGTGGTGAGGATTTGGCTGAGAGCATTTTTTGGCCTGAGTAATATGAATAGCTTCTATAATTTTATTTTCCATGTGGATTCAGACAAAATATCTGGCCTCTTCTGTTGAACTTCCAACAAGATGGTCTTTTGGTATACTTTGAAGTGAATCTAAATTCACATGAAATTAAGTCTGTTATTCATTAATAGAACAGCATAGAGCTGGAAGCAAAGGAATCTGAATTCTTATAATTATTTAGGATCCTTCAGTTCAGTAAGTGATTTCTAAAGCTTTTATATTGTCTTGTATCTAAATAGCAGTATCATATGTTATTTTATTACAAAGATTATATTATGCAGAGATATATTGTAATTCTAGACAAGTAAGTCAATACATAACTTTAAAGAATAAAGTAAAATAGTCTGAGATTCATAGCTTTAAATTCGTTCCATTTGGCATTTAATATTATTTTTCTATAATTTGATCACAAATTAAGATATTTTTCTTAGGTACTATTGGTAGAGAAGGATAGCTTATCAGTAAAAAGGCTGATTTTTTTATATTTATTCAACAAGGGGAAAAATTAATTTCTAAAAGCTTGACAACCCAACTCTCATATAACTCACGTTTTTGGTAATAACTCAAGTTGTGTTAGCTATTGCTTTGAACTTCTTATAATTCCGTGTAAATGTTGAGCATTACCACTAAAGCAATTTGAATGTATATACAAATTACAGTCATTTGGATGAAGGTGGCAGTGTAACTATTAATATAACTAACATGTTAATAACAACTAATTCCTTGTGAGACTATCTATAAGTCATAATTTCTTTCTCAAGATGGTGAGCCGCAAGTGCATAATACTGAAATGAAAACCACACATCCTCACACACAGCAAAAATCTCTCCTGCCCCAGAGGCATCCTGGCTCATCTCAATTTAGAAAAAACAAAGGAGCCTGATCCCCATACAAATAACCCATAAAAATATCTTCAATAATAAAAAACAAATCCACTTTTAGATCCTCCACATGTGACATTTAATCCTCCTAATCTTTGCTTCACAATTGGATTTATTTTCACTCAGGAGGAGCTGTTCACTTGTCGAGCCTGAATTTGAATTGTTCAATTTCATTCTTAAAATATTGTTTTGGATTCTCCCCAACTCTACCTGCACAGGATAAAATAACAGAACAGAATCATCTTTGCCATCTTGTCTCCAAGAGGAAAAGACCCAAAACTGCTAAAGAAATTCAGCCCAGCTACGCCTTGCTTTGTTCCTACAGTATGATTTATATTTTCTCCAGGTACTGCCCAAATTAGCCTAATAATATATTTCAGCACAGTATGTTTAAGTTACTAGTCCTCTTTTTTTTCTTTTCTTTTTTTTTATTCTTATGTTAATCCCCATACATTACATCATTAGTTTTAGATGGAGTGTTCCATGATTCATTGTTTGTGCATAACACCCAGTGCTCCATGCAGAATGTGCCCTCCTCAATACCCACCACCAGGCTAACCCATCCTCCCACACCCCTCCCCTCTAGAACCCTCAGTTTGTTTTTCAGAGTCCATCGTCTCTCGTGGTTCGTCTACCCCTCCGATTTCCCCCGCTTCATTCTTCCCATCCTGCTACCTTCTTCTTCTTCTTCTTTTTTTTTTTTCTTAACATATATTGCATTATTTGTTTCAGAGGTACAGATCTGAGATTCAACAGTCTTGCACAATTCACAGCGCTTACCAGAGCACATACCCTCCCCAATGTCTCTCACCCAGCCACCTCATCCCTCCCACCCCACCCCCTACTCCAGCAACCCTCAGTTTGTTTCCTGCAATTACAGAGAAAAGACATGTATCATATGATCTCACTGATATGAGGAATTCTTAATCGCAGGTTACTAGTCCTCTTAATGTAGCCACAAAACTTCAAGGTCTGGTTAATTTTAGGGTCAGCAAGATTGAAGAAATATAAACTCAAATATCTAGAATGGAAGCTCTCAGAAACATTTGTTGGTAAAATAAAATACTACTTATCTCTATTTATATTTTGCATTCTATAAACCCAGCTTTCTGGTATTTATATATTCCTCACCACCCCCACCCCCCATGCCCTGGAATCAGCCAGCAGCAATTGGAACCTCCATCAGCAAAAAAAGTACAGACGACCCAAAGCTGATCTTAGCTTCCGATTCATCATTCAGCTTTGCTAAAATACTGCTCTCACCCTGGCTAAGAGGCTTTTCAATCTTAAGGTTGTCTTCTGACGGAAAAATAAATTAAAAATCTATATTCTGGCTCTTTCTGTATCTCAGGTGTGCCAAGTACTTTCCTGCCTTAAGGCATTTGGCATGTATCTCTCTGCAGTGT
The DNA here is from genome assembly GCF_011800145.1 of Mirounga leonina. Classification (NCBI taxonomy): domain Eukaryota; kingdom Metazoa; phylum Chordata; class Mammalia; order Carnivora; family Phocidae; genus Mirounga; species Mirounga leonina. Next base: position 17,269,488 of record NW_023270451.1, read on the forward strand.
TCTTCCATTTGACCCTCAACTTCCTGGTTCTTCTGTGCATTTGTGTCACGTGCTCTGAGGGATCTCTCCTTCGTGCTCTACCTCACGTAGACAGTTGTCAGTTCTCCAAATCTTAGTACCCTGTCAGCACTCAGTGGTGGTTGGACTCGACCTATGCTGGCTCTCCAGAGCCACTTGTTCAATATATAAGAATTCTGTGAGCTGGTTCTTAAACAATCGGTAGCTTGGTTTAAGAAATCAGCCATGGTATGTGGTGGGGAATCCACAGGCACTACAAACAGGGCTTGTTGGGTTTTGTTTGATTTTTCCAGAGTGTCGGGATAGCAGCACATCATTGCTTATTAATCTGTAAAAACAGGTTTTTTGGTTTTTTTCACCCTGTCCCCTCTTCCCTCCTATTAGTTCCACAAAGAGAAGAGCAGGGTACTCTTGGTTCTATTGGCTGCGTATCCCTGTCTCTCTCAAATGTAGAGCTGTGTTTGGCACAAAGTAATGACTTTATAAATATTTTTTTAAAAAAGAATGAGTAGCCGAATAAGGTTCTACAATTGACCATGCTTCTCTGACCTACATCAGTACATTCATCCACCATTGATTCCTTCCTTTCTCTCCAGTCTTACTGAGAAATAATTGACATATATTAATGTGTAAGTTTAAGGTATATAGCATGATGGTTTGATTTACCTCTATTGTGCAATGATTACAAGAGAAAAAAAATTTCGCTTTATGATGAGAACTCGGAGGATTTACTCTCTTAACTTTTCTATGTATTGTATAGCCGTGTTAGCTACACTTATCATGTATATTACATCTCTAGTATTTGTTTATCTTATAACTGGACTTTTGTGCCTTTTGACAGTCTTCCTGCAATCTCCTCTCCCCCTGCTCCACAACTGGTAACCACAATTCTGATCTCTATTTCTATGAGGGTTTTTTTTTGAGATTTAACATAAGTGAGATCATACAATATTTGTTTTTTTCTGACTTATTTCATTTAGTATAATACCTTCAAGTTTCATCCACATCACAAATGGTAGGATTTTTTCTTTTTTTTTTTGGCAGAATAATATTCCATTGTATGATGTCCATGGATATTTAAGTTGTATCCATGTCTTGGCTATTATAAGTAATGCCTCTGTAAACATGGGGGTGCAGTTATCTTTTGAGTTTGTGTTTTTGTCTTTTTTGAATATATTGTTCCAGAACTGGAATTGCTGGATCATATGGTAGTTTTATTTTTAACTTTTTAAGGATCCTCCACACTGTTTTCCTTAGTGGCTGTAACAATTTACAGTTCCACCAACTGTGCACAAAAGTTCGCTTTTCTCCACATCCACACCAGCATTTGTTAACTCTTGTCTTTTTGATAATGGACATTTTAACAGGCATAAGATGGTATCTCATTGTGGTTTTAATCAGCATTTCCCTAATGTCTAGGGATGTTGAGTATCTTTATTTTGTACTGTTGGTCTTTTGTATACATTCTTTCGAAAAAGGTCTATTCAGGTCCTTGGCCCATTTTTAAATTGAGTTATTTGGGTTCTTTCGCTATTGAGTTGTATCAGTTCTATATATACTTTGGACATTAACCTTTTATCAGATATATGGTTTGCAAATATCTGTTCCCATTCCATAGGTTATCTTTTCACTTTGTTGACCGTTTCTTTTGCTGTGCAGAAGTACTCTAGTTTCATTTAGTCCCACTTGTTTATTTTTTTTATTTTGCTGCTTGTGTTTTCAGAGTCATATCAAAGAAATCATTGCCAAAAGCCATGTCAAAGAGCCTTACTTCTGTTTTCTTCTAGAGGGAGAATTGTGTCTCTGCTCCCTTGTCTGGGTGGGCAGGGAAGGGGTTGCTTCAGGTAACTCTAAATTTCTTGAACAAGCTTTCCCACTGGGAGGAGCTGGGGGTATCCTCAGCCTTGGTTATGAATTAATCCCTCTGCCTGTATGCCCTGTAGTGGGTTTGATCTGGGGGCAATCCATTCTGTCCACTCACCTCTCTGCTCAAGCATCACTGGGCCACACAACTTTGGGAAGTTATGGCCAGCCCCTGTGGTCAGATGGAGCCTGGAGACACTCCAGACCAGTGGGGCTATAACTCAGCTCCCAGCCTGGATTGGGCAAACCAGTCTCTAGGGCCAGCAAAACTCATTTTGAGGATCCAAATCAGGCAGACTTGCACCCCAAAGAATTCCCTGGCCAGAGTACACCACTGATCTGGTTCTGCTAATGAGCAAAGCCTCTGGTTTGTGTTACTACTTGGGCATTTCAACTGGGTCCGCCAAGATTTATGTGCTCATTGTTGCCAGCTCCTCCCACATTCCCAGTAGCTGAGCCCACAGATTCCCCTGCAGTACCTGCAGGGCCAGGTCAGAGTTGGGGCTCTCACAAGTGACCAACAATGCTGTGGGTGCTAGCTGCCCCTCCCCCAGGTTCTCTTTACCCCTGCGGGAGGAACCAGAAGCTCAGGGGAGATCTCTCCACATGGTGCGTCCCTGGCCTGGGGGAGGGGCAATATGGTCAAGGAGTAGCTGCTTCTCTTCCCCTTCTAATGTGGTCTGTCTTAGTCATTGAGGTGTGGGGGGTGCTTCATCCTCACTCCCATTTTCTATGATTCTCTTTGTGATATCTTGCTTTTAAATAGTTACTAATTGTTCTTCTTGTGAAGGGGAGTAAAATCAGGAACAACTTTAATTGCCATCTTGGTGATGTCATTCTTTAATCACTTCTTAAGTAGAGAAAGTTGAATTATGTAAACAAGATGGGACCCCAATCCCAAGTTCTTTGTAATTACTGAAGAAAAGTTGTCATAAAAACCCCTTTTTATAATTTAGAAAATATTTGGCTTATAAATGCTGATGTGGTGTGCCCTTTTAAGAATTTTAGACTTCATTTTGTAGAAAATTACTAGTCTTCAAGGGCTTCTAAGCAAGCAAATGATATGATCAGATTTGTGATTTAGAAAAACAAATCTAGAAGCAGTTTAAGGGGTGGTACAGAAGGAGAGAGCTTGGCTCTGTGATCAGATATGAGGCTAAGAGCCCACGAGAGATGATCAAAACCATTACAGCAGTGACAAGGAGAGAAAGTGTGAGAAGGGGTGCATTCAAAAGATTGTCACTGGCTTGAAACACATGAACACATGGTCTACATCACTGATAACCAACTAAATACAGACTTGGAGAGGTTTTTTTTTTTTTTTTTGAGATTGTCAAATATGAAAAAAGAATGTTACTACCCAATGTTGACAAGATGTGAGAAAATGAACACTGTCAAACAATCCTTGTGAGGATATAAGGTGTTTCAGTCTTTTGATGTTCAGTTTGGATTATTTATCAAAAGCTTTAAAATGGGAATTTTCTATCAACAGTTCCATCTGGCATGTATTCTAGAAAAATAATCAAATGAATTTCAAGATTTATGTATAAGGATGTTTAAAACAGAAAAATACTGGAAGCATTCTAAACATACAATGAAAAAAAAACAATGACTAAGTTATGACACATATAAAGTGGAACTACAATATAAGAATTAAAATTGTGTTTTGGATCTATATTTTACACAAAATTTAATTATTAAAAGGAATGCGTGAATGCTTGTTTATTTATTTAAAATTTTTTTTTAAGATTTTACTTAGTTATTTGAGAGAGAGCACGAGTAGCGGGGAGGGGCAAAGGGAGAGGAAGGAGCGACTCCCTACTGAGCAGGAAGCCTGAAAGAGGACTCAATCCCAGGACCCTGAGACCATGACCTGAGACAAAGGCTGGTGCTTAACCAATTGAGCCACTCAGGTGCCCCTGAATACTTGTTTATATCAGAAATTAAAGACAGGCGTCTGGGTGGAGCTGTAGGTGAAGTGTCCGACTCTTGGTTTTGGCTCAGGCTGTGATCTCAGGGTCATGAGATAAAGCCCCATCTTGGGTTCCACGCTCAGCATGGAGTCTACTTAAGATTCTCCCTCTCTCTCTGTCCTTCCTCCACCCACTCTCTTTCTCACTCTAAAATAAATAAATGAAAAAAACCCAAACAAACAAAAAAACACGAAAACGAAAGAATACAGAGGTATAGAACAATGAATAAAAGTATATAGTAACAATTTGGTGCCTATCTTTTTAGGTAAGTCTCGAAATATTTACATCAAATCATAAACTTTTGTATAAAATGTAAACATAAAATGTGATTGTATTACACAAGTTATTCTGCCTTCATACATTTTCACTTATATCTTGTCAGTTCATAAAGATTTATATTTTATTGCGTTGTTAAGTCAATACCCAGAATTTATATCACTGTGACTTGTAAATTGTTTTTTTCATCAGAGCTTCATAGGTACTGTGATTACTTTATGATTATGTTTTCTTTCTTGTACAGCTCTTTTCTCCTGGAGTTAGAAATTGCCTAAGTTTTATATTTGCTCAGTTTTGTATCACTGTCTATTACTAATTTATCTCTGAACTATCTACCATATATAATAACAAAGTCTTAATAAAAAAACATCAGATACATGGGGCAATAGATCAGTTCTATTTTGATTTTTTTTCCTGCTTATTTTAGAGAAATGCATGGTAGAGTCCTCTGTCTTTTGGCTCCAGTCCAGGTAGATTGCACTCTGTTCCTCCTGCACAGCTACTGTGCTTTTTATCATCATCCTGTGACTGCTTTTGCTTCTTTCCAAGATTGTACTTCTCATTTCCTTGACCTCATGACTTCCCATTTCTTATTTCCTCCTTTCGGTGGAACCTAGTCTCCACACGCTTCCTATACACACAAGGTGAAAATTTGGGGCCCATGTCTATCAGTAAATGTAAATGTGTTTATTCTACTCTCATACTTGATTTATTTTTCAACCGGGTTTCAGCTTTTAATGTTCCTGTTGAAAAGTGATATGTCATTTTCAGTTCTAATCCTTTCTTTCTGAAAACTTTTAGAAATGTCTCTTCATCATTTCTTCACACAACAAACATTTATCTAATGCCAGCTATGGACCAGACACTGTTCCACATCCTGGGAGTAGGAAACCATCCAATTATCTCCACCCTTGTGGAGCTGACATCATAGTGAGTGCAGGAAAACTGAAAAGGGAGATAGAAATAATAAAATATATAGAGCACTGGATAGACCTATGTGCTATGGAGGAAAATAAAAGAGTGTAGTGTGTAGGGAGTGCTCTGGGCAAATAGAATTTTAATTAGGGGTTTTAGTGGAGACCTTAAAGAAAAGACGAGAATAAGCAAAACTTAGAAGATACAGGAGCCATTGATTTATCTGAGGGAGAATATTTCAGGCAGAGGGAATGCCACATGTGCAGTCTGGGAATTAGGACCATTCACACTATTCCAAAGACTCCTAATATGATAACATCCTACCATGACTTTGATATAAGTCATTTTTCAATTGCTGTGCAGGCCATTCCATGGAATATTTCGATTAGGAAAGTCATGTCATTTGTTTTGGAAATTTTTTAATAGTATATTGGATCCTTTCCTCATCTACTGTCTTTCTTCTCTTTCAAAATTCTCTTGTTTGGATATTAGAATTCCAGAATGAATCTTCCTAATTCCTTATTTTTCTTACTATTTTCAGTGCCTTAGTGTTTATGTCAACATTCTGGGAGATTTGCACAATTCTGTTTTCCAATTTTTCATATTGTATGTGTGTGTATGTGTGTGGGGAAATAGAAACAGAGAGTGAGAGAGAAAGCAAACAAGTACACATTTGGTTTGATCTACAGTTCACATGCTAGAGGCATTCCTCAAATATTTTGTAATACTTGGTTATTTACCTGACATTCCTATTTATAACTGAGGGACCAAAAATTTGATTGGAAAATTTATTTGTATGGGTTGAGTTTGGCAGATGGCAACCTTCAGTACGGTGTGGGAGGGTAGTAATTTTTTTTTTTCATTGAGTGACCTCCAAGTGTCAATATTTATGAAGTTTTTGAAAGTCGTGGGCAGAAAAGAAATTTGAAATCTCACTTGTATGCAAATTTTCATTTAATCTCCTTATTTAAATAGTTTTATAGCTTAGCCCTAAGCTGTATCAGATGTTCCTAAAACTAAATCCTACCTGGTTCAGTATCTCCATAGAGCTAGCCTCAATTTTCTGCCAGAGTAGGCTAGGGGATATGTTGGCTTGTCTGCTCTTTTGTAAACTTTAACTGGTTTTCTTATTTCAAGTCCCATCCTCCACTTTTCCAGTTTTACTTCTCTAGCAAAGTTTTCTGTATTAATATCAGCTGCCCTCCCCTCAGCAATTGGTCTGCCTTTTCTGCTATATTACATATCCTCCCTCCCTCCCCCTCTCCTTCCTTCCTTCCTCCCTCCCTCACTCTCTCCCTCCCTTCCTTCCTTCCTCCCTCCCTTCTTTCCTTCCTTTCTTCTTTCCTTCCTTCCTTCCTTCCTTCCTTCCTTCCTCTGTAGGCCAATACTTTTTTTTCTTAGTTAAATAGAGCCAACACTCTATTCCTCAGAGTTATCATGACAATTAATGAAAAAATACGTGAACATCTTAACCCAGGGCCTAGTATATAGTTTAACTGCTCAGTAAGGTAGATTGAGGCATATTGCACAAGGTGTGCTTTCCAAGAGAAGCTAGAGGCTCATTTCTCAAGAATATTATTTGAGGGGCGCCTGGGTGGCTCAGTTGTTAAGCATCTGCCTTTGGCTCAAGTCATGATCCCAGGGTCCTGGGATCGAGCTCCGCATCAGGCTCTCTGTTCAGTGGGAAGCCTGCTTCTCCCACTCTCGCTCCCCCTGCTTGTGTTCCCTCTCTCGCTGTGTCTCTCTCTCTGTCAAATAAATAAATAAAATCTTAAAAAAAAAGAATATTATTTGAGGGCTATTTCATCAAATGGAGGCTAACCTGGAGGACCTCTAATAATGAATCCTTTTTAAAAAAATATTTTATGGGGCGCCTGGGTGGCTCAGTCGTTAAGCGTCTGCCTTCGGCTCAGGTCATGGTCCCAGGGTCCTGGGATTGAGCCCCGCATCGGGCTCCCTGCTCAGCGGGAAGCCTGCTTCTCCCTCTCCCACTCCCCCTGCTTCTGTTCCCTCTCTCGCTGTGTCTCTCTCTGTCAAATAAATAAATAAAATCTTTTTAAAAAAAATCTTTATTTAAGAGAGAGAGAGTGGGGGGAGGGGCAGGGGGAGAGGGAGAAAGAGAGGATCTCAAGCTGACTACCTGCTGAACGTGGAGCCTGATGTAGGGCTAGATACTCATGGCACTGAGACCGTGACCTGAGCCGAAATCAAGAGTCAAATGCTCAACCAACTGAGCCATCCAGGTGCCCCAAATCTTTTTTTAATAATAAATCTTTTATCTCTGAAATTATGATTGTGTAAATTTGTAGTTAAATACAACTTTCTGTCATTTGATTTAAAGTCAGCCTGAGACTTCTCAGTGAGAAAAAAAAATAATAATTTGCTGCTAGTGTTAGATCCTCGGAGCCGCAACACCTATAGGGCTTTTACTTTCCGAACACAATTCAGCAACTTCACTTTGATGTATTTCAGATGTCAGATATCATGAAAAACCATACAGCAGAGTCTTGGTTCTTTACCATGTATGTGCTTTTTGCATTTGCAGATCTATAGGTTTACTTTTCCTAGCCTATTTTTTTTAGTTTTTTCAGCTTACGTTCTAGCTTCTTGATGTAATATTTCAGCACATTATGACAACTCCATACTGAATGAATTGTGCATAAAATTAATCCTGCAATATTTAATGATAGCTTCTGACTATCACATTGTTCAAGATGTTACAAATGGCAATATTATTCTCCTTATCTATTATTGTCTGGCACTAGATGATAATATATACAAACTGGTAATATATACATATATATAATATAAATTAATCTGATAATTTAAGTGATAAATATATAAATTAATACATAAATATATGTTAATCTGGTAATTTAAGTGATAAAATTATACCCATTAAAATCAAGTAGCCAAAACAATGCAGAACTGTAGGTCAGGCTAGAACTCACTGCCCACAACTGTTGATAAGGCCAGAGACTAGAAGACAAGGCCTGATGTGTAAATCAGTTTTAATTAATTATTTCTTTCTTATTTCCATGTAATTCTGTTGGCTATGGCATTCATTCAGTAATCCATGCTTTCAGTCATTTGTTCAAAAATCATTTGTGCTAGGTACTGTGTATTCTATAGATGTAAAAATAAGTACACATTTCCAGTTTCTGGTTCATTATGTACAGAATTTGGAAGTTGTCACTCCCATCCACATAACCAGACAAAAATTAAACAAACTGAAAAATCAACAACTCTTCTTGGATCCACCAGAGAACTGAGGTTTACAGGACAAATTGCTTTCCCCAAAATGGGTCAGGTAGATATAGGAAATTACAACTTAGCAACACTGAAGTGTGGGAATTTTGAGGGAATCAGTAGGAATGTATGGAAACCTAACCTATAATCAAGAAATTGCTGGAGGCTCAGTGAGGATAACTCTGAGGTAAAATTCATGTGGGAGAGGGCTGTCTCAAGCAGGCCACTAGGCTTTTATAAATTTTACCTCCAGGAGACCTATCTTGTTCTTAAAGTAAAGAGAGAGAGAAAAAAAAAAAAAAAAAAAAAACCCTCTGCTTCAGGCAGGGGGAGAGGAAACATTGCCATTTAAAAATGTGTCAGAGCACTCTGGGCTTCTTAACAAGACATGCCCTCAAGGGGGGAAAAAAAACTGTTTTGCCAAACTCAGGGGAAATACTCCTCTCCCCTTTAATCTTCCTCTCTCCACTAAGGGTGGTGAGGGAGGAGGAGGCCAGCCCTGAAAAGCACTTGAGAAAGTCATAGCCCAACAGGTCACTAAAGGCTGAGACCTAGTCACAGGAGTACAGAACACTTTACCTCCTCCGGCCAACACCTTACCACCACATCAGTAGAGCTCCTGCAGAGTGGTAGAGGAATACAGCAGAAAGAATGGCATATCTCCAATCTTATTTAAGAAGCCTCTAGAGAAACCCAAAGTCAACAGGGGAGATAAATACATGGACACCAGATGAAATTTTAGCCTCTAATGAAATTATACCTTCAAGAAAAGGAAATAGCCAAATCCCTAGCTGGATATGCATAAAACCTCACGCTAACAGCATATTTGCCTCAATTTCACCTACCCAATATATCATGTCTGGCTTTCAAGAAAATAATTGCAAGACATATTAAACAACAAAAATACAGTTTGAGGAGACAGAAAAAGAATTCAAATAAGACTCAAATGTGGCAGAGATGTTGGCATTATCAGACTGAGAATTTAAAACAACTATGATTAATATGCTTATGGCTCTAATGGAAAATGTGGACAGCATACCAGAACACATAGGTAATGTAAGCAGAGAGATGGAAACTAATTTAAAAAAAGCAAACAAAATATTAGGAACAATAATAATTTTAAAAACTGCAGCAGAAAAGAAGAATGCCTTTGAGGGACTCATCAATAGATTGGACAGAGCTGAAGAGAGAATCAATGAACTTGAAAAAATACCTATTAAAGCTTCCAAAACTGAAAGACAAAGAGAAAAAAATAATGAAAAAGATAATCCAAAAATTGTGGGAAAATTACAAATGATATAAAATACTTGTAATGGTATTACCTGAAGGAGAAGAAAGAGAGAGAGAGAAAGCAATCAAGCAAGCAGAAGAAATATTCGAAGTAATCATCACTGAGAATTTCTCAAAATTAATTATGGACAATAAACTACAGATCCAGGAAGTTCAGAGACACTAATCAGAATCTTAGAAAAAATACAAAAATCTACACCTAGGTGTTATCATATTCAAACTGCAGAAACTCAAAGAGAAAATAAATGAATAAAGACTTTTTCAACAAATAAAAATTGAGGTAATTTGTCACCAGTAGACCTGCCTTAAAGGAACTGTTAAGAGAAATTCTACAGAAGGAAAGAAAATTCCATCTACACAAAGAAAGGGAGAGCATTAGAGAAGGAATAATGAAGGTAAAATAAAGTCTTATATAGTTTTTTTTGTTCTTAATTGATGTAACAGATAACCATTTGTTCCAAGTACTGTCAACAATGTATTCAGTGGTTATAGCTTATGGATAAGGGACATAAATGCCAGCAATTCTGTAAGAAGCAGGAAGGAGGGATTGCAAACACTGTGTCATAGGATACTTGCACTCCCCATGCAGTGCTAGGGTGCTGTGTGAAAGAAAACTTGGAATAATTGCAATTTTTTTTTTTTGGGCAAAATCAAGGACAACTGCTAAAAAGAGTAATAAGAAAGTATAATTGGTATGTGAAGACAAGAGAAAACATAGAATCCTGTTGAATACCCAACTGAAACCAGCAAAGGCAGAAAAAGAGTGGAAGACAAGGGGAGTGGGAGGATGGGTTAGCCTGGTGGTGGGTATTGAGGAGGGCACATTCTGCATGGAGCACTGGGTGTTATGCACAAACAATGAATCATGGAACACTACATCTAAAACTAATGATGTAATGTATGGGGATTAACATAAGAATAAAAAAAAAGAGTGGAAGACAAAAACAAAAAATAAGCAAAGAGAAATGAATAGAAAACAGTGACAAGTATGGCAGATATTAATCCAACAATATGAATAATCACTTTAAATGTTAATGGTCTAAATTCACTAATTAAAAGACAGATTTTCAGAGTTCATTTAAAAAGGAAGAGAGACCCAATTACATGTTGTTCAGAAGACCTACTTTAAATATGAAGATACATATAGTTTAGAAGTAAAGTAATGGAGAAATATATCCTATGCTAATGTTAATCAAAAGAAAGCTGGAGTAGGTATATTTATTTTAGACAAAGCTGACTTCAAAGAGAGGGTGATTATCAGGGATAAAGACAGCATTACATAATGATAAAGAGGTTAAATCACCAAGAAGACATAGCAATGCTTCATGTGTCTGTGCCTAACAACAGAGCATCAAAACATGTGAGACAAATTTGAAAGAAATGCAAGGAGAAATAGATAAATCTACTATTAATTTGAAGAGATCAACACTTCTCTATCATTAATTGATACATTCAGCAGGCAAAAAATCAATTAAGAAGATAGTTGAACTGAAAAGTGCCACCAATCAACTTGATCAGTTGATATTCTTTTCAAGCTCATGTGAAGCATTCACCTGGATAGACCATATTCTGGTCACTAAAAACATCCACATTTAAAAAAATAGAAATCATACAAAATTTGTTCTCAGACCAAATGGAATTAAACAAGAATTCAATAGTGGAAAGGTAGTTGGAAACCTCCACATAACGGGAGATTAAACAATACACTTCTAAATGATATGAGTCAAAGAAGAAAGTCTCAAAAAGAAATTTTAAAATGAAAATATAACACAATATATCAAAATTTGTGAGATGCAACCAAAGTGGACCTTACAAAACAGTTTTATATTGTAGAATATTATGCTAGAAGAGAAGAAAGACTTAAAATTAATAATCTAAGCTTCCACCCTAGGAAACTATAGAAAAAAGAACAAATTAAGTCCAAAGCAAACAGAAGAGAAAAAATAAAAATTAGAGCAGAAATCAATGAAATCGAAAACAGGGAGACAGTACAGAAAGTCCATAAAATCTAAAACTGGTTCTGGAAAAAGATCAATAAATTGATAGAACTTTAGATAGGCTAACTAAAAAGAAAAGGAGACAGAAGACACAAACTACTAATATGAAAAATGAGAAAACACCCATTACTACTGATTCTATGGCTATTAAAAGGATAATAAAGGGGGTGCCTAAGTGGCTCAGTCAGTTAAGCTTCTGCCTTAGGCCCAGGTTCCAAGTCTGCTTCTCCCTCTCTCTCTCTGCCGCCCCCCACTTGGGCTTTCTCTCTCTCTCAAATAAGTAAATAAAATCTTTATTAAAAAAAGGATAATTAAGGAGTATTATGAAAAAACCCTAAGCTCACAAATTTGGTAATCTCTTTTTTCTAAAAGATTTTTTACTAATCCTGAGTGCTTAGACTAACTACAACGATGGCTCTCTTTTTTCTAAAAGATTTTTTACTAATCCTGAGTGCTTAGATTAACTACAACGATGGGATGACCAATAAAATCATGCCAGGGCGCAAAGATAGGTGGTTGTATGATTTACAAAGTAATTCTGAGCGCAAAAATAAATGCAGAGTGAAAACCTCTTTTGGTAAGTATTGCACATCCAGGAATCTAAGGATTTCGTGGTAAGTGTGAATATAACCATTTCATATGCAGAGTAAAGACACACCTCTGTGCTTTATTCTTACTCTGAAAGAGCCAAAGCTAAAGTAAGCCTGTCTCAGAGATGGGCTACTGTGGAAGGATAGGTTAGAAGAACACTTGAAAAACAGGGCCAAGATTTTTCATAAGAAGTAGTTTTGTATCTACTCCAGTGCAGAGAATAAAAACATTAATATTTTATCCTGGAGTGTGACTCTATTAATTTTAGACAGAGAACTGTTAAAATGAGTTCATATCTGTTTGGGAAAAAGCAGCTGCATCTCTGACATAGCCATGAAGTCATCTCAGTAAATAACCTTAAAAATTTTAAAACAGGTGATACAACGTTCTGACTTACATCCCCAAATAAACTATGAAACACACATCTAGATAATATAATGAGCTTGTTCTCAAAATGGAATTATTAAAGGCATAATATGTTTTATTGTGCTTTGCTTTACTGCCCTTCACAGATGCTGCATTTTTTACAAACGAAGGTTTGTGGCTACCCCGAGTTGAGCAAGTTTACTGGTGCCATTTTTCCAACAGCATATGCGGTCCTTGTGTATCTGTGTCACATTTTGGTAATTTTTGCAATAGCTCAAGCTTTTCCATTATTATTATATTTGTTATGGTGACCTGTGAACAGTCATCTTTGAGGTTACTATTGTCACTGTTTTGGGGCAGCATGAACCACACCTATATAAGACAGCGAACTTAATCGGTAAATGTTGTGTGTGTTCTGACTGCTCCAGCAACTGGCCATTTCCCCATCTCTCTCCCTTATCTAGGAACCATCCAGGCCTCCCTTATTCCCTGAGATACAACAATATCAATGTCATGCGATCCCTAACCCTACAATGGCCTCTAAGTGATCAAGTGAAAGGAAGAGTCACACATCGTCCACGCTGAATCAAAAGCTAGAAAAGATTAAACTCAGTAAGGAAGGCATGTCCAAAGCTGAGATAGGCTGAAGCTAGGCTTCTTACGCCAAAGAGTGAGCCAAGTTATGAATGCAAAGGAAAAGTCCTTGAAGGAAATTAAGAGTACTACTTCAGTGAACACACATATGATGAGAAAACCAAACAGCCTGATTACTGCTATGAAGAAAGATTTAGTGGTGTGGATAGAAGACCGAGCTGGCCACAACATTCTCAAATATTAGGCCAAAGCCTAATCCAAAGCAAAGCCCTAACTCTCTTCAATTCTATGAAAAGTGAAGGAGGTGAGGAAGTGGCAGAAGAAAAATTAGAAGCTAGAAGAGTTTGGTTCATGAAGTTTAAGGAAAGAAGTCAACTCCTTAACATGAAACTGTAAGGTGAAGCAACAAGTGTTGATGTACACATTGCAACTAGTTATCCTGAAGGTCTAAGATAATTAATGAAGGTGGCTACACTAAACAACAGATTTTCAGTATACACACAACAGTCTTCTACTGGAAGAAGATGCCATCTAGGACTTTCTTAGCTACAGAGGAGAAGTCAATGCCTGGCCTTAAAATTCAAAGGACGAGCTGACTCTCTTGTTAGGGGTTAATATAGCTGGTGACTTTAAGTTGCAGCCAATGCTCTGTTACCATTCCAAAAATCCTAGGGCCCTTAAGAATTATGCCAAATCTATTCTACCTGTGCTCTATACATAAAACAAAAATATCCTGGAGAAGAGCACATCTATTTACAACATGGTTTACCGAATATCTTAAGCCCACTGTTGAGACATACTGCTCAGAAAACAAGATTTCTTCTAAACTGTTATTGCTCAGTGACAATCCACCTGGTCACACAAGAGCTCTGGTGGAGGTGGACAATGAGATGAATGTTGTTTTCCTGCCTCTTGACATAACATCCATTCTGCTAACACAGCCGTCCACCCATGGATCAAGGAGCCATTTTGAGATTCAAGTCTTATTATTTAAGAAATACATTGCCTAAGGGTAGAGCTGCTATAGCTAATGATTTCTCTGATGGATCCTGGACAAATAAATTGAAAACCTTCTGGAAAGGATTCACCATTCTAGATGCCATGGGGAACATTTGTGATTTGTGGGAAGAGGTCAAAATACCGACATGAACAGGAATGTGGGAGAAGTTGATTCCAACCATGAGGCATGACTTTGAGGGGATCAAGGCTTCAGTGGAGGATGGAACCACACACGTGATAGAAATAGCCAGAGGACTAGAATGGGGAGTGGAGCCCCAAGATGTGACTGAATTACTGCAATGTCATGATCAAACTTTAACAGATGAGGAAAGAAAGCAGTTTCTTGAGATGAAATCTACTCCTCGTGAAGATGCTGTGAAGATTGTTGAAATGACCACAAAGGATTCCGAATATGACATAAACTTAGTTGATCAAGCAGTGGCAGGGCTTGTGAGGATCGACTCCAATTTTGAAAGAAGTTCTACTGGGGGTCAGATGCTATCAAACAGCATCTCATGCTACAGAGAAATTGTTCATGAAAAGAGGAGTCAGGCAATAGGGGAAACTTTTCTGTTGTCTTATTTTAAGACATTGCCACAGCCACTCCAGTGTTCAGCAGCCATCAGCCTGATCAGTTAGCAGCCATCAGCCCGGAGGCCAGACCCTCCAGCAGCAAAAAAGATTATGACTTACTGAAACACTGAAAGCTGAGATGATGATTAGCATTTTTAGAAAAAAGAGTATTTTTAAATAAGATATAGTGTAAACGTAAATTTTATATGCACTGAGAAACCAAAAAATCCATTTGACTCACTTTATTACAGTATTCACTTTATTGCCCTGGCCTGGAACCACTCGTTATATATTCAGAGGTCTGCCTATATAAGCTCATTAATGGTTGAGGTATATAAACTTAAAATTATTCCTTTTGTTTGGAATTATTACTTGGAGGTAGTCCTTTTTCTTCTTTCTTCTTTCTTCTTCTTCCTTCTTTTCTTCTTCTTCTTCTTCTTCTTCTTCTTCTTCTTCTTCTTCTTCCTCCTCCTCCTCCTCCTCCTCCTCCTCCTCCTTCCTCCTCCTCCTCCTCCTCCTCCTCCTCCTCCTCCTCCTCCTCCTCCTTCTTCTTCTTCTTCTTCTTCTTCTTCTTCTTCTTCGTAAATCCCTTTTGTTTTATTACAATCAGCCTAATGGGAGGAAGTGTATTAAATTTACTATGACATCTGCCCAGAGTAATTAAGGACTCTTATAATCAGACTAGGCCCTAACCTTAGATCTAATAATCTACATAACCCCTTTTGAGCAGTAAATGATATCTACTTCATAGGATTTCCATAAAATTAAATACCATCATAAAGTTGCTCAATGCACTGTTTGACCCAACAAATACTACTTTTATAACAAAGATTTCAAATATATATATATATAACAGAATCCTTATCTTCCTATTTTCTATTAGGGGTTTCAGTTTTCCGCTTATCAAATATCATCAAATGACAAAGATAAAGAATAAAAAGATAATCAAAACTTTCTTCACTCTACTATTAATTGGCACCTAATCTGCCTAGAGAAATATAGAAGAGTCTGAATCTGAGAGACTCTTGAGGTATAAAACTTGAATGAGTACACTGTGCTTTCATTTCTTCCCTCATACCCGAGTCTTCATAGATTCAAGCTAAAGGAACATACACAAAAAGAGATTTTCCCATGAAGGAATGTTGATAAATATGGGGTTAATCTGTACTGAAATCTTGAATGATCCTCAGACTTTATGGAAGTCCATACGTTCTATGCATCATTAAGGAAACTGAAATGCATTTGAGATTCAATTCTGAATAACCTGATGTGCATAATTTGAGCTGTGTAAAAGCTGTCTTTTACAAAAACATTCTGGATCGAGACATGAAATCGAAAAAATGACTTAATTGGTCATAATACTAATAGTGACAGCTACTTGTTCTTTATGACAGCTTTTAAAAAGCAGTTATGGATATCAAATGTACCCTGCTTGTGCAGGAAAATCCTAATGGATTTTTAACTTGGGCCAAAATATGTTTTTTGAAGAATTAAACAACTGACTGAACTGAAATTAAATGGTTTTCTTTTAACACTTTCCACAATGTCTTTGCACTCAGAACAAATGTTTAGTAATAGGTACTAATTAAATATTTATTAAAAAATTAAAAATTTTTAAATATTTGGAATCAAAACCACTCTGTAAAACCACTTTCTTTCTGAATCTTTAATTGGGAATCACATATCTATTTTTAGAAATATTTTAATTTGAGTATAGTTAACACACAGTGTTACATTAGTTTCAGGTAAACAACACAGTGATTTGACAAATTCATACATATGCTGTGCTCACCACAACTGTAGCTCCCATCTGTTACCATACAACACTATTACAATACCACTGACTATATTCCTTATGCTATGCCTTTTATTCCCATGACTTATTCATTCCATAACCACATGTCTACTTTTACAGCTGATTCCTAAGTTTTTGTACCTTCTCAAATACAAATCAAGTTATAATGTGTAGTGAGTTTAATTGCATTTGCTAAAGACCGTGAGCAAATAATTATAGTTCAGCCTTCAAATTTCATTAAACTCAGCCAATGTTTATTTAGCCCCTACCATTTGCAGAGATCTGCCCAGCGTGGTTCAAGAGGAAAATTGGAATAAGATGTGTCTCTGGGCTTCAGGAAGCTTGTATAGACATGATGACTATTCTGGTTTCATTTTTGAAACTGATGAAGTTTTAGGCACATGTGGAGATGCCTAGAAAAGTGAGGTGAGAAGAACAGGAGAAGACAACTATACACATAATTCTAGTATACTAAGCCAAGTGTTATGAGAGTTACAAAATTTTCCATGGAAATTGAAAAGAAGGAGAACAGGATCAATATGCAATTCACGAATATAGAGCAAAGTTCCATTCATACATATAGAGAGAAGAATTGAATCTCTCTCAAGATAATTAAAAGTGGAACTTGCCAGCCTATCTGAAGTATATATGACATTCAACTGGCCACTTAGCATTATTAGAAATATACACTTTATTGTGTTCGTTTCTTGGCAAACTACAAGGCTTTCAGTGTTCTAAATTATAGTGAGATTTAAAATTACATTCATGGGCTCCTGTGTGGCTCAGTTGGTTAAGCGTCCGACTCTTGATTTCAGCTCAGGTCATGATCTCGGGGTCTTAAGACTGAGCCCCATGTTGGGCTCTGTGCTCAGTGGAGAGTCTGTTTGAGATTCTCTCTCTCTCCCCCACTCTGCCTCTACCACTCATGCTCTCTCTCTCTCAAATAAATAAATCTTTAAAAAATAAATAAATTTATATTCATGTATATGAAAATAAAATATAACCATACATAATTTTAGTTTTATAAGATAATTTTCTTGGATTTCAGAGCTGGTGCTATTTTATAAGTAAATGAGGCTTATATTAGTAAATTCCATATCATAGTGTATTTTCTGTAGTTCCATTGAAATGCTCTGACCAGTAATTTTAGAATCCTGCAGTCTTGTTTTTAGGGTTAGAATGTTGTTTTTTAATTAATTCTTAAAATTCAAATCTATTTTTCAGACTTGATATGCTAAACATTAAGAAGGATTTTAACATTATGAAGGACATAAAGGTAATGTGAAAAAGTGGGTGGAACACCAGACGTGAACCTAAAACTGTGACCCCCACCACTAGGGAGCAGTGAGAATTTGGGGAAGTCACATCATTTCTTTTAGTTTCGGTTCTTCCTCTGAAAACTCTAGTAATAAGACCTGTCTTCCTTATCCCACAGGGAAAGAGTAATGGTGAAGAAACTTAGGAGAGATCTAAAAATACAAGGATTATGTGAACAAGAATAGCCAGAACATTTATAGTTCATTGTTTATGTGGAAACTGTAATTTTCAAAACACACACTTACATACATAGTTGTTTAGAAGAAAATCCGCTTGTAGTTGATTCCTGATTGTGGAAGAACCCTGACATAGGACAGAGGCCAAGCTTTCCCACTCAGAATTAGATTGGAGTCCTGGCTCAATCACTTTGCAGCTTTGTATTTTGAACCATGTCTTTCTAGCTCAATGAATCCCTTCCGTTTCCTCAGAGGTGAAGTGGGGCTCATAGATCTGCCCCCTTCGTTGGGAAGACTGACATCATGATGACGTCAAGATAATTCATGCTAAATTACTTCACACATTTCCAAACAAAACATTATTTTTCTCACCTTGACTTTCTAAGCAAATCTACTTATGTAGCAACCTCGTTCTAGGCAGGAGGTGCAGGGATGAGAAC
Source organism: Mirounga leonina (assembly GCF_011800145.1). NCBI lineage: Eukaryota > Metazoa > Chordata > Mammalia > Carnivora > Phocidae > Mirounga > Mirounga leonina. Next base: position 17,287,920 of record NW_023270451.1, read on the forward strand.
AATCCAGAAAAACTGGAGTGAGGTAGTCAGTGGCTTCCATGCCTAAGACCTGTAGAATCCTGGGTTCAGATTTGCATATGTTCCAGAGAAGCTGGGCCATGGGAACTGCCTGTCATGACATTTTTTCCAGCTATTTTAGTCATTTGGTGCCTGCTGATTGCTGCCCGCACTGCACCATATGATTCAGGGAAGTTACACACCAAAGAGCTATAATATTCTATTGCTGTTCTCAAGGCATTTCCAATCCAGGCACAGAAATCATAAGCACAAAAAGTTATAGTAAGAAAAAGGTTTTAAAACGACTTACCACGTTTCTTCAAGAGTAACTAACTGACAAATGATGAGTTAAGAAAATAGGTTCTTTTGAGAGAAGGTTGTCTCAAAGGAAGTTTTTGTTGTTGTTTTCATTGTTTGTCAAAGTACAAGAGACCTGACCTGAACAAATCTATCTATAGAGGGGAAGAACGAAGTGGGGAAAAGAGATTCAAAATCTGAGGGCAGTTGGGGACCAGGAGAATGGGAATAATAGAACAAGACGTTTTCAGTAGGCGAAGTGGGATTAGATCAAAGCTGAACAAAGCACATTTGGAGAGGAGGGGGTGGGGCAGAACTGTGAGAACAAGAGCATCAGTATGTTCGTAAAAATGCACATATTGAAGTAGAGAAGAAAAAGATGAAGGCAGTTATGACTTATCATTTACTGAACTTACATGCCTAAGTCATGAAACTAGTACTTTTCCAAACAAAGGTACATGATTCATTAGTGGGTCATGATTTATTATTGGGTTATATAATCACTTCAGTGGGTTGCAACTAGTACATTCAAAAATGAAATAGAATACAACAGAAAATATTAGAGTGCACTACATTTTTTTTAAAGATTTTATTTATTTATTTGAGACAGAATGAGAGAGAGAGAGCACGCACATGAGAGGGGGGAGGGTCAGAGGGAGAAGCAGACTCCCTGCTGAGCAGGGAGCCCGATGCGGGACTCGATCCAGGGACTCCAGGATCATGACCTGAGCCAAAGGCAGTCGCTTAACCAACTGACCCACCCAGGCACCCTAGAGTGCACTACATTTTTATAAGGGTAAACTTTGTTTCATAAAATTTTGTTGCAGTTAAATAGATATGTATGAAGATCCTGGGTCATGACATAAAACAGATTTCTTTCTGTGGAGTGTTATTTCAAAAGCCAATTTTTTTCCAAATTCCAAAAGCCACTGAACTAGAGAATCTCTGTGAACTGAATAAAAAATGTTACCAGGAGGCAAATAGAGCTGGAATACAGTTTGCTGATTGAGGTTTGTATTGGGCTAGTCAGTACAATGCCCTGCCTTTCTCCACTGGCTCCCAGGAAGCCAGAAGCGCTGACAGAGAAAGGAGCTGGTGATGTTGATCAAAGGTGAGAAATTGGACCCAGTGGAGGCAACATTGTTAGGGAAGTGAAGATGTCCTGGCTGTGGTTGAGGCTAGGTCTAAGGTGGGCAGACCTGAGTTTCCAGACGGGTGCAATGTGACCATCTATATTTTTAAGCAGCTTTAGCTTTTAGTAATGTTAATGTCTGTAATATCCATGGACCTGTAATATTTATGGTTCTCTCTTCTGCTGCCACACTCTGGATCTACTCACTTCTGTACAATTAGGATTTTTATGTATCTGAAAACAGTTGTTGCCACTTGGATCTATTTGGGTTTAAATGTAGAAGCTCACTCTGAGAGCCTCAAAGGCCAAGATGCTGGTAGAGGTGGGTACAAGAAATGAGCTGAAGCTCTAAGCGTGGTAAGGGGCAGGTTTGTGCGGGACAGAACTGAGTGAGTGTGGGGTTGCCCGAAGTCTAGGTGATAGGTATGTGGATCAGCAGAGGCCAAACACAAGCATGGATGGAGATTATGCAACAAAATGGAAACCACAGTATTATGGTCTGAGCTCTACCTTTTCTCTTTGAAGAGGCACTCTGCCTTGAGAGACGGCTTGTACATCAGAGGTCAGGAGCATGACCCGTTTATATCCTTATTCCTCCTTTTTCTTCAGCTTTTTATCAAATCATGGTTTTTCTGCCCTTCCTGTGTCCTTAGAGGAGAATCACACTTCAATTCTTCTAAGTCCTGTTCTTAATCCTGTTCTTTTTAAAATGCTTCGAATGTATGGGACTGGCGGGTTTATGGTGCTTGTGAATACAGTAAGGTATGTGTCCTCTAAATTTCAAATTAAGCTCTTTAAAAGCATTCTGATAGGTAATCTGTTTTTGCACCACTGATTCTGGGGTTGGTAATCATGATAAACCAGAGGGGCTCCGACGTCCAGATCAGTTTATTTATGCCTAGAGATACACTGACATGGAGAATACAAGTTTTGCTTCCACTTTTACTAGTTTTTTTAACAACATGGAGTTTCTTGATATATATAGAATGTAGCAGATTGACTTTTATTCTAGTGGTTTTGAAAACTGTATTGAAAATATTCAGTTTTATTGAGACCATTTTCATGACACAGGTTCTCTTATTCATTGAGTGTTTAATTTGAGGCAAGCACAGTCTCACATTGAGAGAGCATATCTAAATTCTAAGGTAAAATATATACTTCTCCATCCTTTTACCATAAATTACTTATTCAATAGAGATGAAATAACAATTCATTAATTATAAATATATTGAATAAAATGTTCTGGTTCTAATTACTAGTATGTTTAGGAGGCTTCCCTCTTAAACATTACCCTATAAATCGTCATATGCAAACTGTCATTTTTTAAATAAGAAACTGGGGTCTGTAGATGTGCAAGAATTTTCCAAAGTCATTTTCTTAGTACTGACAGAACTTAGCTTTTTTTTCTAGTTTGTATATATAGGAGATATATATATTCAGTGTGTGTGTATATATATATATATGTATATATATATATTCAGTGTATATATATTCAGTGTGTATATATATAAAGTGTGTATATATATGTGTGTGTGTGTATATATATATATATATGCGTATATATATATATACACTTCATTTCCCTCCAATTTTTGGGAGTTAATTCTGAAGTATTTTTAGAAGGGATTTGTCTATAAATTCCCTCACGGTTATGTGAGCTTTGCCTATGATGGTTTATACAAAGCCCATGGTCAGCTGAAAGGCCTTTTCCCTTCTGTTCATTTTCTGTAAAAAGTGTGTGTTTTGTGCCACTGACATTAAGTCTTATGGCTACATTTTTTTAAAGTGAAAAATCACTATATCATTGGCCATATATCTTGTCTCTCTCTGTAAATAACGTCTGCTATTTATAATTCAGATGTGAATTTTTTTCCTAACTGACCTCCTGCTTGATTTATAACTGACATAGTTCTTATACTTTCTGCATATACTCTTCATTTTTTCTTTGGTACATCCCAACTGCTTTTACTTTTTTTCTAACCTAGACTTTTTTTTTTTTCCTAATTTCATATTCATCTTCTTCAACTCTCTACTCCCAGTTATTAATATTAGGCCACTATCTCAAACCTTGGGGGCAGAGCATAATTTCTTGCTCAGCACTTAAAAATTTTCCTATTTCATTGTGATGTGTAATTGCTTTAGCCACTGGTTTTAAGAAGATGGGTCTTTAGTATTTCAAAATGTGCTTAGCATATTGTTTTAAAGGCATGATAGACTCACCTTGTTTTAAGTCATTCCTAGTCATGGCTTTCTCTATTATTTGGTTTTTAATGGCTATTCCAAACTGTACGGTATCTGTACCAGATGGTGGCACTGCCCCGTCCCCATCACTCAGAGCTGTCAGTGTGCTCGGGCTTTCTCCCAGCCCTCAGCGTCTGTACCTCCGTGCCTGAGGCGTTTGTTTTCGTTTTTCTACCTGAAACCACAGAAGGCTATGCTGCTTTTTTGTTTAAGAGATAAGAGGCTGGACTAACACCATCCCACCCCCAGAAATCCCAAACCAATGACTCTCCTGAGTATAAATATCCCAGTTGCTTTCTCTGTAAACAGGAGAAACCTGGAAACATGGGTGTCCTCCCTTCCCGAGGACCTTCCATGAGATGAAGCTTCACTTGCTCACTGGGGTAGTTTCTTTTTTTCTTTTTTTTTTTAAGATTTTATTTATTTATCTGACAGAGGGAGACGCAGCGAGAGAGGGAACACAAGCAGGGGGAGAGGGAGAGGGAGAAGCAGGCTTTCTGCTGAGCAGAGAGCCCAATGCGGGGCTCGATCCCAGGACCCTGGGATCATGACCCGTGCCAAAGGCAGACGCTTAACGACTGAGCCACCCAGGCGTTCCCTCACTAGGGTAGTTTCTTAGACACCCTTTACTGGCCTGCTTCCCTTCTCTGTACCACCATCCCTGCTCCCAGCCAGCTTTCCCAGCCCTCCCAAATACATTCTTTGTCTGCCAGTCCCTATCACAGAGTCTGTTTCACACATAATCTTGAAGGTATAGGTCTCTCATTTATTAAGGAGTAAAACCACCTAGATTTGGAGAGAATTGAATAACTATAGGTCCTGGCTTACAGTGCATACTCTATTACATCGCATCTAATTAAAAGAAATGTTACCTTTTACTGCTAAGTACTCTCTCCCAGATATAATTTTGTTTCCTCTGTAGTTCAGTAGGAGGAGTTATTTCACACTGGATGGGCAGAGCCATATGAGTGGTCCCCAGTGTGACAAAACATGAGGGTTGCATATGAAGAGTTCACATATTTCTCTGATGTTGCTGTCTACGATTCTATCACCACTCATACATTTTCCTCCAGTGGAAATCTCTTTTTCCAGCAGTCCTTTTGAATCACTTACAAACACTGCAGAGAAGAAGGATAATATTCAGTGAAAGGCTGTGGAAGAGCCAATCTTTTTCTTTTTCTTTTTAACTTTCCCCCTAGAAGAGCAATGCACTGTGATCTTTCACACTTCCCACCAACTTCTCTTCACCAGGCTGTTTCCTCCTCATCTTGTAAAACTCAATTTACAGAGCCTCTACAAAGCTTGTCCTGATCCACCAAAGCATTCTGGATCCCTTTATTGGAAACTAACTTGACCCCCAATACTTACTCCTCTCAGAGCATATAATCTACTTAACTCTTAACTTCTTGTTTATCCAAAACTGGTAGGACACCAAACTATTAGATAATGGCTACATTTATGAGTATTGGTGGAAATAAGTTATTGCTAGATCTTCAAGTGGTTTGGATGAAATCTATATAGTTACAGAATATTTGGCTCTGACACTGCTTTAAATGGATACAGATAATCACCTACTTTCTCTTTTATCATCCCTACTTTTATGTCGCTAAGCAATTAATCATATTTCCCTTGTTTCCAATATATGACCAATATAGAACTTGCTGGTGGTAAATCTGTGAATATTTTTGACTCTAAATATTTTTTTTTAAAGATTTATTTATTTATTTGAGAGAGAGAGAATGAGAGAGAGTACATGAGAGGGGGGGAGGGTCAGAGGGAGAAGCAAGCTCCTCGCTGAGCAGGGAGCCCGATGCGAGACTCGATCCCGGGACTCCAGGATCATGACCTGAGCCGAAGGCAGTTGCTTAACCAACTGAGCCACCCAGGCGCCCCTTGACTCTAAATATAAGAAGCCTTTAGCTTATATCTTGTACTATAATAAAATAAAATAGGACAACTTAAAATTATTCAATATTTGAATTTGCTTAAGTAAAAGCAAAAAACCCTAGATATCAAGATGCTTACTGTTTCTAAAGCATATATAATGTGAAAATTACATTTAATTATTTTTGTTATGTTTGTAATAATTTATTAATTATGTATTGATCTTCTAAATGTTGAAACGTAGAGTTTATGAGTTTGATAAAGGGTTAAATAATGTTCTTTATTTGCTTATTAAATAACTGTGTATTATACCAGTGCTGCCAGAGAAAAACTTAAATTATCAAATGCCACTGAACACAGGCCAGTGATTGCTTTTGCCTTACGGCAACAAATTCCAGTTTTAAATGTCAGCTTGCATGATTCTTTATTTTAAACCTACACATTTGTGAAGACAGTTGGGTTTTATTGTGAAATGCTGTACCTGCCACCCTGGAACATTTTTTTTTTTTTATGTCAGGGAAAGCAAATAAATCAGTAGTTTTAATATTTGGAGGTAGTATGAAATAATGAGCTTATTATCCAAAAAATATCTAACAAACAGAGTAGTGATCCCTTTAAATTTAATGGTTAGATATGCTAAGTTTGTCATTAAATGTTGGATGCAGAAGAATTACATTTGCCACTTTTTAAAGTGAATGCTAATCAACATGCAAATGAGCAATTTAACCCTCTTTAAATTGGAAAAACCCTTGGGACAGTTAATTTCATAGTTGTTAGCGATGGCCAAATTATTGTAGGATGATTCTTCGTATTTCATTACATAAGAAATTACAGAAACATATTATCAGACCTTTATACTTAGAACAGAATGAATGACAACACTTACTGGCAGAGAAGAGTTTCTTATTTTGCTTGTATACTGATGTTTTTATTCTTCCAGAAGAGTCAAAACAAAAACATCCGGCTCTGAAAACCATGACTGTGTCAGTTGGGGGAGTGGTACCAGACCAAGGGCTGTGGCAATACTGTTCAGCATTATCCCAGTGAACAACAAAGATTTGGGAGTAGGGGCGCCTGGGTGGCTCAGTCAGTTAAGCGTCTGCCTTCGGCTCAGGTCATGATCTCAGGGTCCTGGGATCGAGCTCCTCATCGGGCTCCCTGCTCTGCGGGAAGCCTGCTTCTCCCTCTCCCACTCCCCCTGCTTGTGTTCCTGCTCTTGCTATCTCTCTCTCTGTCAAATAAATAAATAAAATCTTTAAAAAAAATTAATTAAAAAAAAAAAGATTTGGGAGTAAATTCAGGTAACAGAGTTTACCTAAAGCACTGAGATTTTGACCCCAATCCTGTTCTAGTCCAAAAGGTAGGCCTGCCCTGTTCCTTGACCTTTTCGGTTTTTGCATGCATATTTATCTCATTAACAAAGCCTTTTGATATTCCAATGTTGGCCAGCATCAAATTTTTACTACTAGAAAGAGCTAAAAGATCTGAGATGCCAACGAGGTCCACCATGTCAGTCTGTCTCTCAGGTCTTGATGTCTCTATATTGCTGGTTCAAGAACCCTGACCTGTCAGCTTTTCATTTGTTGAATATCTCTTTCAACACATACTTATTATGCACTTGCAATATTCCAGATACTTTTGGTCTTCCCTATAAGTCCCAGTGAGAAAAGCTACCTTAAACTGATAACTGATGGAAACTTACATTCTGAGCGATCACAGTGTACTGAAACTAGGTTTTTCCTTGAAAACTAAGTATATGCAGAACATGGCTGTAATTCACCAAGGTAACTAGGGAGGGTGTCTGAGTAGGGAGCTGTATTTGGTAAACTCTAACCAAGCCATGATTCTCACTCTAAGATAAAGATCAAAAGATCTAAGTACCAATCAATTGCCTATGAGTCATTTCAAGTGGATCTGCTACACTCACACTTATATAGGGAGTTCCAGATCTCAGAGAGGGCTTCCATGTACAGTTGTGCAGGTTGTACATCATAGACCAAAGGCAGCAAGCTGTGCAGCTCAGCGTCTGTGTGGACGTGTACAATGACTCTTAGAACGAGAGGTCAGGATTCCTGGAAGTCACCAGCATTTAAATATAGTTTAAGTCAGAAGGTCACCTGGGAGAAACTATTGAATCAAAAAAGGTCCTAGCACCCAGCCCTGAGGAACTCCCAACAGTTTAAGTTTAGCTAAAGAAGGAAGCATCAACATTTTTATGTAGAGCACCTAGAGTGAATGGAGAAATGCCGGCAGTGTGTGAGGGCAGAGAGCTATTCTACACAAAGGGAAAGATCAGTACTGCCAAATACTGACAAAGAGAGAACTGGGATTCAAACACTCTCCTGTCCACACAAAGCTCTATGCACTCTTAAGAAAACCATACCACCCCTCATTAAACGCATATATGTAAAAAACAAAAAACAAACAAACAAAAAATAAATCCAGTAGTTTTGAATCTGGCACTAGGGATATAACATGGTTGGCTAACATTTAAAATCTTTCCAGACAGTCTGTGAAATGTCATGCTACCTTTTAAGAGCCTGATTGTACTTATTTTGTCCTCAAATGAACGCAGTGAACAAAATTGGAAGCCGAAAGAGTCTTTTCATATGAATGAAATAATTTGAAAAGTGTATTTTCATCTTCTCTCACAAACCTTTCTAGTTTAAATGAACTAGCAGGAGACTGTCAAGAAGAAGCTTTATAAGAGGAAGACAGTACCTGGATGACCACCAGCAGCCCAGGCTCTCGGGTGGTAGCCATGAGCGCTAGGAGACTGGTAACATCCCGGGGCTTCTGTCCTGGACAGTGAGGGGGCTGGGCTAGATTTCTGAATCCCCTTCTAACAACCACCTTTACTGTCATAAGTGGCACTCAGGTTTGTGTTCCATACATACATTTACAAGTGCATGCCAACGGCAAATTAGATGTATTTTCCTGATGCTAAATAACAGATTGATCTGCTCAATCCTGTCTTAAAAAAATAAACAAAAGGGTCGTCATTGTGTTCACACGCACACGCACATACGTATACACACACACACCCATAAAACGCTTGCTAGACTTTTCAACAGTTCTAGGGGTGTGATTTTGATATTTAGGCATAATCTGAATGTTGAGAAGAGACACATAGCATGAAATTCAAGTTATGCATGTTTGTAGATGGTATTCCTGCTATAATACATTGTATTTCTTGGATGATATGTAAAGTTAATATATTTCCCTGGATCTTTATTGAACCTACTTGTGTAGTTATGATGAAGATCATAGGTGAAATCTGCCAGCTATATATTTTGGTATTAAGAATATAACAATAATCTTCTGAAAAAAAATCAAACCTTTCATATGTATTAGGAGACTTGGCTATCGGGATAATATATATGAGATGAAATATATGGTATATCTGATGATCTGGTATATAGTTGTGGTATATGATGTGTGATATATACAGTGGATATATGTGTTACATGTAGTCTGTACTATATATATTTGAGATGATACACAGAGAGAAGTTTTTGTTTCCTTTTTAATAGATGCTGAAATGAGTGCTTGAGAATCCTATTGGCTGACTTTGCAGAATTACAAAATGCAATCTGATTAATGCAATCATTAATCTTCTAATGTAAACACCTGGCCTTTTGTAAAGTTCTTGTTAATTAATTGAAGGAAGCCCTCTCATTACTCTTGATATTGTAGAAATTGGTGTCTGTGAATAAACGTAAATGTATGACTAAAACATAAATGAGGTCAAGCTGTTACAAATAAGAAAATTAATCATTTGGGGCCAGCTAAACATTTAAGGAAGGATATGGGGACATAATTTCTTGGTACTGTAGAAAAAGTATACATACATGTTATGTAAGTATAGGATGCTGCCATACGGTAGGGTTGCTATTTTTAGCAAATGATAACACCAACAACAACAACAATAAAAATAGGATGCTCAGCTATATTTCAATTTCATAGAAACAATAAATACTTTTTAGTATAGAATGCCCAAAATATTGCATGGGTCATAATTACACTAAAAAAAAAAAAAAAAAGCTCACTTTTCATCTAAAATTCTATTGTAATTGGGCATTCTGTTTTACCAGGCAACCCTACTTATTGAGAAATGACGTATGGATTTTTAAAAATCTGATTATTCTAATAACTTTATTAATTTACAATTAAGGAAACATAAAGGAAGAAATATCCCTGAGATATTTTCAAGGGAAACTTGGAATGCAATCTTAGCCATTATGTTAAGCTTAACAGGAAAAAAGGCAGTAATTTTGCTTTTTTCTAACTTCCACTTTCTATTGCTGCTGGACATACAATATAAATTTATTCTGGAGTCAGAAATTCACATGGTAATTGTACATATGAAACTGTTGTAATGTTGTATGTCAGTTATACCTAAGTTAGAAAAAAATTCACATGGTAAATAGGAACTGGAGAGGCAATCTAAGGAACAATGCTTTAAGGCAAATTTATCTAGTATAAAATGTCCAGGCAGCTGTTTATACTTACAAATGCATATTGTATAAATTAGAAAGTGTTTACATTTTAACTGGTTTTAACACATCTATTGTATAGTAAACTCAGAGGAAAAAAGATTACAACAACTACTCTTTTACTACCCTTCTAAAATTCTTTCATTGTTTTCATTTGTATATAATGTAATTGAAAGGAAGAAAGTCAGAACTGACAAAATGGGAAACCCATAAAGACCAACACGTGAAGAAATTTAGAACTCTTGAGTGGAAAATGAGGATCAAGCTAGTCTTCACCTGAAGCATTTTGTGGAATTCTGGAGACCTGACCTTTTTAAAAACAGCTTTGTGGGACCTGGGGACAAAAGAGAAAGACTGGGGAGTGCCTAAGGTATGGAGTTCAGAAGATAAATGGGGGATTTAACATTTCCATCCTCTGTATGGTGGTGGTAAGGGGAGGGCAGGGGGGGGGAAAGGGGGCAAAATTTGAGTATTGTAAAATATGGACCAAAAACGTTCCAAAGAAACTTGTCCATCATTCTGTGGTGCCAGGAGTAGGGAGTAAAAAAAAAAAAAAAAGAAAATTAAGTCCTTCTTGGATTGTAATTCACAATTTTTATAAATGAAGAATTTCAAATTTACTTATTTTAAGATCATGCCAGGCAACTTACACAGGTAATGATGCTCTTCTCTAGAGTAATGGCAACTTTAAATTTTGGTCTCATATAGTACCCAAGATAAAATTCTGAGGAGAATGAACAACTCATGAACAAAAGTCACATAGTACAATAGCAAAAGGTTGCCATGAATGAGAATTAAACAAACATTAGGATCATACCTACCAAGATGCAAAACTGAAAATGCCACACACCAAATTATAAACTTAATTATGGCTAGGATTTTTATAATGAAGGAAAAGCTTGAAACTATAAGCAAGTAAAAAGAGATTCAGATATTTGGAAATAAACTTCTAGAAATAAGAATTATAATAATACTAGTAATACTACTAATAAAAACCTCATTGAATAAATTAGCCATGATCCTATGGAGATTTAGAAAAGATGAATTTGATAAAAAATACTCAGAATTTATCATAGAGACTTTTGCCTGGAAAATATGAAAAAGGAATGCAAGACATTGAGGAGATTGAAACAATCTAAGGTGTATTTAATTGGAATTCTAGAAAGAATTACCATAGGTAATGGGGGAAAATCTATATACAAAGAAATGATAAATAAGAATTTCTCAAAATTATTGAAAGAGACTTCTCAGAAGTAGGAACAAAGCAACCCAAGCAAATAATAAAATGAAATTCACATTTAAAATTATCAAAATGATCAGAGATAGAGAAATCATAAAAGCAAGCAGAGGAAAAAAACACAATTTACTGAGAAAGGAACAACAATTTGACTAATGTCTGGCTTCTCAGAAACAAGAATAAAGGACAAAAGGCAATGAAATATTATTGTTAACATGTTGAAAAAAATAAATGTCAAATGAGAATTTTAGATGCAGTGAAACTATCTTTCAAGAAGAAGGGACAAATGGGATGCCTGGGTGGCTCTGTTGGTTATGCAGCTGACTCTTGATTTTGGCTCAGGTCATAATCTTGGGGTCCTGGGAGTGAGCCCCATGGTGAGCTCTGTGCTTAGCCGGGAGTCTGCCTGAGATTCTCTGCCTCTGCCCCTACCCCACACCGCTCGCTCTTTCTCTCTTTCTCTCTCTCAAATAAATAAATAAATCTTTAAAAGGGAAAAAACAAAGAAGGGACAAATGAAGGCAATTTTTAGGGAAAAAAATAAACATTGAGAGAATTTACTGCCTATAGATTCTTACTACATTTAATTTAAATTCTAATGAATGAATTTCAGATGTAAGAAAAATGGTAAAAGAAGTAAAGTCTGAAATATAACAAATTGGGGAAAAAAAAGGTGTTGAAATATGTGTGTGTGAATTCTAAGAAAAATCACTGTCTAAAATAGTAATAATACCTTCCAAATGTAGGAATGAAATAATAGAACTAAAATACAAGGCAAAGGTAATATGTAAGGTAGGAGAGTATGATTAGAGTTGAAATATTTAAAGTCTTTGTTTTGTTCAGTAGAAGAGTAAATACACTAATTGTAATGTTCATTAGTTTAGAGTGCATGTTAAAATAGCTAAGGTAATCCCTAAAACAATAAGATGTAAAGACTATAACTGTTTAAACAGTAGAAGGAATTAAAATGGCCAGTCTTCAATCACAATGGAATTAAATTAGGAATCAATAATAAGTTTCAACTAGAAAACCTCACATACTTGGAGATTAAAATATTATATCTAAAATCTCACAAATCAAAATTTAAAAAGGAATATTAAATATTTATTTGTAATTAAATAAATATGAAATTACTGAATTTCAAAACTTCTGGCATGTCCTAAGGTAGTGCTTAAAGGGAAATGTATAGTTTAAAGAGGTTTTTTTTTTTTAAAGATATATTTATTTATTTTAGAGAGAGAGTGAGAGCATGAGCAGGGGGAGGGGCAGAGGGAGAAGGAGAGACAGAATCTTCAAGCAGACTGCCTGCTTAGCACAGAGCCCAACACGGGGCTCTGTTCCAGAATGCTGAGATCATGACCTGAACTGAAATCAAGAGTCGGCTGCTTAACCGCCTGAGCCACCCAGGTGCCTCAGTAAGAGTTTAATTTAGAACAGAGATCAGGCTGAAAGTTAATAACCCAGGTATCCAACTTGAATTAAAAGCTAGATAATTTAAAAAGCTAATTCAAAAGAAGGAAACATAAAATGGAAAAAATAATAAAACGTGCAACAGAGAGGATCAACATAACCAAGAGTGCTATTTGAATAAACTAATGAAATATACCAAAATATACCATTTTGAAAAACAAAATAGGTCCAACTGAAGACGCCATTAACATTATGCAGCTAATAAAAGAATATTATAAAAACTTTATACATTTAGGGGCGCCTGAGTGGCTCAGTTGTTAAGTGTCAGCCTTCAGTTCAGGTCATGATCTCAGGGTCCTAGGATCGAGCCCCGCATCGGGCTCCCTGCTCCGCGGGAAGCCTGCTTCTCTCTCTCGACTCCCCCTGCTTGTGTTCCCTCTCTCACGGTGTCTCTCTCTGTCAAATAAATAAAATCTTAAAAAAAAAAAAACTTTATACATTTAAAAATTGGATGAAATGAATGAATTTTAAAAGAACTAAGCTCATCCAGGGGCGCCTGGGTGGCTCAGTCGCTAAGCGTCTGCCTTCGGCTCAGGTCACGATCCCAGAGTCCTGGGATCGAGCCCCGCATCAGGCTCCCTGCTCAGCGGGAGGCCTGCTTCTCCCTCTCCCTCTCCCCCTGCTTGTGTCCCCTCTCTCGCTGTGTCTCTCTCTGTCAAATAAGTAAAATCTTTAAAAAATAAAAATAATAAATAAATAAAAATAAAAAAAAAATAAAAGAACTAAGCTCATCCAAACTGACCCCAGAAGAAATGGTAAATCTGAATGCTTCTTTCACCATCAAAATAATAGACACATTTTTAAAAAATCTCATTTTGGTAATACCAGGTCCAGGTAGTTTGCAACATAAGTTTTTTTGATGTAATTTCAATTTATGCAAACTCCTTCAGACCATAGAACAAAAGAAAGGCTGACAACAAAAACAGAAGAGTACAAAAAATGAAAAGGCAAATTAGAGGCTAAAAATGATTCATGAGCAGATACAGAAATACTAAACACATTATTTGCATCTAAATCTAGCAATTTATAAAACAAAAACATATAGCATAATCTAAGCTTGATTTATGCCAAGAATATGAAGACCATTTATTACCAGAAAATGAATTAATGTAATTCACCTCATTATTCCTACAGAAGATACTTGAGGAAATTTATACATTTATTATCCATTGAGAATAAGAGTCCTTAGAAAACTAAAAACATAAGAGAACTTTCTTAGCATAGTAAATGATTCTTTTTTTAAAGGTTTTTTTCTTTTTGTTTACTTGACAAAAAGAGAGAGCGAGAGCACAAACGGGAGGAGTAGGAGAGGGAGAAGCAGACTCCCTGCTGAGTCGGGAGCCAGATGGGGGCTCCATCCCAGGACCCTGGGATCATGACCTGAGCCGAAGGCAGACGCTTAACCAACTGGGCCACCCAGGCGTCCCATAGTAAATGATTCTTACTAAAACACAATGACTGCTGTATTAATGGTATATGTTGAAAACTCTCCATTAAAATTAGAAACAAGGAACAAGCCAGTAGTTCTCATTATCACAATTTCCATTTAACATTGCATTGAAGACTAGCTAATGTCTTGAGATAAGGAAAGAAAGTAAAAAATTAGAAAGGAAGAAATAGTGTTGTCATTATATCTAGATAGCATAATTGAATTTAGGATTATTAGAGTTAATTTAGAAATCAGTCATGTTACTTGATAACAATATTCAAAAGGAAACATTTAGCGTTGAGTTTATAACAGTAAAAATCAGTTGGAGAATATAATTGTATTAACATAAAAATTATTAATAACATCAAAAATGTAAAATACCTCATAATTAGACTAACAAATGATGAGCAAACCTTTTGGCAGAAGAATTTATGCAATTATATAGAAAGATATTTTTTATTTTTATGTTTTATTTTTTGAAAGATATATTTTAAAAACCTAAGTAAAAGGAAAGAAACAACATGTTCTTATATATTAAGTTTTGGTAATATATATGTGCTGTCAACTTAAAATACCCTTTCAAATTAGAAAACAAAAACAAAAACAAACAAACAAAAACAAATCTCAACAGGATTTGTTGTGGAATGTGGAAAAGTGATTCTATATAAAAGAATGAAAGACAAAACAGCCAGGCCACTATTTTTTTTTTTAAAGATTTTATTTATTTATTTGAGACAGAGAGAATGAGAGAGACAGAGAGCACATGAGAGGGGGGAGGGTCAGAGGGAGAAGCAGGCTCCCCGCCAAGCAGGGAACCCGATGCAGGACTCGATCCCAGGACTCCAGGATCATGACCTGAGCCGAAGGCAGTCACTCAACCAACTGAGCCACCCAGGCACCCCAGCCAAGCCACTATTAAAGAAGAAAAATAAGATGATGAAATTTCCTTTTAAGCACCAAGTTTTATTAAAAATTTTGGTGATTAAGATATAGTGGAATTGATAAAGAGAGAGCAATTAAATGAATGGAATAAAATAGCAAGCCCAGGAAGCATTCCATCCATGAATGCAAATTTGATTTATAGAAGAGTGGGGAAAGGAGAGCCCATTCAATAAATAATATTGGAAAACTTGGTCATGTATTAGAATACTTAAATGAAATTGATTCCTACCTCACACTCTCCCCAAATAAATATTAGATGAATTAATGACTTATCTGTGTAGCTATAAGAAAATATCTTTATAATTGTGGTGGAAGAAAAATGTTTAATCAAATAATAAAAAGTGCATCGCCTAAAAGAAGATTGATAATGTTCATGATAGAAAAAAGAAAAGAACCTATGTTTATCAAAAGACGCCAAACAGAGAAGGAAAATAGAAGTAATAATGTGTAAAAGATTTCTAGTATTTATAAATGGCATATAAATAGTATTCAGAATATAAACAGAAGAGGTAATTCATAAAAAATGAGTAAAAGACAAATAAGCATTGGGCAGAGGAGGAAATATAAATGTTTCATAACTTTATTTTTTAAAAGCTTTTAATAGTCAGGGAACTTGAAATTAAAACACAACCCAATTCCGGGGCGCCTGGGTGGCTCAGTTGGTTAAGCGATTGCCTTCGGCTCAGGTCATGATCCTGGAGTCCCGGGATCGAGTCCCATGTCGGGCTCCCTGCTCGGCAGGGAGTCTGCTTCTCCCTCTGACCTTCTTCCCTCTCATGCTCTCTCTCTATCTCATTCTCTCTCTCAAATAAATAAATAAAATCTTTAAAAAAAAAAAAAACACAACCCAATTCCAAATCAAAGCCACCCAATTTCAAAAATTAAAAATTCATCCAATATTAATGATAGGATAAATATAAACTATAAAAAACCCTTTGGTAATTTTTACTACCAATCATTTGGCCTGGGTATGCTTGTGAGCAAGCAGATCCATCCCCATGCATATAGACTAGAGTAATTCTCATTATGTTTGCCTCCAGAGATATTCATCAGGATAAATTCTTATAAAATTACTTTTAATAGCAAGAAATTGGAAACAACCCAAATATGCTATCAAAAGAGACTGGCAAAACGTACCTAGGGTCAGTGGTACAGTGACATATATAAAGCATTGAAAATAAACATCCTATCATTACTACAGCCAGGTAGGATGAACCTCAAAAACATAAGAATGAGCAAACAAAGCTAACTTATGAGGGAATGCATGCAGTATGAATTCCATTCACGTAAATTTCCAAAATGTGTGAGGCAACCACTTACTGTCCGGGCAGTCAAGTGATAATGAAAGTCAAGTGGATGGTTTACACATTCATTAGGACAGTACTGCAGTTCATTAGAACAGAGGCCTTTAGGGCCCTGGCAGCTGAGAGTATTCACTTGCTTAAATCCAGTGGTGATTTCATAGGTGCTTTCAAAATTATTATTCTCAAAAAATAAATAAATGAAATAAAATAATTATTCTCTAAGCTGTATATGTTGAATTTTAATTTACTTTTAATTGGTTGGATATATCCGAATTAATTTTTAAAAATAGCATCCGTATATGAAATTTCAGATGCCATTGTGGGCGAGGTGATTGAGTTAGACAAGTTGCTGTAGCTCCTAGGGTGTTAGCGCTCCATAAAATGGCTCATTAAAGAAAAAATTTTAGGATGTTTTCTTCTCATCAACTGTGCTGACTTTAATTAAAAACACACATAATAACCTGAGCGAAGAGCTGGATTCTCTCCTGTAGCAGGAGAAATTTCCCTCAATTACACAGTGGCGTTAAATACTGGAATTAATTCCTAAAGGAAATTATCAAATATCCTTCTATCAATTCTTTTAAAATTTGCTTTGAAATTAGCATATTACATATAAAGTTGTGCATGGTCCTTCCTAAGGAAAATGCTGTATCTCATGGTGTCGTGGAAAGAACACGGGACAGGAAGCCTAATTTCAGTTCATGTTAGTTTTTATAAACCTAACTCTCAATTCTAATTTCATCATGTGTCTAATGCCCAGAGCTTTGTGCTGTGTAAATAGTCACAGGAAATGATGCTAACAGCAATTCCCTTTATACAATGAAAAGAATTACTACTATTCATTTTTAATCACTTCTTTTTTTTTTCAGTGAGAAGCCCTACATATTTTTCAGGTGCATTATATAGACCTCAGTGCCTTATGAAGTCATGCCATCCAAATATGCCAACTTTGAACAATACCACATCACAGTATATCTTTTTTCCCCCCATAATTGCTCAGGATCCTGCTCTTTTGGGCTAATGGAAAATGAGATTTGTTCATGGCAGTGAGGCTATGTATAATAATGGCGTGATAGTATAATTAATTTTGGCTACATACAGGCAGACCTCAGAGATATTGCAGGCTCAGTTCCAGACCAACATAATAAGGCAAATATTGCAATAAAGTGAATCAAAATAATTTTTGCTTTCCCAGTGCAAATAAAAGTTCTATTTACACTATTCTATAGTCTGTTAAGTGTGCAATAGCATTATGTCTAAAAAAAAGGACATACCTTAATTAAAAAATACTTTAGTGCTACAAAATGATAGCCATCATCTGGACTTTCAGTAAGTCATAATCTTTTTTGCTGCCGGAGGGTCTGGCCTCCAGGCTGATGGCTGCTAACTGATCAGGCTGATGGCTGCTGAACACTGGAGTGGCTGTGGCAATGTCTTAAAATAAGACAACAGAAAAGTTTCCCCTATTGCCTGACTCCTCCTTTCATGAACGATTTCTCTGTAGCATGAGATGCTGTTTGATAGCATCTGACCCCCAGTAGAACTTCTTTCAAAATTGGAGTCGATCCTCACAAGCCCTGCCACTGCTTGATCAACTAAGTTTATGTCATATTCGGAATCCTTTGTGGTCATTTCAACAATCTTCACAGCATCTTCACGAGGAGTAGATTTCATCTCAAGAAATTGCTTTCTTTGCTCATCTATTAAAATTTGATCATGACATTGCAGTAATTTGGTCACATCTTGGGGCTCCACTCCCCATTCTAGTCCTCTGGCTATTTCCATCACGTGTGCGGTTCCATCCTCCACTGAAGCCTTGATCCCCTCAAAGTCATGCCTCATGGTTGGAATCAACTTCTCCCACATTCCTGTTCATGTCAGTATTTTGACCTCTTCCCACAAATCACAAATGTTCCCCAGGGCATCTAGAATGGTGAATCCTTTCCAGAAGGTTTTCAATTTATTTGTCCAGGATCCATCAGAGAAATCATTAGCTATAGCAGCTCTACCCTTAGGCAATGTATTTCTTAAATAATAAGACTTGAATCTCAAAATGGCTCCTTGATCCATGGGTGGACGGCTGTGTTAGCAGAATGAACGTTATGTCAAGAGGCAGGAAAACAATATTCATCTCATTGTCCACCTCCACCAGAGCTCTTGTGTGACCAGGTGGATTTTCACTGAGCAATAACAGTTTAGAAGAAATCTTGTTTTCTGAGCAGTAAGTCTCAACAGTGGGCTTAAGATATTCAGTAAACCATGATGTAAATAGATGTGCTATTCTCCAAAATTTTTTCTTCTATGTATAGAGCACAGGTAGAATAGATTTGGCATAATTCTTAAGGGCCCTAGGATTTTTGGAATAGTAACTGAGCATTGAATTCAACTTACAGTCAACAGTAGTATTAACCCCTAATAAGAGAGTCAGCTCGTCCTTTTAAGTTTAAGGTCAGGCATTGACTTCTCTAGATGATCTCTCCTCCTAGATGGCATCTTCTTCCAGTAGAAGACTGTTGTGTGTACACTGAAAATCTGTTTTTTAGTGTAGCCACCTTCATTACTTGTCTAGCTAAACCTTCTAGATAACTTGTTGCAGTCTGTACATCAACACTTGCTGTTTGACCTTGCACTTTTTATGTTAATGGGATGACTTTTTTCCTTAAACCTCATGAACCAAACTCTGCTAGCTTCCAACCTTTCTTCTACATCTTTTTCACCTCCCTTTGCCTTGATAGAATTAAAGAGACTTAGGACCTTGCTCTGGATTAGGTTTTGGCTTAAGGGAATGTTGTGGCTGCTTTGATCTTCTATCCAGACCACACACCCTGCCTTCATATCAGCAATAAAACTGTTTCACTTTCTTACCATTGTGTGTTCACTGGATTAGCGCTTTTAGTTTCCTTCAAGAACTTTTCCTTTGCATTCACAGTTTGGCTCACTGTTCGGTGCAAGAGGCCTAGCTTTCAGCTTATCTTGGCTTTGGACATGCCTTCCTCATTAAGCTTAATCATTTGTAGCTTTTGATTTAGCGTGGGAGATGTGTGACTCTTCCTTTCACGTGAACACTTAGAGGACATTGTAGGGTTAATAGTTGGCCTACTTCAATATTGTTGTGTCTCATGGAATAGGGAGGTCTGAGGAGAGGAGAGAGATGAGAAAATGGCTGGTAGGTGGAACAGTGAGAACGTACACAATATTTATGGATTAAATTTGCAGTCTTCTATGAGTTCATGGTGCCCCAAAACAATTACAATAGTAACATTGAAGATCACTGATCACGCTTTACCAGAACAAATTTAATAATAATGACAAATTTTGAAATACTGTGAGGATTGCCAAAATGTGACACAGAGACGTGAAGTGAGTGACTGCTGAGTAAATGGCACTGACAGCCTCGTTCAATACAGGGTTGCCACAAACCTTCAATTTGTAAAAAACACAATTTATCTGTGAAATGCAGTAAGTGAAGCACCATAAAATGAGATGTGCCTGCAGTTGCATTGAAACAAAATAAATTTCAAAAATATCAAATGGATTGAATAAATAGCTGTTCCATTGGCAACCTGACACCCTTTGTAACTGGAGAATCAAGTATAGGTAAAGATAACAAGAAAACTTATAGACTTATTTATAGTGAGGGATAGTGTTTTATTCCTTAGTCATTGGAATCTTCCTTTCTTCTGACTCACTCTCATTGGGCTCATTATACTGCTTGTATTTACATTTTCATGTTGAGTAACTAGAAATATTTTTGGAAAATACAACTTTAGGACTTATGTAGACCCTCCTCCGTAATTAACCCTGATTTTAGAGAAGAAGGTGGTTTTAGAAAATCCAAAGGAATGGAAACACCTTATGAATTACCCAAACACACAGCATTCTTTCCTCTTTGTCAACTTTGTTGGTTAGTCTGGAAAGCTAAAGAAGAAGAAAAAAATGGACTAGAGATGGGCCATTTGTCATTTGGTTTGTTTTATGTTTCTATTTTTTTTGTCCTCAGAGAGGTTCCATAGATACTCTCCTATCACTTACTCAATTAGGTCTCCTGTCCATGCTTATTATTTTCATGCTCTGGTAGCTTAGCCTAATGGTGAATAGCTGCCATCTGGAGCCTGGTTGCAAAGGTTCATTTCCCAGCTTCTCTGTTTATTAGCTATGTGACCTTAGGTGAGTCACTAACTTCTCTTCCTTAAAGGCCTATTGTGAGGACTAAATAAACTGGTATAATGTCAGTTGCTTAGATCAGTGCTTGGCCCATTTTCAGTAGTATATAAGTGTTTGTTTTTATTACAACTAAGATTACTTTTATAGAGATGTGCAGATTTTTCATCCATTCTCTATGTCTCTCTCATGGCTTCCATCGATGTAACCTTTGGAGTTACCCTGCAAACTTATTCCTTGGCTTGGTGCTTCACGGCATTTAGGTGTTTATCAGCTGTGTCCATCTTCCTTTCTAGTATGGATAATCACAGTGGGTTCTTTTTCTTTTTTTTTTAATTTCAACAACTGTACTTTTCAAAAATCTCTACTCATTTCTTGTTTCACAATTACCTATTCTTGTTGTAGGTGTGATTATCTTCTCGTATCTCTGTGTAGATATTAATATTAAATATATATTAAGTGTATTTTCTAGAACTCTATTCTGATTGCTGTTGACTCTTTTGACACATGTAAGCTTTCCATTGATTAGCTTGTCTGTCTCTCAGGATTCTATTCAATATTTGTTCCTTATTGGTGCACTTACCTTTGTAACTGAGATATCCTGTATGACTGTCTCCTCTTTGTTCAGAGAGACACATACAAGCTATTCTGTGCCTCTTCTCTTTTTCAGTGGCTAAGAGAGCAGCATTCCTTAGCAGTTAATTTTCTGAGGGGTACTCACAACCAAATGTTAGCCGTTCAGGATACATGTGTGCTTGCTTCTCTTTTCCTAAACTCCTTCACTTATCATTTCCACCCAGAGAACTTTCCATTGCTCTTGCTGAGGGTGACCTATCTGACTTCTCCTGCTGTGATACCATAAGTAATAACTCTGCTGTCCCTCCTTGGTCCCCTCATATTCACAGGCTCCATGCCTTCCCTGCACAGACCATCAAGATGTTGCTTTTACAGTTTGCCACTATGGTTTGCTCTGTGGCTTTTTTTCCTTTTCTTTCTATTTGTCAGGGGTTTTCTAGAATTTCCAGTTCATCTAGACTGACCCCTTTCAGGTTTTGCATGGGACTATGTATTTATTTTTATATATGATAAAGTCATGTCTATGAATCTGAAGTAGGAGAAAATTGTAAAATGTATTAAAGTTTTCCTTCTTGAAACAGAATTCAGTAGATATTATAGTGGATTGAAGTGGTGACCCCCAAACCCCTCTCCTATGAATGAGATATTAAAAAGAAAGTTCTGGGGGCACCTGGGTGGCTCAGTCGGCTGGGCATCTGACTTGATTTCTGCTCAGGTCATGATCTCAGTGTTGTAAGATCCAGCCCTGCATGGGGCTCTACATGGGCGTGGAGCCTGCTTAGGATTCTGTCTCTCTCTCCTTCTCCCTCTGCCCCTCCCCTATCCCCACTCTGTCTCTCAAATAAATAAATAAACAAACATATATATATATATATATATAAGTTCTGTGTGGATATCAATAAATTAAGGATCTTGAGATCAGATCACCCTAGATTATGTAAATGGGCCCTAAATCCAGTAAATGTCCTTGTAAGAGGCACACAATGAGAAGGAAGAAAAGGTCATATAAAGACAAAGGTAAAAATTGGAATTCTGCAGCCACAAGCCAGGGAACCACCGGAGCTAGAAGAGGCAAGGAAGGAATCTTCCTAAACTGTCAGAAAGAGAGCATCCCTGATGACACCTCGGTTTCAGACTTCTGGCTACCAGACTTTGAGAGAATGAATATTTGTTGTTTAAAGGGACCAAGTTTAGGGTAATTTGTTAGGGAAGCCCCAGAAAACTAACACTCTCCTCCACAAACTCCATCAATACCCACAACATCCCTGGCACCAGAAAATATTGCCTCCTGCCTAACAGAGAAAATGAAGACTGGTACACAAAAGCTTCCTCAGTTTCCTCTTTATCACTTATAAGTGTATTTTTATCTGTATCCACACCTACCTCCTTTGTCCCTCCTACTATGGGAAACTAGCTTCGTAGTAGTGACCCTATTTCACTCCTGCTTCTGCTTTTACTAACTGACCCAACCTTTTAATCTAGTAGAGCTTTTCCTTTTGCCTATGAACATGACCAAGCCTCCTCCAAATAAAAAAACTTCCTTCAGATTTCACACATCATCCTCCAACTTCCACCCTCCATTCTCTCTTGGTGTCACAGCCAATCTCTGAGAGAGAGAGTAGCCTGCAATCACTGTCCTTTCTGTATCATCTGCATCAACATCTCCACTTGGTGCAAGCTCTCTCTCGAGCCTGACGCATTTCTGAAAGCTAACAATGCCAGTGCCCTTCTCTTTCCCAAAGCCTAACTATACTTTCACTTTTGATTCTTACTTCAATTGACCTCACTCTAGCATTAGACTCTGACCACTGCCCCCAGCACGGAGATTCAATCTCTACTCAGCTTCCCTTCATGTTTCTGCTGATTGCTAACTGTCCCCTCTTGATCACATAAAGGCTGCTTTCCCCCAGATCCTCCTTAAAGATCAGGAGTGTTATTTAAGTTTCCATCTTTGTTGGTCTCTGGGTGTCCTCATCCATACCCATGATTTTTCTTAAGTTTTTACACCGGGGGCTCTGAAGTATATTCTCCTAAGTTAGAACTTGTTTTGGGACTTCAGTCCTGAACATCTAACTGCAACCTACATATCTGCATTAGGATGATAAAAAGACATTTCAAACTTGGACCTTTATCTTTGACATTGACCTCTCTCTCCTTTAAACCTGTTACTCTGTGTTACGTGTTTTAGTGAACACACTCTCTATTCAAACAATCAAAAAAACCCACAATATTGTCTGTGTCAAGAAGTTCTTTCTGTGCCCTCCCATATCATACTGTTGTATCTGATTAAGCAATTATTTTATTCTTGTGTGTGGGATGTAAAATTGTATCTAGAATGATAAATAGGTTTTATCTCAATCACCATGTCCTAGTGATTTGTAGGGCCTGCCTCAAGAACAGGGCTGGGAAGCATAGTGAGGTCACCTCCAGAGTCAGAAAAAAAATTGCTGTGATTGATGCTGGACAAAATGGCCAGCCTGGGGGAGAACAGCAGAATCTGGCCCTGAATCTATTTTCCAGGAGCGTAGAATAAAAGAGGGCAAGTGTGTGTTTGTATGTTTGTGATTTGTGATAAATTATTATAGTAAATGAGGACGAAAAGGGTGTTTCACGCTGTGGAAACAAAATCAGAAAGGAGCACGGTGGAATTGAGGTGATACTCAGGAGCTGAATCCTGTGTTCAAATGAAGTTGTTGGGAGAAGTTTAGGCTGGACCCTAATGGGTGAAGGCTATTCATGCCAACTTAAACAGTTTGTGTTTAAACTAACACAAAGATAAAATCCTATCCTTTCTTGTATCGCTGGAATTAATTTTTCATTCCATTTAAATTTATTTAAAACAGAAACTTCTATAAGATAATTTGGAAAGATAAAATGATACAACGTTAATAATGATGATTATGCTAAGAGAACAGAAACATTTTGTGAACATACAAATTAGTTTTCCACTTTAATTAAGAAATAGGAACAACAGGAGTCATAAATCTTCTTTCTGCACTGCCACCTACCATCTGTTTGTTCCTTGACCCCCACCCCCATCCCCCGGGGCAGTAGTTTCAGGCAGAGATGGAAACCAGCCTTCCAGTAGGTGCAGCTATGTTAATTTTCACTAGGGCCTCAGAGTAAGTTCCCACGCCGCCATCCTTTTAGGAAGAGACCTCTGGTCTCTCCATTCTACCACACATGTCTCGGCTAATGGAAGAAGTGGGAGTGTTATGGATTCTCTCCAACCATGAGCACAAGTAATAGATGCAAGTGTTACACTCTTGTCTATGCTTGGATTTTTTTCCTCCCACTATTTGTCGGAGGATTTGGGGTTTCCAGATAGATTCTTGAAGATGTCAATCAGGGCTTTCACTGACCTCTGGAATAGGGCCATTTCTATCCCTCTGCTGAGCAACTTGCTTATTTGTCTTTAACAAGCCACCAGGATAGCTGGCCTAACACCCTTATTGTTGTTCTTTCTGATATTACCAGTCCAGCACCCAGGTGGACTTATTTTTTTCTCTTTTTCCCGTCCTCAGACAGCTCATGATAAAGGTCATATTTACATTTCAGAATTTTGAGTTTCTGCACTGCTAGATGTTAATGTATATTATAAATAATATGAACTCCCAAATTTGCAAGTACCATTGGCTGTAAATAAATATACCTCAGTAAGGAGGGCTACTTATCTATGATCCTTTATAGTTACAAAGATGCAGCTAGAACAATTATGGTGTTTTTTCCTCTAATCATAGAGTTCATATGAAACCAAAGTGACAAGTCCAAGTAATTCTTTTTTTTTTTTTTTTAAGATTTTATTTGTTTGACACAGAGATACACAGCGAGAGGGGAACACAAGCAGGGGGAGCGGGAGAGGGAGAAGCAGGCTTCCTGCCGAGCAGGGAGCCCAATGTGGGGCTCGATCCCAGGATCCTGGGATCAGGACCTGAGCCGAAGGCAGACGCTTAACGACTGAGCCACCCAGGCGCCCCTAGTCCAAGTAATTCTAAAGTCCCTCTTGCATGAACCACCATCCCACACATGTCATGCTAACCTTGATCTCTTAGTTAACTTTAAGGTGAGCTCTGTTTTCACTTTGGGGAATCAGATTTGGTACTTCATTTGTCACTTGACCCACACATCCTTTCTCATTATGTTTACTTGGTTCCAAAATTATTGGGTTATAAAAAGCAGAGTTTTCATCAGATATATTATTTTAAAAATGTAGATCTCTTTGTCAGGAAGTAAAACAGGTGAAAAAATGGCTCAAAAATTTGGTAATAATATTGTGTGTGTGTGTTTGTGTGTGTGTGTTTACTTGGTTCCAAAATTACTGGGTTGTGAAAAGCAGAGTTTTCATCAGATATATTATTTTAAAAATGTAGATCTCTTTGTCAGGAAGTAAAACATGTGAGAAAATAGCTCAAAAAGTTGGTAATACTATTGTGTGTGTGTGTGTTTGTGTGTGTTGAGGGGGAGGTGCAAAGAATTTTACTAAAGTTGTGCATAGTTGCATCAATATCTTAAAAATCAGTTGGAATGGAAGTACGCTCCTAAACTGGGCATATTATTTATTTGAAAGGGAATTTTCGTAGAATTGAGGAGTTGGCTACTTGGAGTAATTTGGCCAACTTATTATCATTCCTCAAGTCTTTTAAACCCTATTTTAAGAGGGCCTGAGTGGCTCAGTCGTTAAGCGTCTGCCTTCGGCTCAGGTCATGATCCCAGGGTCCTGGGATCGAGCCCCGCGTCGGGCTCCCTGCTCCGCGGGAAGCCTGCTTCTCCCTCTCCCACTCCCCCTCCTTGTGTTCCTTCTCTTGCTTTGTCTCTCTCTGTCAAATAAATAAATAAAATCTTTTAAAAAAATAAACCCTATTTTATATCCTTGTATTCCCTCCCTTCATTTTGTTGATAGAGATACTTTGTTTCAGACTATGAAATGTCCGTTCTTTTTAAGAATATACTTCCCACTTGCTAGCGATTGGATCCCCTCTTTCTTCCTCTGTGAAATTACTCCATCCATTATAATTTCCCTGTTTTGTGTATTCTACCTTATTTACGGTAACTACTTACATCTGGCTAAAGTATCAGGGTCCTGGTGGTTGCAAATGACCCTTCAAACTAGTGTAAATACACGTGGGAATTTGTTGGCTCACAAATTTGAAGACCAAGGAAAGAGCTAGTCTTTGACACAAGTGTATCCAGGGTCTCAGATGAAAACATCTTTCTTTTATATCTTTATTTCCTTCTGTATGTTGGCCGAACTTGCTTCCACTAAATATGGTCTAGTCCCACATAGGACCCAGTGTGGCTTCCGGCCTTCTTGCTCCAAGCCAGGAATGGCAGACAAGAGAGGACTGTGGTTGGCTAGAGCCAGCCAAAGTGCCCTGGGTTAGAACTACTGCCACAGGGTGGGAGG
The DNA here is from genome assembly GCF_011800145.1 of Mirounga leonina. Taxonomy (NCBI): domain Eukaryota; kingdom Metazoa; phylum Chordata; class Mammalia; order Carnivora; family Phocidae; genus Mirounga; species Mirounga leonina. The sequence goes on from NW_023270451.1 coordinate 17,314,490, forward strand.
GATGGGGGGACTGGGTGATGGACACCGGGGAGGGTGTGTGCTCTGGTAAGCGCTGTGAATTGTGCAAGACTGTTGAATCTCAGATCTGTACCTCTGAAACAAATAATGCAATATATGTTAAGAAAAAAAAAGAAGAAGAAGAAGAAGGTAGCGGGAGGGGAAGAATGAACCGGGGGAAATCGGAGGGGTAGACGAACCATGAGAGACGATGGACTCTGACAAACAAACTGAGGGTTCTAGAGGGGAGGGGGTGGGAGGATGGGTTAGCCTGGTGGTGGGTATTGAGGAGGGCACATTCTGCATGGAGCACTGGGTGTTGTGCACAAACAATGAATCATGGAACACTTCATCTAAAACTAATGATGTAATGTATGGGGATTAAAAAAAGAACTACTGCCACAAACAGAATGGTTGTGAGGAGGAATTCATTTCCCAATAGGAGGAGGTTTCTTTATCACAAGAAGAGAAGAAGAGATATACATGCAACAGGAGTCTTCTAAATACCTTTGTTTCTTTTTTTTTCTTTTTATTTATTTCTTTTTTTCTTTTTTTTAATGCTATGTTAATCACCATACATTACATCATTAGTTTTAGATGAAGTGTTCCATGATTCATTGTTTGTGCACAACACCCAGTGCTCCATGCAGAATGTGCCCTCCTCAATACCCACCACCAGGTTAACCCATCCCCCCACCTCCCCTCCCCTCTAGAACCCTCAGTTTGTTTCTCAGAGTCCATAGTCTCTCATGGATCGTTTCTTTTTTTATTTTATTTTATTTTATTTTTTTATTTTTTTTAAAGATTTTATTTATTTATTTGAGAGAGAGAATGAGAAACAGAGAGCACGAGAGGGAAGAGGATCAGAGGGAGAAGCAGACCCCCCGCCGAGCAGGGAGCCCGATGCGGGACTCGATCCCGGGACTCCAGGATCATGACCTGAGCTGAAGGCAGTCGCTTAACCAACTGAGCCACCCAGGTGCCCCATCTCATGGATCGTTTCTTAACCTTTTTATATTTCTCCCTATGTAATTATGCCCTTTTTCTGCAAATGACCTCCTCTTTCTCGTTGGCCTACATTTCACCTAGCTTTTGCTACTCATCTTGCTGTGATGAACCTTTCGGCTCAACAGTCTACAGAAAGTCTTCCTCCTGTGTTTATTAAAGACACCATCCTTTCTTAAATCAGTGACTGCTTTTCTTTCTTCATAGTACTTGATCACACTGTCTTTGGCATTGTTTCAAGACTACTTCTTTCCTGGATCTCTTTCCTTCTTTAGTCTTTATAATATGTATCTATCCTGCATATCTTTGTAACTTATACCTGCTTTTGAATTAATTTCTCTTCTGCTATCTCTTCATTAAATAAATGTTCTCCAGATTTCTATTATTTTATCCCAATATGCAATCTCCTTTTGTGCTTGATTTATTTTCTGTGGATTTGAATATATATAAGTGACAATAAGAACAAATTCTATATCTTTTGCCCAGAATAGTATCCTGAAGTACAAACCTGCATTTCCCACTACCTATCAGCAGGAACATATAAAAAAGCACAGTATATCAAAAATCAAACTTTTTATAATTACTTTTAAATCTCCTCCTCTTCATATGTTTCTGTCTAATCTCCTGACTTTACCAAATTCTCATTTAAAGCACCTAGGAAGAACAGAGCCAGTTTCACAGCTCTCTTTCCCATGTACACATGCAATATGTTGGCAAATCCCACCTCTTAGATGTGTCTAGGGTCTATTCTCTCTGTTCCATCAACATTGAAACAATTTTACCATCATATTTCCTTAAACTATCCCAATAACTTCCAGATGTGTCTATAGTCTCCTGTCTCCCCCATTCCAGGCAAAAGGCGTAATGCTACCTGATTTATTCTTCTGCCAGACAAATCTATCTTTTAGGAAACTGAAGATCCTTAAAAACTTTCAATGTGTCCCTTTTGCTTATAGGATAAGGTTTAAACGTCTTAGCATTAAGTTCTTCAATTAACTATCTTTTCTCGTAATAGTTCTCCAACTACACATTCCATATGTCAGCAATCCTTGAGGTATTTAGCATTCTTCCAACATGTCATGCTCCTTATCATCTCCCTATCTTTGCCCATATTGTTGTTTCTACCAGGAACATCATTCCCCACTGAATTCCTACTCAGTCTTCTAGGTCATAAGACCTAGAGAGTACCTGCCATAGAGTATATGCTCATAAACATATATGAATGAATGAATTAGACAGTAATTTATCTTTTATTTCATATTTTCTTTTTTTTTTAAGATTTTATTTATTTATTTGTCAGAGAGAGAGAGTGCACAAGCAGGAGAATGGCAGGCAGAGGGTGAAGCAGACTCCCTGCTTAGCAGGGAGCCCTACACGGAATTCAATCCCAGAACCCTGGGATGATGACCGAGCCAAAGGCAGACCCTTAACTGACCGAACTACCCAGGCGTCCCGATTTCATATTTTCTAAGATGGGATAAGAATTTATGCCTTGAGTACCTCACAGGCAAAAGGAAGGTTTTATTTTTATTTTTTTGAAAATCAATTAAAATTTATTAACTAAAATGTACACTAGTCCTCCCTTATTCATGGTTTTGCTTTCCACGGTTTTAATCACCCATAGTCAATCACAGTTTAGAAGCAGAGGATCCTCCTTCTGATGTGTCAGCGGTAGGTCAATTGTAACCCAACACTACATCACAATGCCTACATCCTTCATTTCCCTTCTGCTCATCACCTCACCATTTTATCCTCTCACATGATCTCAAGAAGAGGAAGGTATTTTTTGAGAGACAGAGAGAGAGAGAGAGACCACATTCACATAGCTTTTAATACAGTGTATTATTATAATTGTCTATTTAATTATGAGTTACTGTTGTTAATCTCTTGCTATACCTAATTTATAAATTAAACTTTATCATAAGTATGTATGTGTAGGAAAAAAAAACATAGTATATATGGGGTTCAGTACTGTCCACAGTTTCAGGCATCCCCTGGAGGTGTTGGGATGTATTCTCCGTGGATAAGGGGGGACTATGGTATGTTTTCATGATGCGGTAATGTGACACATAATGTGGTGAACTTGTTCCATAAACACAAATAAAGTAGGAGCCAAAAAAATAAATATACACATCTATAGTTTGATTATTGGAGTGGTGTTTAATTCCAAATAAAGGTAATCACGATTGAAGGCAGGTTTCAAAACAACAGATACCTTCTCAGAGTATGATATTCCACAAAGTAACTATTGAGTTTTGTGGCTCTGTGTCCGTCTATGTTTCCGTCCCTCTTAAAATGGTTCTTTGAACTTCATTTTTAACACAGCAACTCTTTGAGAGTTGTGCAAGGAAAAAACTCTTTCATCTTCATCTTTCTCTCTCTGTCTTAGATTATAGGTGGAAGGTTTTGTCGTTGTTTTTTGTTTTGTTTTTTTAAAGAAACAATATATATGTATACCACCCACTGTCAGATCAAGAGAAATAAAGAAACATTTAATTAAGTCTCTCAGAACTTAGGAAAGGCCAACTCCAGTTCCATTTATCCACTCCCCAGTTTTTGGAGAAATGTTACATTTATGCTGCCGTCATGTTTTCTGACACTGTTTGTGAAGCAGAGAAAAACAAATACTGTTAAATTGCTTCTCAAATGCTTGTATAGCTTTCAGGTTTAAAAAATAGAACAGTTCTTTTTTATGATTCTAAAAAATGTTTCAGCTGTTTAAAAGACAACTTCTCACATGTAGATAATTACAAAAAAGTAATTAATCAGTTTTTATAACAACCCTAAGCATTGAGTCTTCATAAGTGAGTAAAGCTCTGCAAGTAAATTTGAGGCTATTTTACTAAAACTAGAGTTTAAAAGAAAAATTCAACTTCAAAGGACAGACTAGAGCAGTGACCTCATGCTACTAACTACAAAGAGGCAACATAGGACAATACAGCCATCAAAATGGAAATCATGCCAAGTCTAATGAAAGAATGGCACTGTTTCTTTTCTTTCTTTCAAAGAATGCTTTCATCAGGATTTCTAATGACATCTCCTAGATTACAGATGAAAGGCAAGTGCGAATGGCTAGATAGGGTTATTGATTAAATGTTTCACTTTGTTACAATTAATTTCCAACTTCAAATTATTTAAAGTGGCCAGGTTCTAATTCAGTATTAGAATTTTATCCACATAGGCATTTTATAAATATTTACACCCAGAAACTCTCAATTTGCTCAGTTTGATATTTCCCATTTGCCACATATAACGTGATTAGGAAATTGACAACTGAAAAAGATAAATGGGACTTAATCTCCTATTTCTGGAATATTTTTCCTATTCACCAAACTCCCTTTGCAAATCTCACCTTGATACCTAGCACATATTAAAAGCTCAAATAGTTAATGTTTTATTATTGATTTGCAGTTGCATGGTGGGTGTCTTGGGTGGAAGATTCACGTTTTCCCCAGAGCTCCCATTTAATTCTCACTTCTTAGGTCATCAGTATTTCCAACCAACAAAACACGGAACAATAAACAAAACAAAATATTGGCATCTCTCTGAAGAATGATAAAAACACCTTTACATATTTGAGGCAGTTCTTTTCCGTATCACTACAGTTATATATTAATCTCAAGGAAAGGTTTTCCTTTATTTAAGTTCTTCACCACATTCTGCACCTAATATTCCAAACAGGGATCTTCCAAATCTGTGTGCTGGTCAAAAAGAGCAGTAATATTAGAAGTCTATTCTTCATGTGATCTCCCACTCTGATAGAGGACTATTCCACATCATCTTCTGCCTGCTGAAATCGCCAATGCTACCTCGCCAGTCTTCATTCTCCACTGATGACATTTTTTTTCTGTTGAAGTAAGAAAGTAGATACACTTAGAAGAGAAACTCCCCAAACTCCTAACACCACACAACCTACTGGTCTGCTTCTGTGATCACCTCTTCTGCTTTCACTCCAGTTATGAAAAAGTCTGTACCTCCATCCTAAGTTTTCTATTAACTCCTTTATTTTTCTTTCCTACTTATCTACTTACTAACTCAAGTTTCCCTTCCAGGACTCGACTCTCCCCCAATTTCTCTCCATGCTCACTGACCACTCTTTTTTAGTCTCACTTGTGGATTCCTTCTTATCTCCCAACCTCTAAATGTTGGAATGTCCCAGCCCCCAAGCCATGGACCCTTCTCTCTCTTCTATCTTTATGTAGTCCCTTGGTGATTTTTCCTGGTCTCCATGAGACAGGAAATAGAAAACTTCCAAACTGATGCCTCTAGAATGAGCCACTCTTCTGATTCTAGACTGTTACGTGAATTAATAGACTGGTATCTGCACTTGGATCTCTAATAGACAACTCAAATGTCCTTAAAAGAGATGAAAAACCTTATTTTGATCTTTCTTCCCAGAAACCTGCTTTTCCTTGAGTCATTCCTTTCTCAGAAAGTAGAAAGTTCTGCTTCCAGCTTTTCAGGCCCAAAACTATGACTTCTCTCTTTCTCTCTCATTGGTCATGAAATCAGGAGAACATGTCCACCTTGTTGGCTACCACCCTGGTCTTGTCTGAATATCTACAATAGCGTTATAACCAGTCTGTCTACTTCTGTTCTTGCCTATCCGCCACTTTGTCTAATTTCAAAAGAATTGTCAAATCTTTCTTATTGTTTGGATCAAAATCTTCCAGCTCTTTTGCATCGGTCTCAAAGTAGAAGCTGAAGCTGACAAGGATGCACTCCCTCCTACTACTTTTTTCTAACTCACTGCTCTCTAGACACATCCCTTCTAGCTACTCTGCTAGACTCTGCTAGGACTCTTGCACTTGTAGTTCTCTCTGCCTGGAATGTTCTTGCCCTAATAGCCACATAGCTCATTCCCCTATTTATTTCAGATCTTGGATCAAATTCCTTCTTTCTTAATAGGTCCTTTCTCCAGTACCTATTAAATTTGCAACTTATCCCTTTGTTACTTCACATCTCTTGTTTCCTTCATTATTTTTTTATAGTTTTTATCACGTTATGCTATAGATTTTAATGATTCATTTATTTTTTGGTCTTCTTCCCACAGAGAGTAAGCTCTATGAGGATAGAAATTATTCTTTGTTCCTGTTGCTAATGTACTCCCCACCATCTAAGAAGGCTTACCTGTACCTATTAGACATTCTAAAAGTGGTCTATTGGCCTTGCATAAATTACCCAATGTGTAGTTATATTTATATATGTGTGTGTGTATATATATATAAAACCTATATATATAACCTGTTTACATAAAAGACTTTAGATATACTCACATCCAGTAATTAGAAGTTGAGTGTTACATTGGCCAAGAACGCAAATTCCCAAAAGCTCTATTGTATTTTTATGGGGGAGATTCACTAAACATAAACACGAACTTAATTTCAAGTTCACAACAAAATGTATGTTTATTTTTGAGAGTATGATACAATCGAAAACGCTGGTAAATTTAAGATATATTTTAAAAGCTATTTTGTGTGTGTTTCAAGAGAAAAGATTTAAATACATTTTGACAGTCAAAATAAAATCATAAGAATTTAACCCAGTAATTATAATAGAATTTGATTATAACACAGTACCCCTTTAACTGGACATTTGACCATATTTAAATTAATTTTGAAAGTAACTAGTATTAAAATATTTGGAGAACTTATTTTTAACCTTTGTTGTACATTTGTACTTTGTATGGACCTGCGGATGTTGCAACACCCCCGAGTCTTTTTATCACTTCAGTCTGTTGAACAGTATAGATAGGATTTGCTAAATCACAAAAGCAGTGTTTGTAAGTTGTTTTTTTCCCTTCTGAAAAATATTATCTGTATTTTAGTGCATTTGTGTGTGTGTGTTTGGACTATACGTATAAACTGAATTTGCTTGCATAGGCACATAGAAATGTATACTCAAATAATGTAAAACAATTTTGGTTGGTTGACAAATTTAATTGACTTTTTCAGTTTAGTACTAATGTATGCATGTGTGTGTGTATGGTATGTATGCATGCATGTCTTATCAGTCCTATATGACCCTAAGATCCAACATCAGAAACATACACAGGAGAATTTTTTCAAGATGCGTACATTTGGATATCTGTGATATAATATCTAATCTTTAGTCTTGCAGTAAACTTCAAAAATATCATGACCATCTGCATCTTTCGCTTCATGATTGATGTTAAGAATTTAGTGGCAGAATTGTGTCCTGTGTAGCTAATCATATATCTTGGTGCTCATGGATTTGTATTGTAGAATATATTTCTTTAAGGGATACTTTGTTAAGATCTGCATATTATTATGATAGATATAAATGATAGGTTGGCATGATTATAAATTTATTACCCAAGTTGAATTTCAAATGTTAATTCATAATCTTTTATTTGGCTACCAGGGGAGAGAAAGCAATAGCTCTATGTTAATTTTTTTTTTAATGTGAGAGTCTTAGCAACTTCTGGAGAACTGGATTTTTCACCACTGTTTTCTCAAATGCTACGATAACATTTTAAATGTCCATAACTAATGCTAAGTTATAGTGAAACACTTAAGGAAATATATATCTAACATTAACATGAATGTATTTCAAGCAGGATAATTTAGGATAATTTGTGAAAATTCATATTAGTTTTTTTTTCCCTCCTTAATACAATTAAAGACCACAAGGTAATAAAAACAACTAGAATCCCTGGTCTAGATGACATAGTAGGTCTAGGTTATGACACCACACTCTGCTTCAAACATATGGCAAAGCCAAGCACAATGTTCACACAGACAACAATAACAAGTGATATAACAAGGTTCTAAATGAAATAAACATCTCTGTATTCTGGAAATAGACCAGAAACACAAGGATGACATAGTCCTGATAAGCCATGGATGCTAAAGCAAGCAAAAATAGTTCCACAATTTTAGAGAGTAATGCAATCCACTCAGATGGAGTCTGAAACTCTCTGCTTGAAATATGGCCCTGGAGTAGGCTTCACACACAAGAAAAGAACCAAAGAGACTGAAAAAATAAAACTCAAACAGTGGCAAAGCACAAACTGGGGCTATTGCTTTTAACACGCTGCTAGCCAGGGAGGCTACTGACCCAAGCACTAGAAACTGTGCAGGTGCCTGTGATAATGCAAAGACCACAGTGAGGCTGAAAAGCCAATTGCCATCGCAAGACCTGATTAGGATGGAAAACCCCGGGACAGGTAACTTAAGAAGTGATGAACAGGAAGACTTGACAAAAACAGAGAAGAAAGCAACAACAACAAACACAAAGACTATTCTCTCCCAGTGAGCCTCAAAATAAAATACCCAAACAATGAAGAAATCAAACGATACATGTAGTAGGCTGAATAATGGTACCCCAAAATATCAGTATCATGTCCTCATCCCCACATCCAGCAATTGCTACTTTATTTGGATAAAACAAACAAACAAAAACCAAAATTAAAAAAAAAAAAAATTTTGTGGATTTGATTAAGTATCTTGAAATGGCGACATTATCTTGCATTGTCAGGGTTGATCCTTAATATAATCATATGTATCCTTCTAAGGGAAGACAGCGAGGTTTGATGACACAAGAGAAGAGCTTCATCTTTGTGTCATCATAGAGCGAGAGATTGGAGTGATGTGGCCACAAACCAAGGCATGTTGGCAGCCACCAAAAGCTAGAAGAAGCAAGGAACACATTCTCCCCTGGGCCCTATCAACACCTTGATTTCAGCCCAGTAAAACTGATTTCAGACTTGCGCCTGCCAGAATTATAAGAGAATATATTTCTGTTGTTCTAAGCCACTTAGTTTGTAGTGGTTTGTTACAGCTGCCATAGGAAACTAATAAAGACACAGCACACAAAACGGAATAGGAAATGAAAGGACACTCATTTCTCTGAGCTTTTTGGGTCTTTTCTTATGGTTGGTGGACACAATGACCTTGCCAGATTTCTACATTCTAAGCAGAAGCCAGAAATCCATTTTAGATTTTAATTCCAAATATTTTTGAAAAGCGTTGCATTTTGTCCTCGCAAGTGAATGCTAATTTAACCAAGCACAAAATTTGAGATTTAAAATTGTTTTCCCTCAGACCATTTATGATGCTGCTTTTCTCCATTGTAGCCTAGTAACCAATTCTGATAATGAGAAGCGTGTTTTCTCAGGTTCTTCTGGGTGAAGAGTTTCATGGTGCTAATTTTCCTCAACTATTTGACTATTCTTGGCAGTATATAATTTTTTTATGTGAGAATTCCTGCTGACTGGTCTGTGGTTGAGAGTTCAGTGGGTTTTAGCCTGCCTCTGGTAATTTTGTAGATCACAATGTGTTGTTATCTGAGAATTCTGATCGCTTTTATTTGAAAAGTGAGAGCTTCATGCCTCTTCTCAGTAACCCTCTGGGCTCATTTTTACACCTCTGTGGTCAGCACCTGGACCCCATCCTTGATGTAGGAATAAGTATCCATGCCATCCACCGTTCAGTACAAGACATTGGGTAGTACAGTTGCTGAAGTGCTGTTTGGCAGTGACTCACTCTTAAAATTCTCTCGTAGATTCAGACTTTGCCTTTCACCTAAAATTTTCTCACCTTGGAGGTCATCTTTTTCTGCAATTGTTTTGTGCTCCCATTACCTAATGGATGATTTCTCTCTGTTTCTCATCTTCCTGAAATGGTCAGAAGAGTCCTGTAATAGGACTTTTTGTTTTGTTTATTTGTTTTCCACTGTTATCAATAATTCAGTATTTTATAAAATCACAATTCTCTCATTTCATTGGATTTGGGGCAAAATGAAAAACAGATTATGTTAACATTATGCAAACTTGAATCAATCTCAAAGTTGTTTTTTTTTTATTTTTTAGCTTTTATTTATTTGAGAGAGCGAGAGAGAGAGAGAGAATGCATGAGCAGGGGGGAGGGGCAGACGGAGAAGCCAACTCCCCACTAAGCAGGGAGCCTGACTTGTTGCTCTATCCCAGGACCCTGAGATCATGACCTGGGCTGAAAGCAGCCGCTTAACCGACTGAGCCACCCAGGCACCCTTCAAGGTTTTTAAAATATGTATTTTGTTTACAGTAAAAATTGGCTTTTTTAGAACACTAAGCTTTCTTGTTTATTAAATCAATTAGTATTTTAAATTGGACTATTTGGGATAAAACAAACAAGACTTGGACATATTACTATCACCTCAGTTTGTCTAGATTTCCATTATTTTTTTTCCTGATCTTTCTCTTTTCATCTAATTTTCAGTGTTAAAAGCTATATGCCTGGTAATAGTCAAGGGCTGAAAAAAGAAGATCTGTTTTAAGATATAACAACTTAAGGTATATCTTTAGGGCATGTTTGGATACACAGAGTCTCTTTCGCTTTTTAGAGCCACACAGCTTTGTCCTTAATGAGCTGTTATCCCAAGACTCCTGTCTCCTACCTCAAATGAGGAGAGGGTGGTTTCTGCCTCAACTATTTTAATATCGATTTGTTATGTACTTACTTTGTTAAGAAATCAATTAAGAGTCAAATATGACTATTTGTAGCTTTTATTGCTTTGCATTAGCTAATAGCTATTTGTGCAGAATTGGGCTAGGAGCCAAACAATATATGCTTAACATAGCTCTTAAGTTGTTAATATTTTCATGTAATCTAAATCTTTTAATACCATTATATTAATATAGCAGCCGGTTGCTCTGCCTGACCAAGTCACAATTTCAAATAGTATATACTAGGACTATGTTTTAATTCCCTTTTTCTATAACTCATTTTTAATGGCCTCCTACTAAGTTCAACTAATTGGACACATGCTATCCTGGAGTAATAAAATTAGAAATACATGTTTTTCTCTGTGTTGTGTTGATGAAATGTTTTCTCTTTAGGGACTACAAATTATTTCCAGAGGCAACTGGTCTTCATATTTAAGTAGATAAGAATCACTTACTATTAATTATACTGAGTTATAGTCATCACCCTTGAAATCTATTCTCCCAAATTAATTGTTCACTCCAGTCATACATTAGTTCTGGAAACCCAACCATAAGATTAAGCACAGTCCACAGAAGCTTGTCTGAGATTCTGCTATATCTACGATAGGTAAATTGTAAAATAGTTTCTAGAAGGGGTTAGGTTCGCATTAACCCTCCCATATTTTACATATGCTATAGAACTTTGAAATTGCAATTGCATATTTATTACTTATTTTCTTGGGGTGTGTCGGGGGAGTTTATTTTAACATAATTTCAAATTTATAAGACTAGTACAAAGATCTGTATGTCTCAGATTCACCAATTTTTTCTCTATTATTTTTTTCTCTGTAGAAATATAGATGTAATTTTTTCTAATCATTTGCGAATAGGTTGGAGATCCCATGCCCCTTTAGCTCTAAATACTTTAGTGTGCATTTTCTAAGAGTAAAGATATTATCTCATATAAACATAGACGAGTTACAAAGTCAGGAAATTTAAGACTGAGATAAACGCTAATTTCCCATCCCCTTATGTCTCTTTAGTCTCCTCTGATCTGAAATACTGCTAATCTACACTCTATTTGTTTAGTTATTTTTTAAGGTTATATTTTCAGATACATATTTAATGAGTTTGACAAATACCCATACCTCTGTAATCAGCACTATTATAAAGATACAGAACATTTCTATCATCTCAGCTCTCCTTATAAGTGGAAACATACAGGATGTGTTATTTTGTGTTTGGCTTCTTGAGCTCAGAGCAATGACTTTGTAATGCATCTATGTTTTTGCAGGTACCAGTTGTTTATAATCTATATTACTGAAAAGTATTTCACTTTCTGTATATATCACAATCTATCCATTCTTCTACTGAGTACAGTTTAAATTGTTTGGAAACTGTCGCCCCCACCTTTGGCCTTTTATGATAAAGTTGCTTTGAAATTTTGGTGTAAGTTGTCTCATATTTTATGTACATGTATTTTTATTTCTTTTGAGTAAATATTTAAGAATGGAATTGCTATATCATATAGTACATATGTGCTTAATTTTGCAAAAACCTGGCAACACTGTTTTCAAAAAGGTTGGTTCATTTTACATTCCTACTAGCTATGCGTGAGAGTTGCCAGGTCTAGAACAGGTTAAAAAAAGAAATTCAAGAAGTGGTTTGTTTCCGAATTAGGGTAATTCCAGAGCAACTACTTAAGAAAATAAGGGATTAGACTTGGGTACCCTAATGACCCATTTTCACAGAAAACACACCTATACCTTGATAAGAGTACTAGTCAGATTTCTCAAATTTCATAATAAACATTCAGTACTTCTTTCTAACTCTCTTGTTTTTCAAAACTTATGACCTACCAATTATATAAATTGCTGGCACTGTACATTCTTGCCTAAGATCTTTAGGAATTAATTATCTGCTCTCCAGTTTTCATGACAAGCTTAACTGTGGCAATTAATATTCAAGAAAGATTCTATTTGACCAACTATTCATGTATTACTCTAGGGATTCTGTTATTTTATATTATCAGGTTAGACAGCCCAAATACCAGGTGTCTGGAACATATTACTTTACCACCATAGAATTGATTTGGTTTTTCATCTGCAATTTAAAATAAAGCCCTCATTTTTTTCTTGTTGTTTCAAGATTAAAACTTTATTGATCTTTTTTATCTAGTTTTATTGAAAGATAATTGAAATATAGCATTGTATAAGTTTAAGGTGTGCAGTGTAAATTTGATACATACATATATATATATATGTGCATGTGTGTATTTATTTATAGTGAATGTTTACCACAATAAGGTTAGTTAATAGTCTTCACCTCACATAATTACCAGTTTGTTGTTGTTATAGTGAGAACATGAAAGCTGTACTCAATAGCAACTTTGAAGTGTACAATATAGTATTATTAACTCTGATCACCATGCTATACATTAGCTCTACCGGAATAGAATTGAAAGTTTGTACAATATGATCAACAACTACCTAGTTTCTCTACCCCTCAGCTCCCAGCAATGATCATTCTATAGTTTTTATGAGTTTAACAGTTTTAGATTTCATATATAAGTAGGACATACACCATTTGTCTTTCTCTGACTTATTTCACTTAGCATGATGCCCTCAAGGTATAGCCATGTTGTCACAAATGGCAGGATGTCCTTCTTTATTGTGGCTAGATAATATTCCATTATAGATATATACCGCATTTTCTTTATTCATCCATCCATCAACAGACACTCAGGTCAGTTCCATGTCTTGGCTATGATGAATACTGCTGCAACGAACATGCGAGTACAGATACCTCTTCAAGATAATTATTTCATGTCCTTCATCTATATATCAAGAAGTGATACTGTTGGATTATATGGCAGTTCTGTTTTTAATTTTTAGCGGAACCGCCATACTGTTTTCCATAGCAGCTGTACCAATTTACATCCCCAACGACAATGCACAAGAGTTCCCTTTTCTCCATATCCTAACCAACACTTGTTTTCTCTTGTCTTTTCAATAATAGCCATTCTAACAGGTGTGAAGTGATATCTCACTGAAGTTTTGAATTGCATTTCCTTGATAATTACTGATTAGCATCTATTGAGTTGTATATTTCTTTATATATTTTGGATATTAACCCTTTATCAGATGTATGGTTTACAAATATTTTCTGCCATTCTATAGATTGTCTTTTCATTTTATTGATTGTTTCTTTTGCTACTCAGAAGCTTTTTACTTGATGTGATCCCACTTGATTTTTGCTTGTGTTGGTTGTGCTTTTGGTGTCGGATCTAAAAAATCATCGCCAAACCAATGTTAAGGAGCTTCCCCCTGTGTTTTCTTCTGGGAGTGGTGTCCTCAGTCAATTTCAAGTTAATTTTTGTGAGTGGCATAAGATAGGAATCCAGTTTTATTATTTTGCTTGTGAATACATGGTTTTTCCAACACCATATATCAAAGACACTATTCTTTCCCCACTGAGTATTTTTGGCTACTTTGTCAAATACTAGTTGACCATGTGTGCATGCATTTTTTAGGTTCTTGATTCTGTTCCATTCATCTATGTGTCTGTTTTTATGCCAGTACCATATTTTTTTTTTATTATTATGGTTTCATAATATAGTTTGAAATCAGGAAGTATGATGTCTCCAGCTTTGTTCATTTTCAAGAGTGCCAGTCTTCCCTACCCTTTTCCCCCTTATTTACACTAAGTACCCTTCATCTTTCTAAAGTGCAGTCATGGCCACACTCCTCTGCTTAAAACATTCCATTGCCTTTCTTCTCATAAACCACTGTATGGTTCAAAATAGAACCTAACTTCTTATGATGGCTTAAAAAGCTCTGCATTTCCCAATTACCACTCCTATCTCATCTCTTACCTTCTCCCACTTTTTGTCTCTACTTGAATCTATATTCTAGCCTTACAGGTATTCTTTTCTTACCTATGGATCTTTTTTTTTTTTTTAAGATTGATTTTATTTATTTATTTATTTATTTATTTATTTATTTATTTTATTTATTTGATAGAGAGACAGTAAGAGAGGGAACACAAGCAGGGGGAGTGGGAGAGGGAGAAGCAGGCTTCCTGCTGAGCAGGGAGCCCGATGCGGGGCTCAATCCCAGGACCCTGGGATCATGGCCTGAGCCGAAGGCAGATGCTTAATGACTGAGCCACCCAGGCACCCCTTACCTATTGATCTTTGTGTATGTCCTTTCCTTGATCTTGAACATTTTACAGCAGCTTTTGCTCTTTATGGGTTAATGAATACTCTTCCTCTGTGACGTATTAACAATTAGGGGAAGGAGGTGGAAATTTGGAAGTTGTTTTAAATTATAGGTTAGCTTAAGCCTCTCTGTATTAACAATTAGGGGAAGGAGGTGAAAGTTTGGAAGTTGTTTTAAATTATAGGTTAGCTTATGCCTCTCTGACAGCATGGTCCTAGATTCTAAAGATGAGAATACATTGGCTATCTAAGAAGAAATGAGAAGACTCCAGCAAGGGCATAGTTCCTGATTTGGGGAAGATTATGGAGTATTTAAATAATAGAAAGTCAGTATAGCTGAAGGACAGTAGAATGGGGGAGGGGGCACGGTAGGGAGAATGATAAAACGCGAAGCTAGAAAAGTACAGAGTGTCTGGATCATGTATGGCATTTTTTAGTGTTCTTAAACCCAGTTTCAACGTGGGGTAGGAAGGCTCCCCGACTTCCAACATTTCAACAAGCAATGCTCCATACATCTACAATTCAAGTCCATTCTCACACTCTATCCAGAGGTAGCATCAGATTTCTCAGGTTAAGGGTTCAGTTCTACAAGACTCTCCCTAAGCTCCTTATGTTCACCAACCCAGAACCTTTCAGAATCCTGTTCTCTTAGGGTTTTATGGAGACTTCATTACATAGGCATGATTGATTAAATAATTGACCATTGGCAATTGATTCTATCTCCAGCCCCTCTCCCCTGCCCAGAGGTCAGGTGGATGAGACTGAAAGTTCCACCCTTCCAATCCTGTGGTTAGTTCTCCTGGCAACCAGCCCCCGCTCTTAGGGGAAGCCCAAAAGTAACTTCATTTACATAACAAAAGAGAGCTTTATTGCTCTCAACACTTCAGAAATGCCAAAGGTTTTGGGAGCTGTGAGCCAGAAACTATGGATGAACACCAAATGTATATTTCTTATAAATCACAATATCACAGACCTTTCCAATGATTTTGGATTTTAGTCTCAGATCACTTCTAAACCACTGATAAATTTTAATCAGGTAAGAGGCTTAATCTGAAAGATTTTTGTGAACTGATTGCTCTGTTTGCTTTGTGAACCAGGGATAGATATAAGGGAGGGTAAAACTGACAGTTTTGAGACCAGCTAGAAAGTTATTATGGTATCCAGGAAGGATATGATGATGGCTGGGTTAAGGTGGAAGCATTTGAGACAAAAAAAGCTATTAATATAGGCTATAATTTAGAAGTGAAGTCAAATAGGACTTGGTGATGGATAGGGAGTTGAGAAAAATTGCCTCGCATTTAGGCAGAGAATTTCAGAGAATGGTATTTTTCTACATTTTTTTTTTGTCTGAAATAACTGATAGAAAAGAAATAGTAATAGACACCCTAAGCTTTCCACTCACTTATTTTGACAGTTTTTCACCTTATTAGTTTAGCTGATCTCTTGGCTACACAGTTCATTCGTTCATGAATGGCTGCAAGATGCTTATTATTCACATCAACTAAATAAAGTGGACTTCAGTACATGATCTTGACAGGAGAGAGCAATAGTTTCATCAGATTCTCATGACTCCTTATTTTCTCCTCCCCACCCACCCTATTCACACTTTAGGGGAATCACACTTTCCTCAAGAATTATTTCAAATAATTTTTGCTCCTGCCAAATGTGGCTTTCATGACCCACCATGCTCACAACCAGATTTGTCTTTCAGGCTTAGTTTCTCTCTTCTCCTTATATATCCCATGTTTCAGCTAAAAAGAGCTCCTCTGTTTTCCTTGAGTACTCCAGAATTTTACCATCCTCTTGTCTTTGCTCCTTTAGTCTTCCAAATGACGTATTAGAATGCCATCTCTCTAAAAACGTTCTACCATCATCAGGGCTTGGAGTGACAATAATGCATAGTGTTTAGGAGAATTAGTTTAAGAAACGTGGGTTATAATCTTGCCTCTGTTACTTATTAGACATGTAATCTCTAGCAAGTTGTTACCTTCTTTAAGAGCCAATTACTCTTTCTCTAGGATGGGGATAATAGTAGTATCTACTTATACTGTTGCTCTAAAAATGAAGTGATACAATGCATGAACGCACTTCATAACAGTGTTTCACATAAATTAGGTGCTAAATTAATGATAGGTATCAATATCTTTATTGACACTCCCTTCAAATGCTATACCTATATGTGAAAAATTCATGATGTCAGTTTGTACTATCAACTTGAATATGTCACATGTTACAATTGTACATATATGTTTGTATATATACATGTGTACATATGCATATAAATGACCAAAAAATAATCTTTTACATTCTCACTATTGTAATTATATGTCCACATCTCTTGCATACTTCTTAGCACATCCCATTGTGCGTTCAGATTGTGTATGTACCAAGCACACAGTCATTTCCTGTGCTGAACATTTTCTCCTCTGCCTTCCATGCAATTCTTAGGGAACTTGCTTATGTCCTCTTTTTGCATTGTTTGTACCTGCAACTCCTGCTATATGAGAGTTAAGCCACAGCTCTCACCCACTCTGTCACAGGTAATTGGATTTGGATGAACCTTTGGCCCTAGTTCTTTTAGGGACATTCTTTCCTTCCATGACTTAGAAATCAGAGTCCGAGGACAGAGCACCAGGCTAAACTGGAGCAGTAGAGCCAGTTTAGACTGGCCATACCCAGGTCTAATACATTCCGAAATAGAGAAAGGCCTGCTGGACAGTGACAGAAGAATGTCATTTGTGTGTCCACAGAAGGGATGCAATCCTCTATTGACAGATAAAATCATCTTGGTTCATAGCTTTCTTGCTGCTGATGTCATTCCATAATTCATCCTACCTACACTTCTTGCCATGTCTCTGAGTAAGATACCCTGTGCACTTCCAAGAAATCATCCCTGGTTTTAGTAGTTTCTCTTGCTAATAAGTAAACCACTCCTGTTGAAGACCATATGCAGATCTCCTTTCCCTCTGCATGCTCTTTGCTGTGCCATATTTTCATCTTCTCTCATCCGCAACACCTCGCTCATTGCCTCACACAGTGTAGCAGTAACAATCCAGATAGTGCTCAGTTATTTTTACCACTTCTTGATAATCTTGAATTTAACACCATATTGCTCACAGTGCTGGATCAGACTTATTTAAAAGTGAATTCAAACTAATTTCCTCTGAGAAATGTGGTAGCATTGAGATTTTCTCTTAAGGCCCCCTGGATTGTGGTAAACCTGAGCTGGGAATTACTAAATTGGACTAAAGTATAATAAAGAGCATAATTGGCTTTTCTTATAGTAAGTCACGTGCATGTGGAAAAAAACAAGGATACTTCCTGGATCATAATCTTACCCTGGTAAATAATATTTTTTCTGAAGCTGATTTGTATTCCAGAGGTTTCATGTGTTAACCAAGGAGAAAGCAGATCTTTCTGTGTTGCTGGCACAGAAACATTCTAAATTTCAGATGCTAAATCCCAAATGAATATTTCAAAGCTTTCATGGATGTATGTTTTATAAACTACAGTTTATGTGGAGTAGAAAATAAAACTTTTGAAATATAACTGAAAAGTCCCAGTCCTGTGAAGATGGCAGTGTCATGATTCTAAGAGAGAGTTAATGAAAAGTTGCAAAGTACATAAAGAATCTATCAGAGAAAATAGAGAATAGATGTTACCTGTTAGGGTTTGGGAGTGAGGCAGCTAAATTCTATAAAACTAAATAAGTTCTATAAAACTGATCATTAGTTATATAATTCTGAGCTAGTTACTCAGCATCTCTTAGACTCAATTTCCTCATGTAAAAAAGTGGAATATGGGTGCAAATAGTACTTAAAAGCTTTTTGGGAAAACTAAATCAGATTATTTAAGTACTGGGCTTACCATAATGCCTGGCATGTAAAAAATCTCATAATTCATGTGGGTTTATTGTTGCTGTATCATTGTAATCATAGACAGATTTTCACCTGAATTCACTTGTTCTGCGTGATCCCAGGGTCCTGAGATTGAGCGCCACCGTCAGTTCCCCCCAGCATCAGGCTCCCTGCTCAGTGGGACATGGTCTGCATCCTGCCTGGATCTCATGTTCCTATATCTGAAGAGAAAGGGGGAAAAAGTTCTGAAAAGAAGGGCAGAATTAGAAATTCAAAAAAGCAGAACATATTTTCACCTAGAAAGAATTTCCTTCCATTAGTTTGCCAGATAGATTTGCATTATAGACCATAGTTTGGCTGGTTCGAGCCGCACTCTAAACTGGCCTGGCTGCCAGTGTTCTGCCTCTAGCTGTCTTCACCTCATCTGTAAAATGGGAATGATAATAACAACATTTACAGCACAGATTTGTTGTGACGATAAAAGGAATTAATATGCATAAAGCACTTGTGCTTTTTTTTAAAGCACTTGTACTTTTAACTGAGCCTTGTACCTAGTACTTTGATGTCAGCCCTGCTTCATTTTATTGCATTATTAAATATATTAAAACATTGCAAGGAGGAACATAGTGGCCACTAGGCAACCCGATTTGAACATGGGAACTGAGTCTCTTAGGAGTTTCTTATGGCCAAATCGTAGGAGTTTATTTATGACCATGGCTATAACAGAGTCACATGTGTATCTGAGGTCGAGAAATTGCAGGGGCGCCTGGGTGGCTCAGTTTGTTGAATGTCTGCCTTCGGCTCAGGTCGTGATCCCAGGGTCCTGAGATTGAGCGCCACCGTCAGTTCCCCCCAGCATCAGGCTCCCTGCTCAGTGGGGAGTCTGCTTCTCCCTCTCCCTCTGCCCCTCCTCCCAGCTCATGCTCTCTCTCTTTAGCTCTGCTCTCTGTCTCTCTCAAACAAACAAAAAAAAAAAATTCTACATGATACCTCAAAAAAAAAAAAAAGTAATGTTAGCGAAGAAGGAAGGGAGCAGCATGTAATATTTGAGTAAATGGTGTATCTGTCACAATCTCTTTTCAGGGTAATTAAGTGTTGTCCCTCAACGTAGATTTTTTTTTGGTGGCATGTGTTTTATCAAATGTTGGTATCATAAAATATTAGACCAATTGTCTATACTTGCACTTCTGGATTGTTTTCAATTTTTCATCATGATAATAAGTATGATAAACAAATATTATCTAAACTCAAAGGGAATAAAGGCTTTGCTGATAAGGCTTCAGTCTTCAGCAGAGTATTTTATATATTCATATTTTTTTCTTATTTCTGGTATTAATTTTTGAAGGAGTTATTTTTCAACCCACTTGTATTTATTTGAAGGTTCGTGTGAAATTTATGCATCCATGGTTTCATACCTATTTATTTATACTGAATAACAATGTGTGCTTTTTTACGATCTCTATGTTTATTCTAGTATTTTGTAGAACAACTAATAGTTAGATGGCTTTATTTAGGAAAATTTAGGCCTTCTGAATTACCACTTCTCATAAATTTAATAATATTTTTGTCCAAATTTTGAATTACCATGGTTAATAAGGTTTAGGGAATTCAATTAAAACTAAGCTAAATGAATAAGGGATAAATCAGCATCCTTAAATAGCTGTTGATAGCCGAATTTGCCAGAGTCCATTTCCAGGCATAATTTGTCCCCAATCAACAACTAATTCAAATGTCAAAGTGGATGGTTTTCACTTCAATTACAGATTTCAGTTAATTGCATAATGACATTAAATATCTTATTCCATTAAAATTGTATCTTTGTGATATTTTTTGGAGGAGATTTGAATGTAACAGCCAGTTGAACACTTCAAAGGAAGAAAGTAAGACCCCTGATGCTTTCACCAAGGCCAAAAATTCTACCCTTGACCTCGCCTGTATCTCACTCTGCTCTTACTCTGCCCAACTCTTATTTCCACTTTACTTTGACTCACTGTTGAAAAATTTAATTTTTAATTCCTTAAAACATCCTCATCTCAACTGATGCTTTATTTTATTTTATTTTCTAGAAAAGTTAAAAGCTTCTGGAGAATAAAGGCTGTGATATTATTTGACTCTGGTCTTAAGAAAGTAAAATTCAAGGCCACTGATTCTTTAGGCCCTGAGTTTGATGAATTCTTTTCTGTACTCAGATATTTCTTAAGGCAACAAAAAAAGTAATTTGGTAATCTTCTTCTCACTCTTTTTTTTTTTTTAACTTCTTTTAAAACTATTATTTGAAAAAAAAAAAAACTTTAATTTGACTAATTTCAGGGCCAAGTATAAGGAAGAGACTTACCATAAAAAGGAATAGAAAATAATCTAGCATACAGACATGGTTAAAACTGTGTATCATTCCCCAAAGGAAGCTATCACAGGCAATTTGAGTAGTGGTTAAGAACAAGGACTCAGGAATTACACAGTTGTTTTTTTTTTTCTTTTTTTCTAAATGTACTTCCATCAATATTACAAGGAACAGCCTTTGTTCAGATGTGTAATTATATCTGAGGGATGCATTTCTAGGTAGAATTGCTGAGTCAGGGAGATGGTACCTATAGAAATGCAATTGCTATTGCCAAATTACCCTCCAAAGGGATTGCAGCAGTCTGTAACTCATACCAAGAATGAATGGATGTGCTTGTTTTCTCACATAGCTAATGCTACTGGGTATTATAATTATGACTTCATTAGTTTGATAATTGAAAAACTGTGGTCTCTTTGATAGTTATATTACGTTTCTTTATGAATGAGATTATTTTCTTTTTAAAAGTCAAAGTAAATCTATGCAGCCTTTCTTAGTGCACCTGCATTTCAACCTCAAAGTTTTATGTAATAAATATATTTGAAGATATAAAATACACAATGAATAATGCATACAATGCTAGAAAAAGCATAAACACAACTAAAAATTCCCTCTGTTGTAACAATGTTTTTGAAATCGTGAATAGCATTCATCAAATTTTTAAGTCAGCTAAACACTGGCCAAATTTTACACAACTATTATAAATTTTCCTAAATGCACACTTCTGCTTATGTTCTATTTAAGTGCCATACTTTACTAAAATATCTGAAAGTGGCTAATTTTGAAACAATGAAACTCTTTCAGTGTTTTGGAAGTTTAATTTATGAAGTGTCTTGTCACTTCAAATTAAAGTATAATTTTGATCTTAGTGGTAATAATATATTCATTTGGTGTATTTTTCCAAGAAACATTTACAATCACTAATAGAAAGAATATATGAAATGCTATTTTTCAGTAGTAGCAACTATGGATGTTGATAAAGTTTTGTTCAAATAATTTTGATTTTAAAAATAATATATTTCTGGGGCACCTGGGTGGCTCAGTCTGTTAAGCGTCTGCCTTAGACTCATGAGGACTAAGCCCCCAGGTCAGCAGGGTGTCTGTTTCTCCCTCCCCTCTGCCCTCCCCTCCCCAGACCTCTGCCTCCCCACACCCTTGTGTATGCTCTCTCTCTCTCTCAAATAAATAAATAAAATCTTTAAAAATAATGCATTTCTAATCAGATTATTTGCTTATCAAAGAGGCACTGATTATTGAGAAAATAACTAAAGTGGACTTAAAGAAATACTTATTTTTATAGTCTAGGAAATGAAGAATTTGAAAATAAGTTTTACTCCAAAAATAAATAAACACTTAGTTTATTTAAGGAGATAAAGAAATCAAGAGTCAAATTAAAGGAGACACTTGCAGTCTTGACTAAAACCTATTTTTTCTCAAGTACATATTCAGCTAAAACCTTAGTTTCCCAAGCCTTCTGCGATTAGCAATGCAGCATTTATCATGAGTTTCCCACAGTGCACTTAATAAATGGAGTTACACTTAAAAAAAAAAAAATATTTTAAAAGACGACTTACCAGTTTCACTTACAAAATCCCCCTGCCCCAGAACCAGGGAGTCTTTTTAGCGTATTCAAATATGATGCTCTTTATTCTTGGAACATCCAGATACTCTTGACTGGACTATCTACATTTTCCTCATTTCTTTCCTCAGCAGTACCTCCACGCAAAGATAGGCAAAGTATAGAAAAGACCACGAATCTCATATCTGCCTAATATTTTCTGAGGCATTATCAGGGAAACACTTGAAATAAAAAATGATTCAATCTGTTGAGTTCAGAAAATTAGCTGTGCATTTAATAGCTCTGTGGGATCCTATTCAAGGAGAATATTCGGGGCTTGGTTTGTTAACAAAGTCAGGCTTGATTCAGTGAGACTTCCCATAGGAAATTGGGAATGGTAAAGCTAAATCGACATCTTCATAGGAATGCTAGAAGTTATCCCGGAAGCAGTGGTAGTTTCGCATTCAGTGTTCTATATTTACTATTGTCCGTTAAATAAAACTGGTATTTTCCTCCAAATACCATTTGTCTTTCTCCCACTACTACCTGCTTTCTTGTTTCCCCTGGATCTCATTATTTCTCTCTGTGAGGGCATCCCACGAGGGCACCCCTTCGTTTGCAGGTGTGCAAATATGGAATTAACCACCTCCTTCATCTTGAACTAACAGGAACAGGATTGTTTCTCTCGCTGGGGTTGGCAAACTTTCTGGAAAGGGTCAGACAGTAAGTAAAGTTTTGACTTTGCAAGTCGTATGGTCTCTTGCAAAAATTTAACTCTGCCATTTTAGCTTGAAACTAGCCAGAGAGGAGATGTAAACAAAGGGGCATGGCTATGTTTCAATATCACTTTATTTACAGAAACAAGCAGAGAGCCAGGTTTGACCAAGGGGCTTTAGCTTGCTTACCTCTGCTTCTAACTCAATACCCAAGTAGTAAATCAATTTCGAATCTTTTAGGAGAATTGATACCTTTAAATTTAGGCTTTTACGAGGATGGAGAGGAAAATGGTCTGGAAACTTCTCCATATCCTGTTTTGCAGCCCAGTGGCTTAGAGCTTATAGGGAGGAATTTTATATCTGAAAGAAGCAGTGCCCTTAGTTGAACACTAACTGCAGCATCCCTTTTGTCAACATTTAGCAAATTTAGTAGAAGGGGCGCTGTGTTTACCTAGTCAGTGTCCCTTCCACCCTCTCTCCTTACTAACAGAGCTTGGATTGGTTTGAGGGGTGGCTGTAATCCTAGCTGAAAACCTGGATTCCCCATACTCCTGACTTAAATGCTAATAGCATGTGACGTCCTTCTAGCAAATGATATGCAAATGAAGTCTACTTGGTGCAGTTTCCAAAAGCTGTTGTTTATAGGACTTAAGGAAAGTACAGAGTCAGCTTTTGCCCTTAGCTCTTCTTTCTCCCAACCTGGAATGCAGTTTTGATGTCTGATATTTCTCGGGTATACTGCAGCCAGGATGATAAAGCCACATGTCTTAGTTGGAGGAAACTCAAAGCTGAAAGGAGAATGAGCTATGGCCTTTCTAGAGAAGGTGCAAGGACTGTGCTATATGCTTGAGTATAGATTCTTGGATTAGCGCAAAATTAACCTGATTAGAGTAAGCCACTGCAGACGAGCCTGATACACACAGCCCAAATGAATGCTGGTATCTTTAGCTTTAAAATATCATCTCTATTTATTGTGTAAGAGTAACATGATCCAAAATTCAGTTTTACACCAGAGTCTAATTTCATTAATGTCTCATTTCTGTTCCTGTCTCTGTTTTAAGAGTTTCTTCTCAAAGACAGTTCTATTTCAAAATAGCATTTGGTTAGGAAATTGAAGAAATCTCGAGAACACTTTCCCTGTACTAAGACAGTCTTCGTTTGCAGGTATGTTCAGAATTAAATAATTCTGCCTGCAATATTCTCAGCAGGTGTCACTGACCCTAAACTCGGGTATGAAAGAGCGGGAGGATGAAGTAGAAATGGAAAGAGCTTTTGAAAATCAATATAATACGAGGCTGTCCAAGGTGCCACAATATAAGGAGTTGCTCTTGAAGAAGCCGTGGGATTGTGGGGTCAGAGGGCATCGGGTCAGGTTTTCCTTAGGAACTGAATGGGGAGCAGGTGGCCATGAAGGAGTCATCTAGCCGGGAAATAATGCTGCAGAGCAGATAACAGCCTGCTAAATAAAGACGGCATCGTGACTGCGGGAGGACAGAGCTTTGCCATGGGATTCTCGTAACATTTCCTTTTTAGACTCTTAGGGCTCAGTGCAAATCATTTATTTCCTAAAACTTTCCCTGAAAGAATGTGATTGATTCTTTTGATCTTTAAAAATAAACAGATAGGGTCACCTGGGTGGCTAAGTCGGTAAGCATCTGCCTTCAGCTCAGGTCATGATCTCAAGGTCCTGAGATCGAGTCCCGCATCAGGCTCCCTGCTTGGCGGGGAGTCTGCTTGTCCTTCTCCCTCTGCCTGCCACTCTGCCTGTTAAATAAATAAATAAAATCTTTAAAAAAATAAATTAAAATAAACACAGAAAATAGTCCCTTAAGGCCTTGTTCTGGTCCGCATGATGCCAAAGATAGAAATGAACCTCACAAAAATATCCTTAACCCATTTGATACCTTAACACATTAATCCTTTGAGACCCATTCTAACTCTACATTTTGACACTTGGAGGTGTTTCTAAAAGGCAGAGATTTGTAAACTTTATTTGAACATTTTTATAGCATGAATAATACTTTATAAAGATAAATTATAAATAATTTACATACTAGACTAAAAAATGTCTGAAACATTCTGATACTCTCTACTTTTTCTCCACAGAAATAGTTGCAGTTTTGAGACCCAGTTACATGAGGAAAAAGTGTCTGGATTTTCTTAATCTACATTCTTGTGTTTCTTACATTGAATTTATTCACCATGGTCTAGACTGTGATGGAATGCAAAATTATTTTTTTGAGGTCTTATTAACTAATGATTAATCTAATCAGATGTTGACACAAGTCATAACCTTTAATTAATGAATTTCTATTTGTTCATTCCAGAAATGCTGGATTTCTCCAAACCTAGACATACTTTCTGCAGACACTTAATGGGAATTAATACTATTCTAATATGGTGGGTGTGTTCTTATCATGCTGTGAACTTGGAGAAGGGTGAGGATTAAAAGCTCCTTGAATTTTACTACTAAACCAGTTTGAAAAGCAATTTGCATTCACTCATCACCAAAGCACTTCCTTTGTAATGCTGCTAATCATTTCACAACAACCACTAGAGATATTGACCTTGCTTCTTATTGGCTATATTCTTGCCTAATATAATGTGGCTCACAAAAGTACTAAAAACTTTATACCATGGCACAGAAAATAAATAAACCCTACTGTTAAAAATCCAATAAATGTTTGTGCGTTGTGTCACAGCTGACTCGAATCCTGACTCCAATAGCTAGAGGATGAACGGAACTTAGAAGAAATGGGAATACCAGAGCTGTCCATTTGCTGTTTGAGGACTTCTCAGGGGATCCTGGGCCTTGGAAGGGGTTGGCATGGTGGCTTGTCAGGGGCATCTACCTTACCCACCTGAGTATAGTCCCCTCCTAAGCCACAGAGGTACCTCAGGCTATTTGGGGTTATAAAGAAATGTCTTTTATATTAACCACATTTTTAGGTTATTTTAGAATCTACAAACATCCCCAAACTCGCACATAACAGTGGTGTCTTCAGACCTGGCCATATCTCCTGAATATTGGGCCTGGTCAGTGAAAGAGTCCGGAAATGAGCCCAACAAGGAATCTCTAGGTCCTGATTGTCACAGCACAGCGGGGTGACCATAAGCAATTAGATTTAGAGGCCAGCAATTCCTACTTCAGCAGGGATATGAA
Source organism: Mirounga leonina (assembly GCF_011800145.1). Lineage (NCBI taxonomy): Eukaryota > Metazoa > Chordata > Mammalia > Carnivora > Phocidae > Mirounga > Mirounga leonina. Next base: position 17,340,770 of record NW_023270451.1, read on the forward strand.
GAATCTTCCAGATACTGCTGTGAAGTATTTAACAGCATTTGTGAAGGAATGGATGGAGGCAGAGTATCAGCTCCAGGTTCATTTCTTCTCACCTATTTCTGGCTTGCTTGTGGCTCTGTTGGTCCTCAGAGGAGTGAATTCAACCAAGGGAATATGCTCAGAAGCATTCATTCCGGAACACAGCAGGGAGCTCATCCTGGTGAGTAGCCCAGGCTGTATCTTCCAAGAAGATGGGAGACCTTAAAATATTTTAGTTCATTTCACTATCTGTGTTTGTATAGCGACGAGATCACATAAAAGACGACACGCAAAAAAGCAGAAAATAAGGAAAGTCCCATTTCAACATGTAGAATTCTTCTGAGAAATAATAAAGACATTTTATATAATTTAATTCTTTTGTCTTGATCATATTGTTGTTCAAATTATGCCCTCTCCTGTTTTAGGTTATTGTTAATTATCTATAAATGTCTCCCAAATCATTTCGGTAAAAACATTTCTAAACAATGAACAATATCTAAGAACAGGGTAGACTTTTAATTTCACAAAATGAAACTATTATAAATGTCTAGAATTTTACATAAGCTCTTCTGACTTTTCCTTACTTTTATGAAGATCAGACATTCTGTTTTTAAGTCACAGTTCTTGGCTTGGTGTCTGCTTTGGTGTGGATCATGCCATTTAAACTTCTATGTTTGTTTCTTTGTCTCTAAACTGAGGTTAATAATTTTGACCTTTTGCATTGAGGTTTTGCTCCTCTGTGAAGAATAACATGAATGCCAGCAAAGTACCCTGGGATCTATAGATGAAAATGCAGGGATAGAAAGAATTATTCTATTTAAGAGAGGAAAAAAGGTAGATACACATGAGTAAATCTGTTTTACACGTGCCGTCCTGCTCCAGTGAAGGTGAATGGAGAGTGGTTACCAGCGTGGGCAGAGGCTCACATGCATGTTCTGACCAGTACGCAATAATATTGGGGATATTACCATTCCAAGCACACAGAGATTCACTGACCTGATCAATTTGCCTCTTCATTTATCTATTCACGGCTGAATTCCACTTGCAAGGCATGTGCCAAACATTCATGTTGGCAGGTAGGGAAATAAAGATTGCTTAGTTTGTGCTTTAAAATGAAGCTGAGAGAAAAATTAAATTCCAAATATTTCATAAATGTGTTTAAGCAACTATATCTCCATAAGCCTTATGTGACTTTTTGTTGAGAGCGAATGAAATGCATTGTGAAACTGGAGAAGATATGTGAGGACTGTTTTACTTCCTTTAACCTGACCCTTGCATCTGTCCTTTATTAAATTGCTTTTGATCTGGGCAAGGACCATGGCCTCTCTTCAGGACCAGGAAGACCATCTGTTCTGTACGTTCTCTTTTAAATTCCTTTGCCAAATACAAGGACATGAACTAGTCCCCATTTCCCTCTAGGAAATACTTTTACCCTTTTTCCTGATTGAGATCCATTTTAGATAATAGTAATACCCAAGAGCAAACTTCGAATAAGATTTATCAAAGGAAAGTCTGCCAACAAATCATACTTGAATCCAAAATTTATAATTTTCTTCAGTAGTGAAGATCATGGACTTACAGAAAGTACATGTTTTGATGAAACATTATAAATTGTTCAAGACAAGAGTGAGGAACATACCCAGCACATTTCCTTTTCCTGTCTTATGGTGAGTGCTGTGAATTGTGTAAGACTGTTGAATCACAGACCTGTACCTCTGAAACAAATAATATATTATATGTTAAAAAAAAAAAAAAAGGAAGAAGATAGCAGGAGAGGGAGAATGAAGGTGGGGAAATCGGAGGGGGAGACGAACCATGAGAGACGATGGACTCTGAAAAACAAACTGAGGGTTCTAGAGGGGAGGGGGGTGGGGCATGGGTTAACCTGGTGATGGGTATTAAGGAGGGCACGTTCTGCATGGAGCACTGGGTGTTATGAAATAACTGGGTGTTATACACAAACAATGAATCATGGAACACTACATCAAAAACTAATGATGTAATGTATGGTGATTAACATAACATAATAATAAAAAAAAAGAAGAAAAAAAAAAAGAATATGGTGGAAATGATGCTATGTGACTTCCAAGGTTGTAGCTTCTGCTTGTCATTCTCCTTGAATTATTCATTCTGGGGTAAGCCAGTCACCATGTTGTGAGGATACTCATATAGCCTTGTGAAAAGGAGTGAGCAAGCCACCTTGAAAGGGGATCCCTCCAGTCTCAGTTGAGCTTCCAGAAGACTGCGGCTCCACCTGACATCTAGACCAAACCTTCATGAGAAATCCCGAGCCAGCAACTGCTCAGCTAAGTTGCTCCTGACCTATAGAAACCTTGAGAGATAATAAATGTTTGTTGTGGTTTAAAAAAAAAAAAAAAGAAAGAAAAGACTACACCTACCAGTTTTGTAAAATCCAGATGAAAACTACTCAAACACTCTGTTTTCAGTAAGAATATCAATCAAGTGTTCTTTCTTAATAGCTCCCCATTGCCAGGTAAATCAAGGGCTTTTTATTTCTGCTGCTTCCCAAAGATCTATAAAATCTGACCATTCCTTACCTCTAAAAGTGATCATAGTTCATACCCATTGAGAGTTTGCTATATATCAGGTGCTGTGCTAGTATCCAAACTGATACTAACTTTTACCTTCATCAACTCAAATAATAATTCCAAGAACTCTACATGGCAAATAGTGATCGTTTGCCAAGTTACAAATGTGTAAACTGAAGTTTGGGAAGATTGAGTAAACTTCTTAGAGACTCAAAGCTAGTGAGTGACAGAAACAATATACAAAGTCATGTCTTACTGATTTCAGAATCCTTCTCTTAACCCCTACACTGTATTATCTATCATCCAACACCTCTGGACACCAGACACTTTGTTTTATTGCCCCCCTATTGTTAGGTGCTACTCTCTGTCTTTCTTACTCCCCATCCCAGGGAGGTTCAACTTCACCTGCTCTAACCTATTCACCCTGAGTCCCTGCTGATAAGCAATGATTAATGAGCTTTCTGCAGTTCTTTGTAAATGTGTGAGATAACAACTTTTGTTTTTCTGAAATATATTTGTCTTGTGCTGTTCTCAATAAGAACCGATCAACTCTATACTGTCAAAGAACTTTATTTTCAACTGCTTTGTTTTCTGTTTAGACTAAGATTACTGACAATTATAGGACATGACTTTTTTTTTTTAAATAAGTGGATTTTTATTAGAACGGGAGAAGAAAAGTAAAAACTTGGGAAAACCCAAGCTAAAATATGAGGTTGGCAAAATTTGACCCCCAGATTCTTGGAAGTCTTCCCTATCTGTCCAGTTCTCTTTTCATTAGACAAGTCAACTGTTGGAAGAGTATTTTATAAAAGCATGATCACGTTGGTGTAACCAGTTCCAAAAATATGGTATTTGCAATTAACATTCTGTTGTTTGATGGAAGATCATCGAAAACTCCTAATATAATTGTGGATTTAACTTTTTCTCTTTGTAGTTTTATCCATTTTTGTTTTGTGTATTTTGAAGCTTTGTTATTAGGCATAGAAACATTTAGGCTTATTTTGTCATTCTGATTTATTTACTCCATATCATTATGAAATAACCCTTTTTTTATTCCCGGTAATAAATCTGTTCTAAAATCTACTCTGCTTGATAGTGATTGAGCCCCTCTAGCTTTCTTTTCCCTGCTGTTGACATGATATATCTTTTTATATTCTTTTAACCAGTTGTATCTGTATTTTAAAGTGTTTTTGTAGTTACCATACAGTTGGAGCTTACTTTTAAATCCAAACTGATACAAACTTTTAATTCCAGTGTTTAGACCATTTACATTTAATTTGATTAGTGATATGTTTAGATTTTAGTTGTTACCTTGCTATTTGTTTTGTAACTATCCCATCTATTTTACCTTCCTTTTTACTTTTTTTCTGCCTTCTTTTGGATTGAGTAAATGTAATGATTTCCTTTTATCTTCTTTGTTATCCTATTGGCTAAAACACTTTGTTTTATTATACTAATGGTTGCCATAGAGCATACTGTGCACTTCTTTACTGATCACGGTCTGCCTTCAATTGTTACTCTACTATTTCATGTATTGAGTAAGACCTTTCAACATATTTGTTTTTTCTCCTCTCTTGGGTTTTGTGTTATTGTTGTCAAACATTTTAATTATAAATTTGTTATAAATCCCCTATTTATAGCTAAAACATGGCTATTTTTTTTTTTTTGCTTAAATGTTCTAAATACATTCAAATACTAAGAAATAGGTCTTATTTATCCTGTAGTTACAATTTCCAGTGTTTAGTCTTTTGTGCAGACACACATTTCTATCTGGTCTTATTTTCCTTTTGCCCAGTGATATTCTTTAACATATTCTGTGGGTGTGCTCCTGAATTTTTCCAGTTTTTCTTGTCTTAAAATATTTTTATTTTGGGGTGCCTGAATGGCTCAGTCATTAAGCGTCTGCCTTTGGCTCAGGTCATGATCCCAGGGTCCTGAGATCAAGCCCCGCATTAGGCTCCCTGCTCCACAGGAAGCCTGCTTCTCCCTCTCCCACTCCCCCTGCTTGTGTTCCCCCTCTCACTATGTCTCTCTCTGTCAAATAAATAAATAAAATCTTTAAAAAAAATAAAATAAAATATTTTTATTTCATCTTCTTTAAAAAAAAGATATTTTGGGGGCACGTGGGTGACTCAGTTGGTTAAGTGTCAGACTCTTGGTTTCAGCTCAGGTGACGATCTCAGGGTCATGAGATTGATCCCCATGCCAGTATACATGCTCAACACAGAGTCTGCTTGAGATTCTCTCCCTCTCTCTCTGTCCCTCCCCCTGCTCATGTGCTCTCTCTCTCTCTCTCTAAAATAAAATAAATAAAATCTTAAAAAAAAGATATTTTTACTAAGTATAAAATTTTATTTTGAGAAGTTTTTAATTTTTGTCAAGAAATTTAAATATGTTGCCTCACGTTTTCTCACTTGTATTGTTTCCAATAAGAATTCTTTTGCCATCCTACTCATTGATTCTGTATAGCAATATGTCATTTCTCTTTAGATGTTTTTTTTAAAAATTCCACTTTTTACTGATTTTTTTAAAAATTTGATAATAACAAGTCTTGGTATAGTTTTCTCATGCTTGAGATTTTGGGGGGTATCTATGGGTTTTTGGGTTTCAGGAAATCTGGAAAATTTTCACCCATTACATTTGCAAATACTCCCTCTCCCTTTTTCAGAGACTCCAATTGCACCATTGTCCAGCTGATCACCACCTTTTATCTACTTTTTGAGCTCATAGGATGTAGTTATAACTGTCCTAATGTCCTTTTCTGCCAATTCTAGCATCTGATCAGTTCTGTATTGATGTCAATTGACTATTTTCCTCATTTTAGGCTGTGCTTTCTTGATAATCTTTGCATGCCTGGTAATCTTTGGTTGTTAGATGTTATTAAATTTTCCTTGGTTTTGCTGAATATTTTTGTATTCATATAAATTTCTTTAAATTTGGTTCTGAAATGAAATGAAGTTACTTGCAGTCAGGTTTATACTTGGATCTCTTGCTTTTATGATTTGCTAGGCAAATCAAAATTAGTCCTCAATCCACAGCAAATTATTCTCTACTGAAGCAAGGTTTTCCTGAATTTCTTTCTTTTTTTTTTTTTTTTAAGTAGGTTTATGCCCAGTATGGAGCCCAACACAGGGCTTGTACTCACAACCCTGAGATCAAGACTTGATCTGAGATCAAGAGTCAGATATTTAACTGACTGAGCCACCCAGATGCCCCAAGATTTCCCTGAATTCTAAACTCAATGTCCCATGAGTTTTTCCAGTTTCGTTGGTGAGAACAGGTGCTATTCCTGACCCTATATGAATGCTAGGCGCTGCGGCCATTAATTCTTTCAGGTGGCCCTTTCCTTGGCTTTGAGTAGTTTTTTTCACGCAATTCAGCCTCCTTAAAATTTGAGGGGATCCCTCTTTAGATCTCTGAGGTTTTTCTCTGTGCAGCCTTGAGCATTCAGCATTTGCTAAGCCAAATCTGTGGCTAGATGTCTTTAAATAAAATCTCTTCCAATTTTCTGTGTTCCTTAAACACAGTTTAACTTTGCTGACTTCCTTAACACAATAAATCTCTACCTCCTCAGTCAGTCTTAACTTTTCCTCTATGCTTCAAACACATCTTGTGTCCACCCCTATTGAGAAACTCAATACCATCTTATAAAAATATTTATTCACTTGTCTGTCTTCCTTGAAGGGAAAATTATTGGTTTGACAATTAGATGTCCCTATTATATAGTAGTAGTTAACAGTATGTGTTGTTGGGTAAATAAGACAGAATTCTCAATCATTTCTGTAACTCAGAGCTAGCAGTGCAGTTTGGGAATCTGGGATGCTCATGAAAGAAACAGAGGCATACCTGGAAGTTTCAAAGGAGATTCCAGTCAAGTGTCAGTTGTTGTGAGCAAATAAATACATGTCCTCTCCTAGGCTATTCAGGTTTTACATACAAGTAATATCAAATATTAAATAAATATAATATAGAGAGTTTATGTGGGCTCTTAAACTGTGTAGAACAATTTCCAAAAGATCTTTGCTCATAAGGCAAGCTTTTACTTCAAAAACTAGATTATTATGTATAGGGAGGCTAAGGAAGTATGAGTAGGAGGGTAAGTAAGATTGGAGATTTTAAAAACCTTTCCCTTCTGACCATGGCTGTCTCTTAAGGCCTAGACACTCTGCTGTTTATCAGCTCTAGAGAACTGTTGATTGTTTTTTGTTTTGTTTTGTTTTGCTTTGTTTTTTTACACATGGGCCATAATTTTATTTCTTGAAATTTTCTGCTATTTAAAACCTCTAAAGCTTTTGTCAAAAATTGAATCCATGTCTTTCTCTGATTGACTTATTTCGCTCAGCATAATACCCTCCAGTTTCATCCATGTCGTTGCAAAGCATCATATGACCTCACTGATATGAGGAATTCTTAATCTCAGGAAACAAACTGAGGGCTGCTGGAGTGGTGAGGGGTGGGAGGGATGGGGTGGCTGGGTGATAGACATTGGGGAGTGTATGTGCTATGGTGAGCACTGTGAATTGTGTAAGACTGATGAATCACAGACCTGTACCTCTGAAACAAATAATACATTATATGTTTAAAAAAAAAGAAGAAGAAGATAGCAGGAGAGGAAGAATGAAGGGGGGGCAAATCAGAGGGGAGACGAACCACAAGAGACTATGGACTCTGAGAAACAAACTGAAGGTTCTAGAGGGGAGGGGGGTGGGGGGATGGGCTAGCCTGGTGATGGGTATTAAAGAGGGCACATTCTGCAAGGAGCACTGGGTGTTATACACAAACAATGAATCATGGAACACTACATCAAAAACTAATGATGTAATGTATGGTGATTAACATAACATAACATAAAAAAAAATTGAATCCAGATTGACTCCACTGTTCCCCTTTTGGCCATTTCTAGTTCTGTGAAACTCTTTTTTCTTTTTTAAAGATTTATTTACTTATTTGAGAGAGAGAGAGAGAGTGAGAGAGCTGGGGGGAGGGGCAGAGGGAAAGAGAAACTCAAGCAGACTCAAGCAGAGCCCACAGGGCTCGATCTCACGACCCTGAGATCATGACATGAGCTGAAACCAAGAGTCGGACGCTCAACTGACTAAGCCACCCAGGCGCCCTTGTTCTCTGTGCTTAGAATATCCTCTCTTTGAAAAGTTGGTCTTGCCTCCCTTTTCAGATACTTAGCCCAGATGTGGTTATCTGGCCGCCAACTCCCATAAGCATGTCCCCTTTCAGGAAAAAGCTGATAATCATTAAAGTTTGGGGCTCTTGCTTTATGGGTGGGCAATAGTCCATTACTGCATTATGACCTCACTGGAGAGCTATGTGGTTTTTGCCATTCATGGGAAATATCTTCTCTACCTGATTGGGAAAATGAAAACAAATTAAATGGATATAGATTTCAGACAGTTTGAAATCATTTTGTACGGGTTAAGAGAGACTAATCTTCAAATATCTTCTCAAGTCAGGATTAAGTGCCAAGCTTCAAGATGCTCATTTGATTATGGCTGTTTCTCAATTTGTTCAATATCATTAGGTGTGTTTAGTGGCCAATTCTGAAGTAGAAATCCAAACAGGTAATGAGCAACATCCAATTTGCATGTAAGCCAATTGTTTTAGAGAAAAGATTAATTAAAAGAAGTGGTAGGTTAATTTAAATCAAGCAAGGCCAAGCATCTAATCTGAGTTTAAATCCCTGACCCATTTTTATCATCCTGGATAGAAAATAGGAATCTGGGGGTGCCTGGGTGGCTCGGATGGTTAAGCGTCTGCCTTCGGCTCAGGTCATGATCTCATGGTCCTGGGATCGAGTCCCGCATCGGGCTCCCTGCTCCTTGGGAGCCTGCTTCTCCCTCTGCCTCTGTCTCTCATGAATAAATAAATAAAATTAAAAAAAAAATAGGAATCTGCATTGGATAAATACCTCCACCAGGAAAAAACGAATTAAGAATCCCATTTAGAGCTTTGAACTAAATCTTTCACAATATAACAGATGCTCTTAAATGAAACAAGCTCATTTCACCAAGTATATTTAATAGCATCAATTTGCATGAAGAAGAGTAAGTATGTTTTACAAGTTAGAGGGCTGGGGGCAATGTTGAGAGGAAAGTGCACCCTATAACCTCCTCTCCCTTCACCCATTCATATATCACACATTTTTTGACTTGCGTTTTCACAGGCACATAAATGATTGCAGATATGTAGCCAGGGTGGTCCCAACAAGAACTGGGGTTCAGCTTGGCAGCACACTTCTGTAGTGATTGTGACAAGCTTGATAAATAAGCCAGTTGACAACTACATTTATCTTGGAGAAGAGAATAACATCGATGGAAAAAGCACTTTTTTACTCTTGTCCATCCAGAAAGTTACCTCTGCACCCAGGACAAAGTTTAATAAGGAGCCTTATGGATGGAAAAAAATATTATTTATAGTGCCCTTTCTGTTTTTCTTCTCTGTCCATAGAGACTGAAGGAATTAAAGCAACGGGAATTTGCTCGAAACGTAGCTTCCAAGTCATGGAAAGATGAGAAGAAACAAGAAAAAGCACTTAAACGGCTTCATCAGCTGGCCGAGTTAAGACAACAGTCTGAATGGTAAGAAATAGAGGTATCTCAGATGGTTCAAAACTCTCTTCAATCATTGGGGAAATGTCAAAGATTTATTTGATTCACTGTTACAGTGTAAACAAATTATAATTAATTGAAACATACATTTGAGAGCAAATGGTTCTAGTAGTTAAAGGCTCATAAGTTAGTTCCTTTGGTATCTGACTTTTTTCTTTCCCAATATTTGTTAATTTTATGTGCTCTTTAATGAAACGATCTAAGAATGATTCTAATATACTGGCACTTATTCTATCCAGTTGATTCAAGTGGACGCATTTAGCTCTTTAGTAATTATTTTAACTTTTATAATAATTAAAAAAACCATAAAGAACAGTGCATCTTTTGGGGGAGGAAATAAATCTGTACGTTTCCCTGTACACACTTGAATCTGAAGTAAATAGCACTATCATTGTCCAGATGACAAGAGAAGATGTCATTAATGCAGTTAAATTTACCACACCGTGCCATTTAAATTGATAATTATAACACATGTTATACTGATACGTCCTTGTAGCTGAAAAATAGCTGTTTTACATAAGCTTGGAACTGCCAAATGTTTCAAAGTGAGGAGATTGTTACCTGGAACTCAATTAAATTTGCAGGTTGTGGTTTGTGTTCATATGAATCATAATGTAGAACACCTAATATAGCTCATTAATGCAGTTGACAGCAACCTGGTGAATTGTGAAATTTATAGTTCTATGCCACAATTGAAACCCCTGTTGTTGAAATGAAAAACAAGATGCAAGAAATTTGGGAATGAATGACTCATATTATTGAGTGTCATAAAATATTAGAGCTCACATTTCATTCTAAGAAAATATTTATTTTAAGGATCAATTTACAAGTAAAAACACAGCATTCACCTTACATATGTCCATGTATTTGTATTTGTACCACTATCTTAGACTAATTTAATTAACTTACCAAAATACATAAAAAATAATCAGGCAAAAATTAAGTGAGAAATTTGGTATAAAGAAAAAATAAAGTTTGAAAAAATATGTGTTCAGAGGTGAGGTTAACATAAAAAATGCATGCTCTGAGGTCCTCTACAATCATAGAAACAGGACAAAACTGGTATTGATCTTTGTACCTGCCAACACATTGAGGATCTTAAGCTATTCAAACACACTGTCAGTAAGATGCCAGATAGTCCTTGTCAAAACAGGACTCAAAAGAAAAAGTCTAATGATAATTGTGGTAGCACGAAGGAAAAAAATCTGAGGAATATGTTAATTCTTGGGTGACTTGTTATGGTATTATAAGATTTTTAAAAAGAGGCAAACCTCACTACAGAGAGACAACTTTTAGGTAGGTCCTTTAAAAACACACGACAAAAAATCTGAGTAGACCTAATACACATAATTTTGGTTATTTTATTAGTAGAAAGTTGTCACACTTCTGCACTTCTACTTACCCATTCCATATTTTCCTTTGGGAGAAATAATGGTGCTGATGATTATGATGCTTTTGTTTACAAGTGCTGAGTTTACAAAGCTACTCATGAAGTATCTTCCAAATTAAAACAAATTAAAAGATCTACTCGATGGGGGTTGAGCTGAAAATCATATTAACTAAAAAAAAAAAAAAAAAAAAACACATACTTTATAGAATAGACATACTCTCCAGGTTCCTTTTTTTTTTTTTTTTCCACATTGTTAGGGAAATGATAGGTGTTTAGCTTTCCACATACTCGGAACCAGGAATATTACTGCATTCTTTTCTGCTATCTGCCATCTGCCCTCCAGCTAATTGTTCTTTTTGCTTAAGCAGCCTCATGGCCTAAGGGAAGTCACTTAATAGAATTATTTAATATTTCCATCTTGGCAGCTGAATTGAAAAATGAAAGTAAGAAATAAAATGAAAAAGAAAAAAGATCATCTGTATTACTACCCCCTCCTGAACAACATTTCCCTGTCCATTATTCTCATTATAAAGACTTCTAAGTAGGATGATGCAGATAACAAGAAATTCTTTCTGTGGTCCGTTAGAGAAGAGAGGAGAATTTACTAGTAATAAGAATATTCGAATTGGACTGATGGAAAAAAATGATGCAGAAAACTTGTAATGGGTCTTATAAAGGGCAGTCAACTTTGGCCATCTCTTGAGTAATTCAATGCAACCTGGTTCCTCAGCAAGCCTAGTTATTGTATGGAGGTGGAGAGTCATTCTGTTTGTAAATTTCTACTACGTATGAATTTAAGTAGAGTGTATATTGATATGGACATTTTTCCAAATTTCAAAAATTATAGGACCATTGACTCTGAGAATATGGAATTCCTTATGTAAGAGCTGGATAATGTGGGTCATTAGGATATTATATCATTTAAAGAAATTATGTTGTTTTGATATGTCTTGTTTCTTCTTTGGAAAGTATACTTTTTCACAGAAGGTAATTAAATTGTGCATGTGTTTAGTTGCCAAGAATTAGAATTTTGGGAGAGCTACAAGAATGGACAATCTATTCATAAGAACAAAGGGGTACCTGTACAGTCACTTTTTTATTATAAATAAAAACAATTAGGTAAAAAATACAGAAAGAAACTAGAGAAAGTCTTAGGAAAAGGAGTAAAATCATAAATAAGGATATAACTATAAAAATTAAACCTTTAATTATGTTAAAAGGCATAAACTTCTATTAAAATAATAGAATTGAAAACCACAAAGATAGAAAAATAGGATTTTTCCAAAGTAATAAAAATAAACTAGATTTAAGATAAGGGAAATTAAAGTTTAGAAAGCAATGAGATAAATAGTTTAAAGCATTAGCGGTAGAAGAGATTAATAATGAGGGTGGAAATGCTAAAACTTCTGAAAAATATAATCATAAATGTGGATTGGATTATAAAGTGAGAACAAGAAGTAAGGACAAGAAGAGCAAAATATAATATGAAAACAATAAGAGGAAAGAGGATTAAAAATATTTAAAAGAAGGGGCGCCTGGGTGGCTCAGTCGTTAAGCATCTGCCTTCGGCTCAGGTCATGATCCCAGGGTCCTGGGATCGAGCCCCGCGTCGGGCTTCCTGCTCGGCGGGAAGCCTGCTTCTCCCTCTCCTTCTCCCCTTGCTTGTGTTCCCTCTCTCACTGTGTCTCTCTCTGTCATAAATTAAAAAATACATACATATTTAAAAGAATATAAAAGAAAGACGCTTACACATTAGAGAGATAAATGGTAAAATAAAACAGCAATACAGAAAAGAACATGAAGACTAACATAAATCAAAGCAAGAAAACATGCAAAACAGTACCAGGATAATAAGCAAAAATATTATTAAGGGAAAAATAGAGAGAGATAATATAAAAATAGTAAAATATCTGAGTCATAATGGAATCATGAGATGCAGAATGATAATATTCATGCACCAGGCTTTTGAAATAATTTCTGCTAAATGCAGATAGTAGCAGATTAATTGACATTCCTAGAAAAGGTAATTTAGCAGAAGTATAGCTCCTACTTAATCTAAAGTGTCTCTGTGGCCCTGAGGCAAATCCAGAGCTGCAGATGTCTCTGGTCCTCATTCTTCTATCCCCAGACTGCAGGCACTTTAAAAGACCAATAACTGTAATTAATCTCTGTGCTTTCTATTTCCCTTTATGTTTGAAAGAAATATTTAATAAGCTATCTTAAGAGTGTTCCTTCCCTTTCTTTTTTGAAGTTTTTATTTAAATTCTAGTTAGTTAACATATAGTGTAGTATTGGTTTCAGGAGTAGAATTTAGTGATTCGTCACTGACATGGAACCCCGGGGCTCATCATAACAACTGCCCCATCTTAGCATGTTTCTTCCCATTCTCATATCAAATATGCCTAAACACCCTCTCTAAAAAGCATTTTAAAAATGATCCAAAAAAAAGAAGATTGATGTGATGAGTAAGAAGCAAGTTTTCATTATGAAACAGTTACTGGAAATGCTCAAAAAATTATTTTCCACGAGACGCAAGGGAATGCTATAATTCTAAAGCTACAGCCATTAGTTTATGAAGGGGGAACAGTCTGACAGTATTAAAGAGTGAATGGCAGCTGAAAGTGTTGTAAATTAAAATCCATATGGGCATGGTAAATGACTGGTTGGATATTGTAAAAAATTGAATTGGTGAAATAGAAATTAAAAGCAAGGAATTCTTTCTGAATGAGAGAATAAACTAAGGACACTGAGTACTGAGATAAATAACACCTAAAAGATATATTGAGGAGAGCCAGTACACTTAACATATAAATTCCCAGATGAAAAACTAAGCAGAGAAGAAGCAACAATCGGAGAAATCAGAAGAAACTATAACTGAACTGAAGACGTTGAATTGAAAGGGCCCAGCAGTACTAGCAAAAATTAACCCAAAGAAATCAATCTGTAACTATGGTCTGGTAAAATGTGATGCATATATGTATGTATAATATATAAATACAATAAAAATAGATCCTAGATAATAAATACAATAAAAATACATTATAGACTGGAAATATAATAAATATATATACATAAGTGAAAAGGAAAATTGCAAAATCATACAAGTGCACCAGTGGACTCATTTCAAAAATGAATAAAAGGAGGCTAATTAAGTATTTTCCTACAATATTAAACCTGTAAACACGATGAAGCAAAGTATATGGAATTTGGTGGACAAAAGGAATGTTATTCCAGAGTTCTACGCTGATTGGCCAAATAGTCATAAGTGAAGGGAACAAGAAAGAACTTCTTAGAGAAGGGCTCAGAAAACGCACCTCTCCATTAGAACTGAAGCTACATGTGGGAAAAGATATCACTTGTTTTGGTATTATATACTCAGGTAACAAATGACTGAATAAAAATAAAATAAAAACCTAAACTAGAAAAAAGCAAACAGACACACATCCAAGCATGTAGGAAAAGAAAAGAAAAAGAAAGCCAAGTCAAAGCAAAACATCAGATAAATGGTGTGATTTGTGTTGCCCGCCCCCCAGGAAGGCCAATGTAGTTTTAAGGTAGAACATTAAAGAGACAATTTTAATCTAAAGAGTTTCATCTCTTATGTGTACCGGTGTTTCCAGTTTTCTGATTGAATTACTAATTTAAGCTCCGCAGAATGAATAATCTTTACAAAGCTGTTAAAAGATAAAACATATATATGCATAAAAGGTAGACAGAACGTATTTTGGTGAGGAAGATGAAAAAGAAAAGATTTCAAAATAATTGAAGCTATGGAGAAGGCTTGTAGATGTGTGTTACTTTATTATGCATTTGTTATAATTGGTCAAAATAGTGACCAGTCATGAAGAAAGAACTAGCCACACTGTTTCAAAGGGAGACAAACAGGAAGGAATTTTAAACCTGAAGCAACAAAAATCATAAACTGGTAGCCTTTATACAAAAAGGCAAATGAAATATTTTTATGCTTTGGAAATGACTTTTAATTCCATTGAATTCCTTATTTAATGTGAAGTCACCGATTGAAAAACTTTGTGAAAGAACGTTAAATCTATATTCCAAAAAAATGATAGGTTCTGCAGGACATCTATTGAGATGTAAATGCAACACTTTATTTTCTTTTGCAGCACTAGCGTAAGATAGTCACTTGCTATTGCTTCTTGCTAATTTCAGAATTAGGGGGAGGAAAAAATGAAACAAGATGAAACCAGAGAGGGAGACAAACCATGAGAGACTCTTAATCTCAGGAAACAAACTGAGGGTTGCTGGAGTGGAGGGGGGTGGGAGGGATGGGGTGGCTGGGTGATGGACATTGGGGAGGGTATGTGCTGTGATGAGTGCTGTGAATTGTGTAAGAGTGGTGAATCACAGACCTGTACCCCTGAAACAAATAATACATTATCTGTCAATAAAAATTAAAAAAAAACACACTTAAGTGATGTATTTTAGAAATAGCCACTATGAAACATAGGTGTACTGAGTTGTATAAATCCAGTGAAATGGTTATATGACAATAGACATAGTTTCATAAAATAGCATAACTCATCATAGAAACACTAAGAAATGTTCGCATATAGATAAGATTTCAAATCCAATGTCTTAATCATTTAAATGTTTATTGTATTTACAGTGTTTCTGGAAATGGACCAGCATACAAAGCTCCCAGAGTAGCCATAGAAAAGCAACTTCAGCAAGGAATTTTCCCAGTTAAGAATGGCAGAAAAGTATCATGCATGAAGAGCGCTCTTCTCCTTAAAGGAAAGAATCTGCCCAGAAGCATTTCCGATAAACAGCGGTCCACCATGCAAAACCGACCCCAGTTACAAATGGACAGACGTTATTTGTTCGGAAATCGGGTACCACAAGCCTCTTCGGATCTCAGTGGTGCAAACCACAGGACAGGAGTATCATTTTCTTTTTCCAAAAAAGTGCATCTGAAATTAGAATCTTCAGCCTCTGTTTTCAGTGAGAACACAGAGGAAACCCACGATTGTAGCAAGTCACCCATCTATAAAACAAAACAAACTGCGGAGAAATGCAAGTGCCGCAGGTTTGCAAATGAGGATACACATCTCACTAAGGAAAAAGATATAAACATCACCCCAAGCCATCTGGAAAGTGTCTTACACAATACCTTCTCCATAAGATCTCAGATCATTCAAGACAAAAAAGACTCTATTGATGAAACACTAGAAGATTCGATTGGCATTCATGCTTCATTCTCTAAATCTGATATTCATCTTTCAGATGTGGATTTTACTCCTTGCAGCAGAGAAAAAGAAACTAGAAGTACGGTGAAGAACACTTCGGAAAACTGCATTCATCACTCATGCCAAGCAAATGCTTCCTCCAGCCCACCAAATATTTACAAGCACAGTGATGCCAGGATATTTGAATGTCTGGATGAGTTTCCATCACTGGAGCCAAGAAAGCAAAACAGGACAGTGCAGCTGAATCCCAATTCCAGAATGGAGAAGGGAGAAGAATCTTTAGATGAAACAGAAAGAGTTAGCAGAAATGTACAGAGGCTTGTAAGAGATGCGTGTCCCCATGATGTGAAGTCGAAACCATTGCCTTTTCTCCACGTACAAAGTAAGGATGGCCACACCACCCTCCAGTGGCCTACGGAACTTCTGCTCTTCACAAAAACAGAGCCCTGCATCTCTTATGGATGCAACCCATTGTATTTTGATTTTAAGCTTTCTCGGAATGCAAAGAGTGACCATGGTTCAGAGGGCCTAAAAACAGAATTGATGAAGGAGCCCTCAGAAATGAAGACAACAATAGAGAGCCAAGTCTCAGGTTTAATTGAAGACCAACAAAAATTGATCCAAGAAGACGATCAATCTCTGAAACCAAAGATGATAGCTAATCCAGATTGGGAAAATTTCCAGAGAAAATATAATTTGGGCTACAATGATTCTGAGCCAAATATGAGTCAACATAATTTTAGAGCAAGTGATTTGGAAATGAAAAATCCTGAAGTGCCTGCTTACCTTGATATCTCTCTAAAGAATTGTGTAGAAAACAACAATAATAGTGATAATGAACTTAAGGAACCTTCAAGGGCCCATTGGCAAAGCTGCCCGAGGGTCATCCTAAATGATGCAAATGAGGGCCTAGCTTTTTCTCCTTGCATCTCGAGGACGAAGAAACCAAAACTGATTCCTTGTGATCCTCATTCGGATATTGAAGTTGGAAATCAGTTCACCTGGAATTCGAGTCCTTACCCAGTAAGGGGTCACGGTGATCACGGGAAGGACGTTAGTGTAATCTTGAATAGTAACCACATCAGCATGGCCAGCAGGGCTTCCGGACGTAGAAACAAGAGAAATTCTCCAAACTTGTCTCTGAATAGACTTTCTAGCCCTTCAGACACGTGCTCTGGCAGTACATCCAGCCTGAGAAGCGCTTGTTCAAGTGCTCAGTCTGGGGATGAGGGCAGCGGTAATTTGCTCTTCTTTTGTAAAAGAGAACACAGCTCCATTGAAAGGCACAAAGGGAGACAGCAAACACACAACTGCCCCTGCCCGTCTGAGGAGATGGTCAAGGGCACCTGCCTGCCATCTGAAATACCGAGAGATCAGAACTGCAGATCGTGGGAATCGGCTAAGAATGAAAAACACTCCACTCATAGATACGGCCGCTGCAGACAAAGATCTAAACTGGGCAAAAATCAACAGCAGTTTTCAGGGGCCAAATCCAGGAGAATCCCCCACTGTGATTCTAGCTCACAGGTGTCCTGTCCCAGGAACAGTGAAAAGCCACCAAATTGCCAGGGACCTCGGCATGGCAGATGGGGCTCTTACTCAGGAGAGAGTATTTATTGTTTAAATAAAAGCACGAGAAGTCAAGAGTCTTTGGACAGCCCTCATATTTGTGACCTGGGAAAAGGAAAATCCATGCAGTATAACTCTGGGAACATCAGCTGCCTTCTGAGGAACTGTTCTAGCAGCCCTTCTGAAACCACGGAGTTGACAGAAGGAGAGAGGACTCCCCTGACAGCCAAACACCTTTTAGAAAGAGTGCAAGCCAAGAGGTGTCAGGAACAATCAACCAATTTTGAGGTCTCTTCAAAGAACCGTAAAAATGAATCAGAGGCTCATTCACAAATTCAATGCACAATTCAGTTCACACCCCTGGGCTGTCACCAACAAGCATTGCCTTTGTCTGAAAAAACACAGAACACAAGTAAGAAAGGGAATGATCAAGGCGGTGCGATTCAAAGGACTCTAGAGAAAGACCAAGTCAAAAGTTCACAGACAAATAATGTCACCGTTTTAGGAGATCCTGATTGTGATAACCATCTTTCCAAGGGTCTAATTCATGTAGTAGCGGATTCTCAGTCACCAAACATGAAAAAGAACCCAACAACAAAAGAACCAGTAAAACCTTTAATTAGTGAAGTCCAACGTTTTATTCAAAGCCGTGACCCAGTACCAAATGATTTCCCTGGTGCTTTTCCATCTAACAGATATACCGGTGTTACGGATTCAACAGAGACCAAAGAGGACCAAATAAATCTAGACCTGTGGGATGTGAGCATGCCTATGAATCATGGAGAGGGGGATATAAACTCTTACTCTGACAGAACTATGCAGAAGCATGACAAAGTAGAAGATGAGTCAGAAGTGTGCCATAAATCAAGCTCGCCCCCTTTAATTCAACAGCCAATCACATTTTCTCCAGAAGAAATAGATAAATACAAGCTCCTACAGCTACAAGCCCAGCAGCACATGCAGAAACAGCTCCTATCGAAGCATCTTCGAGTTTTGCCTCCTTCGGGGCCGGCTGCCTTCTCCCCAGCCCCGGCCATGCAGACGGTCCCGGTTCACCAGCACACATCAATCACCACCATCCACCACACGTTCCTGCAGCATTTTGCTGTTTCTGCTTCCTTAAATTCCCATGGCAGTCCCCTCCCCATAGCTCATCTACATCCTCTTTCCCAGCCACATTTTACTCCATTCACGTTTTCCCCTCTGACTCCCACCATCCTCCCGGTGCACCCCACTTTCTTAGCGGGCCATCCCCTGCATTTGGTCACCACTGCCCCCTTCCACCCGCCTCACATCACACTTCAGCCCCTGCCCTCCGCCACATTGATCCCCGCATTGTTTGGCCCTCACTTAAACCCAGCCACAACTTCTATCATCCACTTGAACCCTTTAATTCAACCGGTGTTTCAAGGTCAAGATCTTTGCCATCATTCTTGCTCTGGTCAGATGCAACCATTAAACGGAGTGAAAGAGGCCTTAAATGTATCATCAGCAGACTTGAACTAATAGGTGTCAAAGCCCCTCTTGAGGATAAATAAAACACATTGTCACTACCTACAAAAATGATATATTTAAAGTGGTCTATCTGGTTAACATTTTAAATATTGGTGCCAATTCAAAATGTGTCCAGTATATAAATATGAATGAATTGCCAATATCAAAATAGGAGCGTTTTAAGAATTTCTTTTAACTCACATAAATAACAGAGCAAATTTAAAATAAGTTTGTGGAAAGGTAAAGGGAAACGTGTTAAAGGTGTGTTTGGATGAGTTCTCACATAATGTTATAAAATGGTAACAGAAAACATTTGGGCAGATCACTGATACTACAAAGAAAATCAAATGGAAAATAATATTGTATGTTCTAGGTGTTTGTTGAGTGAGTGAATGAATAGATCACACAATTGGTTTTATGCATCAGATAATAACAAAAGATCAGTGAAATAAACTGCTTATTAAAAATAATTCCAATGGTTAACTACTAAGCTTTCAATCAATATAATCTGTTTCAATCAAAATAATTTATATTTTCATAGGCAATAAGAGATGGCAAGAAATTTTCTGATTAATTCAAGTTGAAAATTACTCTTCAATGAAAAACAATCTTTACACAGATTGTATCATTGAGTTTCTGTGAAGTTGGTTTATCTTCATTTCACACACATCTATGTTAAGAGAATTTTGTAACTGTAAGAATCACCAACATCTAAATTAAGAATATTTAATTTTTGTATATGAAAACATATATAAGCTATCATTAGTATTTGATAATGCAAAATAAAAAAGTAAAATATACTCAATACCATTTTGAATATATTGCTTAATCTTTCAGACATTACAGAGATTAAAATATTAAGTTTTCTTTATTCTACTCAAGAAATCTTACTGTGTTCAGCCAATATTATGTATAAGTAGAGAGATGAAGGTTTGGAAGTGTCAGAATTTTTACATGATGTCTATCAAGAAAATCTTATAAATTATTTTGTGTACTTTACTCAATTGTAATAGATATCAGTAAAACACAGTAAATGGTGATGAATAAAATCACCATTCATGTAATTTTGCAAACGATCTTAAACATTTATTCAAAATGTTTCCTGGCCCACAGAATCTGCATTTCTTACATCAGTATTCTAAATGGCTCTCCAGTTAGATTTATTATTTTATATTCATAAAATGAAAGAAAAACTCGTATGACTGCACATTTCCTATAAATATGAGTTTCAGAGAAAATTAACTAAGCAGAAATGGAGTGATCAGCCATCTACTGCGTGTATGATGATGTCAATGCTTCTGTTAAATGAGATGGGCGTCTTATTCAGCCTGGGTTTCACAGGGAAGAGAACCATCCTCACTGAAGTCCTATAGTGCATCAAGCAGAGTCAGGCTAAGCACCTGCTCTGTTATTTCACTCAATCTTCACAAATGTATTTTGAGATCAATGTTATCATTCCTCTGTACAGATGAGGAAAATGAAGTTGAAAGGATAAATTCTTAATACTTGGTAAATGATAGGAAAGGATATCTTTGATACTGGGGAGAGAGAGGGAGAGAGACAGATAGGCAGAGAGAGAGAAAGGAGATAACGTGATTTTGAAATTGTAACATAAAAAAATATGTAGTTTCCTAGATACCATCAGAAAGTTGCAGGATGGGGATTTTGACTGAGATATGTCAGTAAGAATGTCTAATGTCTGAAAAGAATTGAAAAATGGAGGAAAGGCATCAAAAAGCAAAAATAAAAGCCCTCTATATTTGCATGGAACTTCATAAAAATCATTATAAAAGAACATCAATGAACACTGGGTGAATCCAATAGAA
This sequence comes from Mirounga leonina, assembly GCF_011800145.1. Classification (NCBI taxonomy): domain Eukaryota; kingdom Metazoa; phylum Chordata; class Mammalia; order Carnivora; family Phocidae; genus Mirounga; species Mirounga leonina. The sequence goes on from NW_023270451.1 coordinate 17,361,443, forward strand.
GTGAAATAAGCAGAATATTTATTATAAAAACTAAATGACAAATGGACCAGCAGATTTAAAAAAATAATGTGGATGACAATTTCCTAAAACAGATTACACAGTTGACATAGAGCCAAGACAAAGTAATTATGGGAACACATTAAAAGTCCTATTATGAAAAAGAAAGTACCTGATTAATTTCTGTAATTGTCTTTGTGACAATTTAATCTCTCCAAAGGTTAGACCAGAGAACCTCTATTGGGCACTTCATTTTGACTAACAAGGACAGATTGATACGAGTTGATGGCATGGAAATGACTGTCCTGTATTATCAGTGATGACAGTGTTCACTGGCTGTACTATCTTGGACTATGGGAAAGCAGACTTCACCATTTAAATAAGAGATAACTTGCACCACAGAGTGAGAAGTTGTAAGTTGTGTCATCACGTGAGGAAAGCTACAATTATAAAATATTTCAATAAGGAGAAAAACAGTCCTTTAAACAACCCAATATAAACTGAATGGGGAAGACATTCAGAGTAATTTTTTAAGCGCCATACATCCATGGATCAAAATGAACAGAGATTAGGTTAATGTCTTTTTAGATCTCATTTATTGGAAATATCGAAAGAAGTTAGTATTTTGCTTCTGCTTGCTGTTTACTGCTGGGGCAGATGATCAAATAAAACAAACAAACAAAAAACGGTTGTGTCACCTAAATCTGATTTCGTTACAACTTTTCTATTAAGAAGACAGTTTTCGAAGTAGAACTTCGAAAGGAACAAGAGGAGAAAGCAGAGATAAAACGCTTAAAAAATTCTGATGACCGGGATTCCAAGCGGGATTGCCTTGAGGAGGGGGAGCTGAGGGACCACCCACAGCATGGAGATTACGATACGAAACTCACCATGGAAGACAGAGGAGAGGAAGAGGATTCTTGGCTATCAAACCACTGCAGCAAATGTCTCGGAAAGAAAAGGCTCATCACAGGAAAAATGAAAAGAGCAAAGAGAAACGTAGGCATCGTAGCCATTCAGCAGAAGGGGGGAAGCACGCTAGAGCAAAGGGAAAAGAACGAGAGCATGAGCGCGGGAAAGGGCACCGAGAGGAACAGGACAAGGCTCGCCGAGGGTGGGAGAGGCGAAGAGGAGGGAGATGGCCCGGGAACACTCCAGAAGGGAGAGATTTTGTTAGAGGAGCACCTGGGCTGCTTAGTCGGTTGGGCGTCTGCCTTCGGCTCAGGTCATGATCTCAGGGTCCTGGGATGGAGTCCCACGTAGGTCTCCCTGGTCAGTGGGGAGCCTGCTTCTCCCTCTCCCTCTGCCTGCCACCCGCCCCCCCACCCGTCTTGTGTTCTCTCTCTCAGTCAAATAAATAAAATCTTAAAAAAAAAAAAAAATCGTTGTAGAACGACATGGATAAGGAATTTGGAATCTATAGAGAAAATTATTTCCTGGCTACTACAAATGATTTGAATCTTCAGGTTTAAAAGAATTTTACCAGAGAGTATTAGAATTGCTTAAAGAGAGCGTCATGGTATCAACTGTCCTTGAGAAAACATGCAGAATCTAAGAGGAGCTAGAATAAATATCTTTACTTTTATAAAGGGAGGAATGTTGAATACAGATATTACTGATTTAAAAGTTAGCATACTCATAAATAAAATGTTAAGCAGAATGTCTAACGAAAAAGGAAGAGACAATCACTGGTAACTATTAAGAAAAAATAGTACAAAAATAAAAGTATTTTCTTTCTCATTTGTCCACTCTATTTTCATTCTCATTCAACAAATATATATTTAGGGCCATATGCTAGGGAGTAATCTAACTGCTGGAGATATAATAATGATCAAAACTAACAAAAATAATGTCAAATAGTTTAATTCTACTTGAGGCATGCAAACAAAAACCAGAATAGACAAGTGAAATATGTATTATGCCAGATGATGATAAATGCTATTGAGGAAAATAAGGAAGAAAGGCAGATAAAGGGATTCAGGTGAGGTAGTGGGTAAAGCACTATTTTAAAAAGAGTAGTCAGGGGAAGTTTCACTGTGAAAGTATCTTTTCAGCAAAGACCTGAGAGGGAGCATTTCAGACTAAGAGAGGACCAAGTTTCAACAACTTGTTGGGTGTGCTTACTATGCTCAAGAAATGGCAGGGAAACACTGGCTGCAAAAGATTTCAGGGGGAGTATTATCGGAGATAAGGTCAGAGATATAATTGTGGAGCAAAATCATGTAGGATCTTGTCCACCATTGGAATGACTGGTTTTATAGTGAGATGAGAAGCTACTGGAGAATTTTGGCAGAGGGGAAAAGTGATTCGTCTTGGATTTTTACTAGGGTCATTCAGCTATTGCGTTGTGAATAATCTCCAGGAGAGTCAAGGTTGAGGTGGGGAGGCTGATTAGTAGATTGGAAGCAGACAAGAGAAGGCAATGACGTGCTCAGCCATAGTCTGGTGGGAATGTTGAGAAGTGCTGAGATTCTAGATTTATTTTGACAGTAGGGCTGGGAAAATGTGCTTCATATTGAATGTAAGGTGTAAGACAGAGAGGAATTAGAAATGACATGATAGTTTTTGCACAAGGATGGATTTACTGCTCACTGAAATGGAGAACACTGTGGAAGGGTCAGGATAGGAGAGGGTCAGTTTAAATACTCTGTTGGAGATGCCTAAAGTTATACAAGTGGAGATACTGAGTTTAGTTGGAAATATGGGTCTGAAGTTTGAGTAGAGATGTGAAAAGGACATACACTTGGGAATCATCAACATATAGTAAGTATATAGAAGCCATTACCTTGGATACTATCATCAGGAGTAGGTAGGGTAGATATAAGTTTTGCAGACCGAGCCCCAGGTCACTCTAAGAATGGATGTAACACAAGGAACTATGAAATGAGGCCATGATGAAATTATGTAGGAAAAAATCAGAACAATGAGACCATGGTGAAATTTCAAGTTACATAGGAAAATGTCAGGACTATATAAGGCAAATTACAAAAGAGATTCAAAAAAGTGAGGATGATCAATTTTGTCACATGTTGCTGAGTCAAGAAGACAGAAAATTAAGCATTCCTTCAGTAATGTAGTGCTCACCTGCTGCCTTAACTAGAGACATTGTGGTGAAGTGGATGGGTCAAAAAACTGTAAAATACATGGAGAATTTTACACAGACATTTTATGATTCTTAAAAATATCCTTAGGGATAATAGCACTGTGTGATAAATGTGTTTTTATAGCTAAACAACTATACCCAGAGAGTAATAAAACTTAGATTAATTCCAAACTGGAGAGAGGGTTGTAGAGATTGGTTATGAGGCTTTGTATTTGTAGTCTGTCATATAAACTCTCATAAAACATGGACAAAATCATGGAACAATATGTACCAAAGAGGAGAAAAACACAAACCCAAGAGGACTAGCAAATGTAGTAGCAAATGTAGTGGGCAAAATACAATGTGAAAAAACTTTTAAAGCATAAAATAGGGCAAAATTTAAAGGTTAAATTTAGCATGAATAGATGTCAGATCCTACATTTATTTTCAATTTAAAAATTTTATATACATAGAGCCTAATTCCAATTCATCAATAATATGAAGGGCATAGTAGATTATAAACGCCATATAACCAAATGACGTGGAAAGTCTGGTGAAAACGTTCTGAAGTATTAGGTTGTATTAAAGGAATTATACAGAATTGGAAAAGAGGGTTCTTTTAGAACTAGGAAAAAAAATACACCACTTGTGGAAAACTAAGTGTTGTTCTGGGCCACAATTTAAGAGAGCTATTGGCAAACTGAAGTGTGCCCAAAAATGGCAGTTTTCACTAATTAAGAGACCGAATCAATCTTATGTTTTTACACTCACAAATAACGAGTTTTGTGAATTAACAAAAATTAACTGGCAAAAATCCATTTTTGGATATTTCAGGGGAATGTTGAGTTATGTGTCTTATTTCATTACTTCAACATATCTCAGACCATACGACAGGCAATATTTACCAGACTGTTCTGGGAGGAGGATAGACTATATTGAGTTTCCAAAAATAATAATGTCAGAAACATTTTTCCCCTCCGGGATCATCTCATAGAAGTAATGTTCTATAGAACAGAACCTGGTAGATGCCATGTGAAAAACAAAGACTAATATGCGTTTTCAAAAGAAAAGAACACTTGGGGAGGAAAGAAGAGAATTAACCTTCCTAACGTTAGATATCCAGATAGCAGCATGGAGCTGTGTTTGTGGAAGGTCATCTCTATTTTCTTTTGGGCGGAGAGGGTACACACTACACATAGGTTTTGATTCAACATGAAGAAAACCTTGACAAATTGTTTGTATAAAGTTGTAAAATTTCCATCACTGAAATATTCAAGAACTTTTGCACATTTGGTTGAGTAAAATGCTTAAGGATTCTCAGAATAGGTTTACTAGAATTTTGTTTCTGAACAATGACCTATTCAATTATCCTCTAGGATAATTTCCAAATTTCAGGTGGCTGACTTATAGTGCTTAGTTTAGGACTGACTTTTTCTTCTGATAATATTCAAAATGCCTTTCCTGCTCTGGAGCATATTCTGAGCCAACCTCTTAATTTCTCACAATTAGTGAGTATGGGCCTGAACAATTTATTTTTTACTTCACTTAGTGAGTGAAACACTCTAGAAGAAAATGAAATAGAATTCTAAATATATATTAAATTCTAAAATGGATCCTTTTTAAAACATGTCACTGTGATGGATGATATTTTCAGGATTGTTTCCTTTCATTTACACAATTATTTGACAGTTGATTTTCAGCATTCAACGTCTGTTATGGCCATTGTCTGATATTTATGGAGCAATTCTCTTTATGGGATTATTCTTTCACATTTGGCTCATTGAAGTACTTTTTTGTATCTGTCTTAAATGATACATGCTTAATTAAAAACTGAAAATGTTTTAAGAAAGTCTGTGAAATCTTTACACACACATGTACAAACACATATGCACATGCACGCTATATATTTTTCTGAGACACTAAGAACCAGTCCACCAATAATATCCTTCCTGAATTCAGGGTATGGTTAAACAAAATAACTCTTAGTATAAAGAACAGGAAATTCTGTGAAGTTCATGTTCTTAATTCCCTGCCAAATTCAGCACAAAAGAAGACAATGGGATTTAAAAACTTATTCCGATATTCTCTATGAGTTCACCTTTATATATGCTATGTTAAAAAACATAAGAAATGATTAGAATATAGGAAGTGATTTGGAGAGCTCCCAGTTCCCAGGGCCTTTTTTTTTTTTCCTTAGATACTGACATTTCACAGAGAAATCCCCTAAACTTTTGATTTCATTTACAGAACATGGATTTGACAGTGACATTTTTTCCCTCAGTTTCTGCCAGGACTTAGAATCCCTCTGTTATCTCTGAATAGAAATATATTCAAAGAAATTAATCCTATACAGCTTTCCCATTGAATGGAATATTTAATCACTAAAAGTACTCAGGATCATATTGCTGGATTGGGCTGTTTCCTTAGTGCGTGAAGTTGTTGCTTCCTTGCACGGTTCCCAATGAAAGCAGCAACACGGCTTCTAAACTTAACCATAACACTTTTAAATGATTCAAAAACATCATGCTTTTCAAGCATGATGCACACTAATGGGAGATATGAAGATGCTCTAGCCTTTAGGGGACTGCTTGCTATCCCAGTGTTTTAGATACGTACATATGAACAAAACATCCAGACGCCCTCCCCAGGCTGTGTGGGGAGTTCAGTGCCTCCTTATTAGTGGTCATCTCAAACAGGTAGCATATTTTTCAATTTTCCCTCAAAATTTCCCCAAAAGTGTTCAGAAAGATGGTTAAACATTCTGAAGAAAAATATGTCACACCCAATTTTCTAAAAGCACAATAGAAAGAACCCAAATCTCACACATCAGTGTATGTAGCTAATGTACTTAGGGGCAAAATTGGCCCTAAGCTTATCTCTGGCTTAGCAGGACTCATGAAGAGATTTAATTCTGAATCTTTAAGTGAGTAAACTCCTGAAAAGAAAGATGCTCTCATTGGAAAATAGAAAAATTATTAAAAAGCAAGTGAGTGACCACTTCCATAGAGCAGTCAAGAAAAGAGTTTACTTCCCTTTGTGTCTCAGACTCAAACTACTTCAATAAGATAGGAGTCTCCTACTAAAATATGAGTTTCCCAGCCAATAAATCTGGGTCTAGAGGATTTTCAAAGGTTATCATTTCATTCCAGCAAAAATATTATCCACTGCTTCTATTAGGTAGACATTTGAAGGTGATTGTTGTATTGCTTTGGATTAAGCTATATTAAAATGGAAGCAGTGGCTGAATCGGTAGGGTTTAGAATAAACCAATATTGGAGGGATAAGCCAAAGGGTCTTTTTTTCATTTTATGCAGCTTTGTATTGGAGGGCGACCTCCCAATCCACTTTCTTAATTCCCTTCCTCTTGCACCTTACCGCCCTTCTTAAATAGCAAGATCATCTTGGCAGAAACACAAAGCAGGCAAATTGGAAATATACAAAATACATGTGTGTGTACATGTGAGTGTGTATGCCACTATGTGTTCTTAATGAATATACTCTAGTCTTTAGTTGTAGACCTTTATCTTTGTTCAAAAGGTGTTCAAAATCATGTTTTTCAAAATATATTCACTTATTGAAACAATCAACCTCAAGAAAGATTTCCTTTCCACCATGCTCAAAATTGTCAGTTTCTTCTATTTGTGGGAGATTATAAAATAGTTGATAATGTAAATTGGTTATGTAGCTGTTTAAAACAAATTCCTACCTTCCTCAATTCTATTGAAAGTATTTACTTTGTAATCAACTGGATGATAGTCTGGCAATATGAAACATAATCGAATAATTTTATTTTGTATTCTATGTACAAAATGCTTTTTTTTTAATTATAGTGTGGCTAAGTAAATTGCACTATTGTACATGCAAAGCAGCTTTTTTAGGTTATTCAATAAATTACTTGGACTGTAGTTCAATGCAATAATATTTTTTTCAATAAAATGCTTAATGGTATAAGAGTATTAGTCATGCATTTCTAACAAAAACATATCAAAATATAAAAATGAAATCAAAAGCAAAATGGTATGGAAATATTCTGTATTTTACACTACTGAATTTAAAATGCATTTAACATTTTATTTATTATTGTATATATTTATATTATATATTTAAAGGCTGGGATTTCTTAGACTATTTCTTAAAATTTTAGTGTTATAAAATAAAGCTGTTTCCTCAAACTAAAAATAAATATGATTTTAAAAGTTCTATAGATGTATTCTTTGTTGAAACCTATTATACAAATACTATGTGAAGTCCTTCTGTTTCTTGTAGCTTCAAAAACAAGCAGTACTTTGAAATGCCCTAACAAAGTTTAGTTTCTGGACTGTATTCTCTAAGTGATAAGACAGACATGTATGTTTCACATTTATAATAATTTTAGTGTAAACTCTGAAAATACTTTAATTAATAACCCAAATAAGCTCTTGTTCCAGAAGGACTCAACTCACTAGGAAATCTCTTTAATCAAGCATGACCAATAGGGTGGGAATATTATTTAACTATTTCTCCTTACTTTATTTTCTTTATCTTTGCCCTCATCTGCTGGATCTTAGTAGGATACCATGGATTGTTTCATTCATTATCAAGACATTCTCATAAACACTTGTCCTTTATCATTAGTTACTTATTGTTTGTAGGCAAATAGATTTCTTCCACATTTCCAAGCCTTCAAGAAAGTAAAGAAAACTTATTGTAGAAATAGCTAATTAAGGAAATAACTGGGATATGATTTTTCCCTCCTTAAATTACTCATTCCTTGAGTAGTTAGGGGAATTGTTCAACATTGACCAAGACAAAGGCAAAACCAAATGATGAGCAGAAAAAGTGATGAGGCTAATCATTTTGGGTCATTTTTTCATCTGGACATTTATCCTTATTATATCCTTATCTCATGAACTAACACTGACTACCAAACTCTCAATTTATGACAATGAATTGAAATCATCCAGTCAAGGTTCAAAGTTCCTTTAACTTGACTATGTTTGGGCACCTGTGTGGCTCAATTGATAAAGCATCTGCCTTCAGCTCCGATCATGATCTCAGGGTTCTGGGATTGAGCCCCGTGTGGGGCTCCCGGCTCATCAGGTAATCTGCTTCTCCTTCTCCCTCTGCCTCTCCTCCCTGCTCATGCTCTCTCTCTCTCTCTCTCTCTCAATTGGATAAGTAAAATCTATTAAAAAAATAATTTGACCTAACCATAATCTTGATTTAAGTATACAAGTAAATTTTAGGATTGTACAAATTCCATAGAGACTATTGATTTCCATTATTCCAATCCAAAGCCAATAATGTTGACAGAACTGAAGCCTCGGTGTGCTAAATAGCTGAAGTAAAGTAATATTAGAAAGTTTGCCATAAATGAATTTTAAGAAATGAGCTCAAATATATTATATTTCAAGTATTGAGGACCTGAAACAAAGATATATATCATAATCTAACCAGCCAAGACATTCCTGAGGAAGGTTCCTTTCAATCTATTCTCAACAGTATTTATTACTCTTGCTATTTGAAAGAATTTCTTCATTTGACTGTAGGATACTATGCACTTTGATTTTCCTTGAGTCTGTTTTTTTCTTTGCAACTTTTTTCCCCCCAGAGCTTCCTTAGGCTACCAACATTTAAATGTTGGAGTAACCCAAGGGCTTAATTCTTAGACATTTTCTTCTCTCTATTACACATACTAGGTGATCTTTAGTATCAGGCCTTTAAGAACCTTTTATACCCTGATGATTCTCAACTTTATATCTTCAGGTATGATCTTCCCTTAATTTCTGCATTTATTTATTTGATGATTCACTCAAAACCTCCTTTGAATGTTTACTAGTCATCAGGAACTCGGTGTCCAAAAAGGATCTCTTCGCTTCCTCAAATCCTTTCATCCTTTCCTTCCTCAGCATCTCAGTTAAGAGCTCTATCAGTCTCCCAAGAGCTCATGTTAAATTCTTGAGCATCCTCTTGGATCTCTCTCTCACACACCCTACATCCTTATCACCAACTTATCAGCATGTCCTGCCAGTTTCACCTATATGATATATCCCCAAACTGACCTCATCATGTCCATTGCTACCTTCTCAGTACATTCCATCTTCTCTCACCTGTGATACAGCAACAGCCTCCTACCTGGTCTCCCTGGATATCCTGTTTCTAGGGCCCAATCCACAGAGGGGAGACAGAGTGCTATCCTGAAGAGAAAAATCTCTTAAATAGTTTCACATTATTTTTAGAATAAAATCCGATGTTCTGATAACAGCTTTTAAGATCCAATTTCATCTGACCTCTGACAATCTCTACAACTTCATCTTCTTCCAGTGCCTCTACCTGTCTCTGATCTTGCAGTTCCTCAAACAAAGCAAGCATTTCCCACGCAGAGCCTTTGCATTTGCTGTCTTCTCTGATGAGAATGCTCTTTCCTCAGCTACTCTCATAACTCCTTCCCTTTTTTCATTCAGGTGTTTTAAAAAATAACTCCTCCTCAGAGAGTACTTTCTTATCCAATCTAAAAAGAATATCTACTTTACATGGTATCTGGGTGGTTCAGTTAAGCTTCTGACTCTTGACTTTGGCTTGGGTCATGATCTCAGGGTTGTGGGATCAAGCCCCATGTCGGACTCCTTGCTGGGCATGGAGCCTGCTTGGGTTTCTCTCTCTCTCTCTCTCCCCCTCTGCCCCTGCCCCCACCGTGTGTGTGCATGCATGTGCTCTCTCTCTCTAAAAAAAAAAAAAAAAAAAGAATATCTACTTTATTATTCAAACCATTCACTTTGAATTGTTTCTTACAATTAATACTATACTCTTCTATTATGTATTTACTTTCTGTTTTTGTTTATATATTTTAAAATTTCATCTTAAAAGAAATAAAATTTTGAAAGGAGATATTTTATGGGAGAAGGATTTTTTCTTCTTTTGTTCAATACATTTTGTTGTTTGTTTCTGAGACTCATACTGGGAACATACTAGGTGCTCAATAAAAAAAAAATTGAGTAATATAATGAATGCAGAACTTGAAGAAGATTCTTAGCTTTCTGGTTGATTTGAGGCAATGTTATTTTACTGAGTACAAGTGTGCCAAGTTTGATGCAATTTATTAAACAGATTATAATTTCAAAATTAAAGCCTATAGTTTCAACCAAAGGGTAAATGTGAAAAAAAAAAATGAACCTTCTTGATTAATTCATAAAATACTTGTCAAACTTAAGAGGTTGTTTTTTTGTTATTTTAATTTTTAAATTATCCATAGGTCATGATGTATTTCCTTAAAGACATGAAATTTACAGTCATGCATAAAGTGTTAAAACATTCTTTTAAATTTCACATTGATTTGTAAAAGTGCTTATCATATAGCTTCTATAAATTCAGGGATTATGTTTGATCCTGTCAAGGACCGTATTACTAATATCATTTGGGTGCGTATTTCTACTTCCCCATACATAATGTTCCTCCTGCTCTCTACATGTGGTAGGGCAAGGTGGAAATTCTCTGGAGAGTGACTTACTCATTCAACTAATATGTATAAAGTAGTCACTAGATGCAAGACATAGACATAGAAATATAGAAACAGACAAAAAGTTCTGTTCTTATGGAGCTTACATTTTAGTGGAGAGAGCAAACAAACAAAATAAAAAAGCAAACCATGTGTTAGGGTAAATAATATTCAGTGCTAAAGAAGTTAATGGCCCTCTGTGCAAAATGGAAGAGCCTGTATTTGTACCTAGGTCTCTGTCTTGTTCCCAAAACCACGTTTGTTCTATTTCATGAAGCAGTATAAGATAGAAATTACTGTCTGGTTAATTAAAGATAATTGCCTGTTTGGTTAATTCCTTTAAAGAAGGATGATGCTGTGTTGAGAAAAAACCATCTCTTTTCAATGGGTTTCAGAGAATCTTTCTAAATTTACCAGGTGTCACTCAGGTTAAGCATATCTTGACTTTAAGACTGGAGTCTTGTGACTACACCAGCGCAAAATCTGTTGCTACTGAATAGTTGAAAATGTGATGGATATGCATAGGAGAGAGAATAATGACACATGGCCTGATGACATATTTCCATAGATATATAGTTGTAGTTAGATTCCCACTGCTGTTGTCAACAATCAATCCGTGTCCAGAAGGAGGGCAAAAAATCTGATTTCAGAGGAAGACAGGTGAAGTTGTCTTTTGAGATCTGGGTTTTAGAAAAACAGTTTTGTATGAGGCAAACTTCTAGCTTTTGGCAAACTCTCCAGAGAAATTTCATTTCATTAAGAGGATAGGTGCTCCAGGTTTGTTGCTATTCATTTTAACTAGCTGCTGTATTATTAAGGTATGACTGTTTCATACGTCTTTGATGTGCAGCCCCTTCTCTTTCATATCTGATAGCCAGCAACCCTTTATCAGCTTTTTTTTTTAAGATTTCTTTATTTTTAGAGAGAAAGAGTGGTAGGGGTGGGGGCAGAGGGAGAGAGAGAGAGAGAGAGAGAGAGAGAGAGAGAGAGAGAATCTTAAGCAAGCTCCATGCCCAGTGCCGAGCCTGAGGCGGGGCTCAATCTCACAACCCTGAAATCAAGAGTCGGACGCTTAACCGACTGAGCCACCCAGGCGCCCCAAGGAATTTATTATCAATAAACTCCAGCTGATAAATGAGACTATTTGGCATCCTTGTTACACAGGCAAAGGTGTCTTCTGGGTCCATAACCAGTGTTTCTCCTTGCAAGGTCGTACTTTTGAATTACAACACCAGCCTTGGTTTCTTTGTTTCAAATTAAGCTGTCCCACCTTGATGGCAGCGAGGGGTTGGTTCTGTCACTACTGATAGAGATGTTTCAGTGCTTTGGACTGAGTTCTGGCATGTCCTTGAAGCATGAGACTACCCACCCTGAGCATGCCTCTTCTCCTTCTGTTTCTTAGATATTCTGCCCTCATCAATTTTCCTCACATGCCAATCCTGTCAGAGTTAAGTTTTCACAATCATTGTGTCAAATTCGAAGAAGCAAATGCATCCTGAACCCTGACCAGTGGGGATTTAATCTGCCTTCTGAGGTTGTGGGGGTTGCATGTGCATTAGAATTCAGTAACCGGCTGTGACAGGGAGAAAATTTCTCAAAGATTGAGTGTTTGGGACCATGTGCTTCCTTTGTCCACTTGGATCTTGTGCTGGGGATAGCGTCATTAAGAAGCAATGAGCTCGGGTGCCAGTTTGAGGGACCGGTCATTAATCAAGATTTTAGAGTGAAGGACATTTAAATATTTTCATAGAGGTAGCTAATTCACATTTGCCAGTGTTACTCATGTTTCCTCAATAAAGATGTGCAGATAGATAGTAGGAAAGCGCATAGCAACGATAGCCAACCAGCAGGTTAAAAGGCAATAGTCACAATCTATTTATCCCCCCAAGACCCACAAGAATGATAAAAACGTTACTTGGCTATACTAAGATTGTCAAGCTCTAGAATAATGGCATAACTCGTGATCTTGTATCCTACTTTTTTTTTTTTTTGACCTACTATTAAAACTCTTTCATGCTACATTGTTTCTTAATCAGCATTTTAAATTGCACAGAAAATTGCATGGACTGAATGTACCATAACTTACACAACCATCCCCCATTTTACTGTTATTTAGACTCTCCCCCAGCTTTTTGCTAATATAAATGATGTTTCAGTGAACATTTTCATAAATGTAGTTTTTCTCTTATCATTACCTATATAAGTTCAGTTCTTGGAAATGGGGATTAAAGCACACATATATTACTGTTTGTTTGTTTGTCTGTTTGTTTTACACTACCTAATTGCATTCCAGTGAGTTTTATCAAGGACTGAAATATATTAAAATTTTTGACAATAATGTGCTGTAATTTATTCCATTCTTTTTTCTTCTGCCAATTATTATTATATGGTAACTTAAGATAAAAAGATGTTGGTGTGTTGTTTTTTCCTTATAAATTTTTATTTTTATTTTATTTTTGTTTGTTTATTCCAGTTTTATTGAGATATAAATGACTCACAGTAGCATATAAGCTTACGGTGTACAGCATGATGATTTAACTTACATATATTATGAAATGAATACCACAATAAGTTTAGTCAACGTTCATCATCTTGTGTAGATATATAAAAAAAAAAAAAAGTGTTTTTTTCCTTATGAGAACTCTTTGGACTTACTCTCTTAACTTCCATGTACATCATATAACAGGGGTAAATATAGTCATCCTGTTGTACATTATATCCCTAGTATGTATTTATCTTATAACTGAAAACTGGTACCTTTTGCCCATCTAATTCCTCATCCTCCCACCTCTGACATCTGGGAACAACTAGTCTGATCTCTTTTTTTTTATGAGTTTGGCTTTTCTTTTTCTTTCTTTCTATTTTTTTTTTAAAGATTCCACATGAAAATGAGATCATACAGTATTTGTCTTTGTCTAAATTATTACACTTAGCATAATACCTTCTAGGTGCTTCCATGTTGTTACAAATGGCAAGATTTCCCTTTTTTTATGACTGAATGGTATTCTGATATATATATGTATGCATATACATATACATACGTATATGTCACATACATATACATATACATATATATATATACCACATTTTCTTCATTCATTCATCCACCGATGAGTACTTAGGTTATTTCCGTGTCTTGGCCACTCTGTAAGTAATGCTGTAATAAACATGGTAGTACAGGTATTTCTTTGACATAGTGTTTTCACTTCCTTCAGATATATTCCCAGAATTGGAATTGCTGTATCATATGGTAGTTCTATTCTTAACTTTTTGAGGAATCTCCCTCCTGTTTTCCACAGTGTCTGTACCAATTTATGATCCAAATAATAGTGCACAAGGGTCTCTTTTTCTCCATATCCACACCAGCATTTGTTATCTCTTGTCTTTTTAATGATGGCCATTCTACCACATATGAGGTGGTATCTCGTTATGCTTTTGATTTGCATTTCCCTACTGATTAGTGACGTTGAACATCTTTTCGTGTGCCTATTGGCCATTAGTATATCTTCTGTGGAACAACGTCTAATGGGGTCCTTTGCATATTTTCAGTTGGGTTAATTTGTTTTTTGCTATCGAGTTGTATGAGTTCTATTTCTATTTTCTATATTAACCCCTTATTAGGTACATGGCTTGTAAATATTTTTTTCCCCATTCCATAGGTTGTCTTTTTAATTTTGTTGATGGTTTCATTTGCTGTGCAAAAGCTTTTTAGTTTCACTTAGCCCCACTTATTTATGTGTTATTTTGTTGCTTGTGGCTGAGGAGTCATATCCAAAAAATCATTGCCAAAATTCAAGTCGAGGAGCTCTTTTCCTGTTTCCTTTTAAGAGCTTTATAATTTTCCAGTCTTACATTGAAGTTTTTAAACCATTTTGAATTAAATTTTTGTGAATGGTTTAAGGGGAATAGTTTCATTCTTTTACATGAGACTATCCAATATTCCCAGCACCATGTATTGAAGAGATGTCTTTTCTCCATTGGGTGTTCTTGGTTCCCTTGTCAAATATTAGCTGACCATTAGCTGACCATGGTTTAGTTTCTGAACTTTTGACTCTGTGCCGTCGGTCTATGTGTTTTTATGCCATTACCATACTGTTTTGATTACTGTAGCAGTATAATATAGCTTGAAATCAGTACGTGTGATTCCTCCTGATTTCTTCTTTCTCACACTTGCTTTGGTTATTCAGGGTCTTTTGTGGATCCATGTAAATTTTAGGACTTTTTTCTCCTGCTGTTAAAAAAGGCCATTAAAATCTTGATAAAATTGAATTGAATCTATAGAAGCCTTTGTGTAATATGGACATTTTAACAACATGAATTCTTCTAATCCATGAACACCTTTCCATTCATTTGTGTTTTATTCGATTTCTTTCATCAATGTCTATGGTTTTCAGTAGAGAGATCTTTCACCTGCTTGGTTAAATTTATCCCAAGTATTTTTTTTTTTATTCTAAGTATTAAATTCTAAGTATTCTATTGTTTTTAATGCTACTACAAATGTGATCATTTATTTCTTTTTCAGATAATTCATTGTTGGTGGATAGAAACACAGCTGATTTTTGTATGCTGATTTTGTATCCTGCAATTTGACTGATCTGGTGATTAGATCTGACAGTTTTTTGATGGGATCAGGACTTGAAGGCGAGCCCGGAGCAACCTCACAGGTGTTTCCAGTCAGGCTTTTTGGTCAGGAGAGGCTGGGAGCTACTCAGTTGCAGGCCAGGCTAGGCTTCCGCTCCCCAGCCAAGTTGAGGCCAGAGCAGTTTCCAAGCCCAGCAATGCTTTTGGATTGTGGTCTTGACTCAAGCTGACCCAGTCCTCACGTTCCCTGGCCACATGATGTCACTGAATTTGCTCTGTGGATGATCAGCTCTGCTTGCCACACCCTCTGCTCAAGCACTGCTGGGTTATGCAGCTTTCAGCTGTTGCCCATCAGGCTTTCTGGTCAGGAGGGGCCAGAAACTACCCTCAGCAGTGGGCCAAACTATAACTCGGCAACACTGCCTGGGCAGGGGAACAGCTGACAAGGCTCCAGGGCTGGCAAAGTTCTTTGGCTGAAGACCTAACTCAGGCAAACTTCTCCCACCACTTCTCCTGGTCAGATTGCACCATCGTCTTGGCTCTGCAGATGAGAAGCTGCCAGTTGGGAATCCTACTTGGGCACTGCAGGTAGGAACCCAGTCTGCCAAAATCTGAGTGCTGGTTGTTGCAAGTCCCTCCCCCACTTCTCCATCCCAACCACATGCCCTATGGTCAAGTCCCACAGATTTTCCTGCCGTCCCCATGGGGTGAGACCAGAGTGGGTGTTCCCAAGAAGCAACCCACAATGTGGGGGCCAGGAGCTGAATATCTATCCTATGCTCTCCTTCTCCACTGGAGAAACCATAGGCTTAGGGGAGACCCGTGCTTGGTACTCTTGCCTGGAGGAGAGGCAGTCGAATCAGCCTGTAGCTCTTCCTCTTACCCTTCTAATGCGGTTTGTCTCGGTCTTGGTGGTGCAGGGGGGTGCTTCATCCTCACCTCTATGTTCTAGGGTTCTCTTAGTGGTGTGTTGTGCATGAATAGTTCTTCTGATGGGGAGCAAAGTCAGGAACGACCTATGTTGCCATCTTGGTGACGTCATTTCCCTCATATATTTTTTTTTTAAATTCTCCTAACTATAGTTCCTGCATGTTTTTATGTAACTGTATAGTTATATTATACATTTGGAAATTTACATGAAATGAGCATGTTTGTGAGAGCTTATAGTTCTTGTTCTTCAAGAGGCGACAGATAGCATCATGCCTTAATCATCATGCTTCATGTTTTTATTGTTGCCTTGTATAGCTAAACTTTATACCCCATCCTAATGTCTAATTGACTGACTAGGAATCAAATATCCTCTAAGATCTTGTCTCTTGCCATTGTATTCCTCATATTCTTGCAAATTATTGAACTTGAGGAGATAGTAGGAATCTCTGAATTTGTAGTTGGTCAGATGTAAAAATGGGCGAGGGACCCCGGGACCGGGGTCTGAAGGGAGGGCAATGTTGGGGAGGACTGTGCCCTTCATCTGTGATGTCTTTCACCATTTTAGGTGGTTGGTGTCAAAAGTCTTTGCAATATCTCATAGTTATTATGAGAATTAAATGGTTCAGTATATGTAAAAATGCTTCCAATAGTAACCGGTATGTAATAAATGCTCCACAAGTGTTAGCTATTACAATTATTAATGGTTCACATTCTTCGTTACTGATAAATATACTAGCAAGAATAATAACCACGAGTTTTTGTTTACATGCTATTTTTATTTAACCCGTAGCTTATTTTATAAGATGTTTTATAAGATTATTCTCTCAAATTGTTTGTTTAAAGAAATATAGTAAATGGTAAAAATAGACACACTCACAAGAGTCTATGGTTCTTACTACAATGTAATAAGCTTAAGTCTGGAAACTCCTTTTCCAGAAGAAACTATGATAGCTGTCATCACTTAAAACTTAGGTCTGATGTTTTATTGGTAAAAGAGGAGGAATAAAATGTTTACCTCTAGGTTTTCTTATAATTGAGCTGACTTAAAAAAATAATAATAATAATTGAGCTGACTCAGTGCCATACTGTATAGAATGCTGGGCTATCATAACAATTAGACTCCAGAAATTACGTAAATTTAATAGTTTACTTTTTTTTTTTTTAAGATTTTATTTATTTATTTGACAGAGAGACACAGCAAGAGAGGGAACACAAGCAAGGGGAGTGGGAGAGGGAGAAGGAGGCTACCCGCTGAGCAGGGAGCCCGATGCGGGGCTCGATCCCAGGACCCTGGGACATGACCTGAGACAAAGGCAGATGCTTAACGACTGAGCCACCCAGGTGCCCCAGAAGTTTACTTTTTAATAAACCATAAAAGTGTCTTTTTTTATTTAAGTATAATTGACATAAAATGTTACTTTAGTTTCAGGTGTACAACATAGTGATTCGGCAATTCTCTGCATTATGCAGTGCTCACCACAATAAGTATAGTTACCATCTGTCACCATATAGTTATTACAATATTATTTACTGTATTTCTTATGCTGTACTTTTCATCCCCATGATTTAATTTGAAACTGGAAGCTTGTACCTCTTAATCCTCCTCATATATTTCACCCATCCCTCCTTCTCCCTTCCCCTCTGGCCACCACCAATTTGTTCTCTGTATTTATTATTCTATTTCTGTTTTTTGTTTGTTTTTGTTGTTGTTGTTCATTTGTTTTTTTTAAATCCTACATGTAAATGAAATCATATGGTATTAGTTTTTCTCTTTGGATTTATTGCACTTAGCATAACACTTTCTATGTCCATCCATGTTATCACAAATGGCAAGACCTCATTCTTTTTTAGGGATGAGTAATGTTCTATTGTTATACATGTCATATCTTCTTATCCATTCATCTATCGATAGACACTAGGTTGCTTCGATATCTTGGCTACTGTATATAATGCTGCAGTGAACATCCGGTGCACATATCTTTTTGAATTAGTGTAGTCCTTGTCTTTGGGTAAATAGCCAGTAGTGGAATTATTGGATTGCATGGTATTTCTATTTTTAATTTTTTGAGGAACTTATATGCTGTTTTCCCCAGTGGCTGCATTAATTCACATTCCCACTAACAACGCACAAAGGTTCCCTCTTCTCCATATCCTCACCAACATTTGTAATTTCCTGTCTTTTTCATCTAGGCATTCTGACTGGTATGGGGTGATATCTCATTGTGGTTCTGATTGGCATTTCCTTGATGATTAGTGATGTTGAAGATTTTTTCATGTGTCCATTGGCCATCTGTATGTCTTTCAGGTTCTCTACCCATTATTTAATTGGATTTATTTTTTATTTTTTAATTTTTGACATCGAGTTGTATAAGTTCTTTATATTTTGGATATTAACCCCTTATTGTATATATCGTTTGCAAATATCTTCTCCCATTCAGTAGATTGCCTTTTTGTTTTGTTGATGGTTTCCTCTGTTGCACAAAAGCTTTTTATTTTGGTGTAGTCCCAACAGTTTCTTTGTTTGTTTGTTTGTTTTTGTTTGTTTGTTTTGCTCTTTTACCCTTGCCTGAGGAGACATATCTAGAAAAATGTCGGTAAGGCCCATGTCCAAGAGACTACTGCCTATGTTTTCTTTAAGGAGTTTTATAGTTTAAGGTCTCACATTTAGGTCCTTAATCCATTTGGAGTTTATTTTTGTGTATGGTTTAAGAAATTAGTCCAGTTTCATTCTTTTGCATTTAGCTGTCCATTTTTCCCAGCACCATTAATTAAAAAGAGAGTCTTTTTTCCATTGTATATTCTTGCCTCCTTCGGCATAGATTAACTGACCATATAAATATAGGTTTATTTTTGGGCTCTCTATTCTGTTCCCTTGATCTATGTGTCTGTCTTTGTGCCAGTACCATACTGTTTTGATTACTACATCTTTATAGCATATCTCGAAATCTGGGATTGTGATACTTCCAGCTTTGTTCTTTCTCAAGATTGCTTTGGGTATTTGGGGTCTTTTAGGGTTGAATACAAATTTTAGGATTCTTTGTTCTTATTCTGTAAAAAACACTGTTGGTATTTTGATAGGCATTGCACTGAATCTGTAGATTGCTTTGGGTAAACTTTATTTTTAATAGAAGTACTAAATGAATAAATACATTCATGGGGCTGCCTTCTTGTGGTACTCAAGAAACCGAGCCGATAAAGGCTCTTTGGTCTTTACCTGATGACTCCCAAAGCATCTTTAGGTATCATCTGCAGCTCAAATGGGTAGGGAAGGGGGTGGAAATGAGGTGAAAATATGAAATATTTATACAGGCTAGGCGTAGAAGTAATTTTAGCTCACATTCCGTTGCCTTGATCTCAGTCATATGGACACACCTAACTGCAGAGGAGGCTGGGAAATGTAGCATAGCTGTAGAAGAAAAGAGAAAATGCAAATATTTCTTAATTTTTCATATACTTTATTTGAAGGCCCATTAAGTCCATGCAGAAAAGTCAGTAACAATTAAATGCCCATTATTTCATTAAACTTCCTCCCTTCTTGCCTTCCACAACTGAAAAAAAAAAAACCAAAACTTTCTTTTTCTTTCTTTTTTCTTTTCTTTTTTTTTTTTGCCCTTTTTACATAAAAAAAATCTTTCTCACCGACTGCCCCTTTTGCCTAAAATTCCACCATACAAATTTCAAGCTGTTGATATTCACTGTAGAAATTCACAATAGACATTTCTAGCTTAATTCCCTGTCAAAATGCAAAATTACCACAGCCATTTATACCTCGGAAAAGATGAGTTTGTCAGACATTTTTCTAGTAGCTCTAGCCCATTAAAGAGTATTTTCACTGGTGGGAGTGGGGAGAAACCTAAGTACCAGATCACAAAGTGAATTGGGCAAATACAGAAGCTCCATCAGAGAACAAGCTGAGATTCCTTTACAGAAGATGCCCCATCACATGTGCTGGCTGCCTGACTTGACTTCTTAAAGGGGCGTGAAATAGTAGTTCTGATTCTGACCGATTTAAATATTCACTTCTTCTGAGTGAATAAAAAACAAAATATCGAAGATTCCACTTGCCTTTTATCTTCCTTGTCTTTTCTGCTTTTTATCCTAAACCCAAATACTTGCTGTTCTTTCTTCTTCCCTTCATCCCTTCCTTGGACGAGGCCCAAATCCTGTGGTAAGAAGAAAAGGGTAGAGGGATGGGGTTTACTAGTTTCATGGAAATATACAATTTCAGAACCCTGGGGCTAGGGATGGAAAACTGTGCTGTTCTAATATTGTGATGTGATCCGGGCATCTATTTTATAGCAGGTCAGGGATATAGCCTCTGACTCCTACCACCCTTTCTCCTGACAGTTGCTGTTTTGTAGTTCTAAAATATTATTTATTTATTTTTCTTAAAAGACCTACCCTTGGTCTGTTGCAGAGTAGAATTTTCTTACACATTGCACTCATTACTAAATTACCCATACTACATTTCCCAGTTCATTGAGGAATACAGTATTTCACTACAAAATTCCTGGTCTTTTAGATTTACTTCAAAAGCCTCTGCAGTAGACAACCATAGGCTTTATTAAAATTCGTACTTGTAAGAATTTGACTGGTGATGTCCAGTTGACCTATGAAATTACATACTTATAATTGACAAACATTGCTTATGGTTCTAATACTTGTTATTTTATATAAAGTTCCTGGCAAAGGAACAGATAAAAAATCAGGCTGAGTTCCCTTTCAATCAGAATTTCATCTCTCTTGCATTGCGGAAGGAAAGAATCAGCAAAATGAGCACTTAGGATGTCACGGCTACATTGGACCCCTTTTGGCATGTGACCTGTCTTAGGGGCAAGCACGTTAGAGGCAGAACGTTACTCAGAATCATCATTTCAGATCTCATGCCTGGAGACAAAGCCTACTGATGTGGAATAAAGGTGAAGACCAGAGGCTGGAGGAGGGGGTAGAATTACTTCCTATCAGTGGTTTCCAGAAAGGTGGTGTATTCTTAGATGATAAATGTAGACATTGCCACCACTTTTTCAGAATATACTTTAAACAGTGTCTTAGAATTATCAATAAAACAAAAATTAATAGAAGGGCAGATAAATACATTAAAAAATTACGTGGTGGGGCGCCTGGGTGGCTCAGTCGTTAGGCGTCTGCCTTCGGCTCAGGTCATAGTCCCAGGGTCCTGGGATCGAGCCCCACATCGGGCTCCCTGCTCTGCGGGAAGCCTACTTCTCCCATTTCCGCTCCCCCTGCTTGTGTCCCCTCTCTCACTGTGTCTCTGTCAAATAAATAAATAAAATCTTTTTTTTAAAAAAAAGAAAAACTACGTGGTAGGAATTTAAGGCAATGAAATTTCACATTGATAATTTTTCTCAAAGAAAAACTATACATTTTAAATGTTTTGGTCTGTTAATAATAATAATCCCAAAATATTTCTTTTATTCCTTATCCATTTAGTTTCCTTTCTCATTTAGGATTTTGTATCTACATAAACATATATACATATATACACACATATATATACACCTATATACACGTACAAAGATTTACTATAAAGTGTATTTTCTTTTATTACAGCTTGTTTTCAAGCAGAAATAAAGATGAAAGGAAAGTTAAAGACCAATGGGGGGAAAACTGAGATTTTCTTTTTTAAAAAATTTGAACTGAACAGATTCAGATCAGTTGAGAGAATATTTTGATATTGTGTCTGTTTCTCAATCTCACACTTTTATAAAACATATACCTTTATTTCTTCCTCACTCTAGTTAATTTGAGCATTATTTAGAAAACAAAACAAAACAAAAAATAACATTGGACTACATGTCAGGAAGAAAAAAACCTGTTCATAAACCATGCAAATTTGCATAACATGCTAATAGCATATAAGCAACTTAAAAGGATACATGCAGGTCAACTCCTGGATGATTTCAAGGCTGAGTGGTCTGTGCCAGGGGTATTTGTCCTCAGGAATGTGTCTCTACAATATTTCTAGAAATGTTGGGACTATACGCACTACAGAAAGCTCCAGATAACGATGATAGTCTTGGATGTTTTATATAAAAACCGGGACTAAAACAAACTGGTATGTGATAGTTGAAAATTCTCATTTGTTTTGCCCCTACAATTTGTTATTTGGAAAGTATAACTTCTGAGAGAGATGCCTCAGTGCTAACTTAGCAAGAACTTTGGGTTCCAGCTGCCCAAGTTCGGATTCCATCTCTGTTTTTTACTAGCTATGGAAACTTGGCAAACTGCTTAACCTCTGTGCATCTGTTTCCTATCAGAGAGTAGTAATGATAATTTCTGCCTCATAAGATTGTAGTTGAAGTCATTTAGTGAAAGCGTCTGGCACATACAAGAGCTTAGTAAGTATTGACTATTGATGTGACTGCTTACCTTCCATTTAAAGACAAAATATTTTACCAAGGTAATGAGACTGGAGAAAAAAACCCTAAGTTTGGGTTTGGCATTAAAAAAAATGACAATGAGGGGCTCCTGGGTGGCTCATTCGGTTAAGTGACTGGCTCTTGATTTTGGCGCGGGTCATGATCTCACGGTCCTGGGATCGAGTCCTGTGTCAGGCTCCACGCTCAGCAGGGAGTCTGCTTGAGGACTTTTTTCCCTCTCCCTCTGCCCCTCCCCCCCCGTTCATATGTGCACACTCTCTCTCTCTCTCTCAAATAAATCTTAAGAAAAAAAAAGACAACGAGCCTCTCTGCCCTCTTAGATGGAATCCACTGCTCATTTCTTCCCTGTCTCTTGGCTTATCTATGGATGATACAGTAAAGCCAGATGGACCTCCTGCTTTCCTCAACAGCCTTGATTGACCAGGCTCCAAACATACCTGCTTCTTTAAGCTCACATCACACTGGTGTTAATATACAAAATAGCATCCTGACACATCCTGGAGATTCAGCTTTAATTATCTTGGAGAAAATTCCTAGATGGACAGCTGATATCCTTGATAACAGAGAGGATCAAAGAATCTTATCATTAGGCACTCTTTTATTATCTCTAACTTCCCACCTGTGTGAATCAGGGTCTTCTGAGAAGATGTCACACTGGTATTAGCTGTGTAAGAAATTTATTGGAGAAAATGCCTATGAGGAAAAATCAGGAGTAAGTCAGAAGAGATGGAGAGAATTGTCAAACCAAGATACAGGTCTAATTTCTATGAAAGAGAGAAACAAGGAAGGTTGAGTAGGGAAAGTCTTAGACTGTAATGCAGTTCAAAGAAAGTTTTAGCAAAGCCAACAAGGAGCCCTTGAGCCAAAGTCACCAGTCATAGGAGTTTCCTATGTCCTAGGAAGTACCTGGCTGGGTGTCCCTGTAGCATTCAGTCACTGGCTGGGACCACGTGGTGAGAAGCATGGTCCTGAAGCAGACACATCAGTGGATTTCCGAATATGTCACCTGGGTCCATCGGTCAATTATGCTCCCTGCCATGAGATATATGAGACTGTAGTACATGGCCATCAAATCACTGGGGGCTTGAAATCTTCTTCTCCAGATCTCCTCTCTGCAATTCTGGAATTCCCCCACTCCTTTTATTCGGGCACTAGTTTGTCTTAGCCCCCTTGCTCTGCTTTGCTCTCTCTGAGCCTTTTCTTTCATCTCAGATTATTTCCAGGACACCCCTTATGACTCTGATTGTGAGTGTCACAGTATGCTCCAAAGACAACTATGAGGTTTAAATTATTTTTCACTTAGGCTTAACAGTTAGCCAAACACTAGAGATATAGAATGTAAATAACAATTCCTAGGGCAAGCATGATCTCCAGTTGTCCTTAATCTTTGCCAAGACTGATAAATTACAGTGGAGGACTAATCACATGAAACTTTATAGACTCGGAGTGTGAAAACAGGGTGTAGGCAACAGTCTGCTTTACTCTTGTGCTTTGCTCATTGATGCTGCTTGTGATCTGATTGTAAAACTGAACATTCAAATATCCCGAAGTCTTTCCAAATCTATAAACAAAACTCTTTCCCTTGAGTTTTGTTCTCATTTTCATCAGGGTTTGCTAATTTAAGCAATGATGAGAAATGATGAACAATGATGATAATAAAGTCAATTACAACACTGACTTTACAGAAAAGAGCATTAAACTTTAAATCAGTGAAAATAGTCAATTTACCAAGCTTCCAAATGCACATAGGCCAAACTTTTCACATTAACATTTCAAAAACATTCAGATGCGGTACAGTTTTATGAAAAGAAGAATTTGTAATCAGTCTCTGGCTAGAGAAACCAAAAGAGACAAACTCAGAGTTAATTTCACAGTGCTTTGCAATTAGTTTTATTAATTCTATTTGCCCAAATAAGGTAAAGAATCACATTTTTTTTTTCTGTAGCATCTTAGCACAGGCAGCTATAACAAAATAGTACAGATTGGGTGAAACTAACATAACAGAAATTTCTCAGAGTTCTAGACGGTAGGAAGTCCGCAATCAATGTGCCAACAAAATAGGCTTCATCCTGAGGCGGTGACTTTTGAGCTTGTATGCAACCACCATCCTGGTCAGAGGACCTCTTTTTTGTACACAGGTGGAGAGATGAAGAGAGCAAGCCCTTTGATCTCTCTTCCTGTAAGGGCACTAGTCCCATCAGGGGCCCCACTCTCATGACTTCATCCAACCCTAATTACCTCCCAAAGACCCCATCTCCAAATCCCATCACACTGGAAGTCAGGGCTGCAGTATGTCAATTTGGGGGGTGAGGCACAAACATTCAGTCCATAACATAGAGTAATTGTTATACCCTCGGATCTCAATCTGTAACAAAACCTAAACCCACAGAGTGGGCGAATGAAAATACCTCAAAGGTTAGCCACAGGCATGTTCTTTTCCTTCTGCGTTCTCTTTGCAAATTCTTCCATGGATTCCCCAAGGTTCTTTGCAGAGATCAGCATTTCCTTTCTCCTTCGCGCTAAAAGTTATGTGCTGTGAAATTGGGGTTTCAGGGAGGCTCCTCAAAGCCAGTTGCTATAAATGTGATCACCTGGTCTGCTGGTCTTGGTTGTTTCCAGGGCCACCATGGCCAAAGTAGGATCTTAGGGTTCCCGATTAAAGCGTGTCACCATGAAAAACAGTTGTTTTTCCAACAAGACGCCTAAGGTGATATCAGTGGGTACTTACGAGGCAGAGCTCAAACCACCTGTGCCCCAACACTCAGTGGGTATAGAGTACTATGCGCAAGTACATACTCTTCCCCGCTTAGGTTTAATTTCATCTCAAAGGCCTCCCTGGCCTTGGATCTCTGTATTGCTTAGTCAGGCTTCTCCTGTTGAATTCGATACATTTTAACACAAATACAATTTCAGATAGAAAGGTCAGACTCTACTGGTGAAGCTGGTCTGACGTCACATTCAGCCCGAACTTCCTGCTCTGCCCTCCTTCATAGTATTAGTAATGAGTACCTGCCTTATACCAAGATAGGTTGATAGGCAGCCAGACAGACACGTGCTGGGTTTTACTCTGAAATTTTAATATAAGAAAAATATATCTTATGAACCGAAAGCTAACAGTGACAGGTCCACACTGTAGGCATCGATGGTGCCTTCAGGAAATAGCCTGGCTACTCTGGACTTCTTTACCTCTGACCACATTCATGCTACATTATGAAGTTGAAGAGCAATGGAATAAAAATTATGACACTTATGTGTACTTTCCCCAATTTGCATGGATACTTCAGTTTCCACCAATTTGCTACAACTCTCTAACCCTTAATGTCAATAGGTCTGGCTATTACAGAAAGCTCCCCATGGGAAAAATACCCACGGGCATGTACCTGAGGTCCAGAGAAATGCACTGTTGTGATTCAAGCTGCGCCCAGGTTCAAGAGTGCCCCAGCCCTGCTCAGTGCCCAGGCATGAAGTTCCTTCATGGCCCAATGCCCAAAAAGGAGCCAAGAGGCTCACTTGAGAGCAAACTGAGGTCTGGTAATGAGGGCGGAAGAGGCAGTGTACCACAGAAGGCCATGGCCCCTTTGGCCCCTGCCCCATGGGGCACAATAGTCAGAAAGAAAGGTCTAGTTAGAGTACCACTCTCCAGTGCTTACTGCATAAGATGAAACGTGGCCAGTCTCACCAGGCTCTCGTTGTAAAGCCTAATGGTGCATTTCCATCTTCAGTTTCATTTCTACTTTCTGAACCATCGGCATTTCTTTTAACATCAGTCAGAAGGTTGCTGTGAACTTTCCCCATTTGAACTCCGTCGATGCCGAATTTGTTTTCTAGGTAGTCTAATTTTATCATAAAAACTCAGCTCTGAAATTAAAGCTGGGTTATATCTAGTCTTTCGGGAATCTGAACTTTGTGTCATATTGGCTTCTGCAAGTTTTATTTCTTCACATAAAAAAAAAAAGTTTCTCCCGTTCAAGTCCTCAGGAAAGAGGGTGCAGACATGATGGAACATCACACCACAGCAGATGATACTCAAAGTAGCAAATCCAAACAGAGAAATCTTTACTCGGTCCCTCTTGCTGTCTCTCTGTTGTGCCCTGCTGGGAAACCATTTCATAGTTGACGTGTTGGTCTTGTTCCTTAAGTTAAATGTTTCTCCAGGGCAGAGACCACATCCTCTTGTTCAGGGCACCTAGCAAGTCCTGGGACATGGCAGGTGCTCCATGAGTATTTGGTTTATAGAAAGAATTGAAAGGTCCTGCCCAAACTGCATTCTAGCTGCTTCTCAGAGGCCACTTGATCTGGAGCTGATTGTCCAGAGTGTCTGTCCTTACCTAGGGCAGCTCTGTGATGACATGCCCACTGTTTCCATGCCTCCTGCCCCAGAGGAAAACCCGGGCCACTCCTGCCCACCTCCGGCAGTTGGTCACAGGTATCAGCCTGGATGACTCCCTTTTGCTCCTTTTTTTTTTTTTAAGAGTTAATTAATTAATTTTTTTATGTAGTGTTCCATGATACATTGTTTGCATATAACACCCAGTGCTCCACGCAGTATGTGCCCTCCTTAATACCCATCACCAGGCTACTCCATCCCCCCACCCGCCTCCCCTCTAGAACCCTCAGTTTGTTTCTCAGAGTACATAGTTCCTCATGGTTCGTCTTCCCCTCCCTTCCCCCCCTTCATTTTTCCCTTCCTACTATCATCTTCTTTTTTTTTTTTTTAACATATAATGTATGATTTGTTTCAGAGGTACAGGTCTGTGATTCATCAGTCTTACACAATTCATAGCTCTCACCATAGGACTCCCTTTTGCTCTTAAAAGGAAGAAGTACCCTGCTTGTTAGAGTGTAATTAGGGATCTGCTGGGGGCTCTACCCATATTAGAAAGAAGGTATAGCACAGGTAAAAAGAGAGACATCCAAGTCTTTTAGCCTGGATTTGAGTCCTTTTCAATTTCTTTTTTTTTTTTTTTAAAGATTTTATTTATTTATTTATTTGACAGAGAGAGAGAGCACGCACACATGCGCACAAGCAGGGGGAGGGGCAGAGGGAGAAGCAGGCTTCCCACTGAGTAGGGAGCCTGATGCGGGGCTCAATCCCAGGACCCTGAGATCATGACCTGAGCCAAAGGCAGAGGTTTAACCAACTGAACCACCCAGGCGCCCCTCCTTTTCGATTTCTAATTGTATTCCTGTGAACATCTAGCGTTCCTGAACCTTAGCTTCTTATTGGCAAAATGGAAAAAGTGTCTTCTTTTTTCTGGGTTGTCAGGTATATGATCTGAAATAATACAATTAAAAAAGCTTTGTAAATCATAAAATGCTATCCAAATACATTATATTCTTACTCTCTTAACTATAACAAGTTTATCCATGGTAAGACACCTGGAATCTTCCATCAGCAAAGTAGGTAACTAAGCATAAGTTATGCAAGAACTAGATAATTTTGTAGTAAATTTTGCAATTAATTCAATCCCGCCCCCCCATCCCAGTTTGCCTTGGGCTGCACCCTGACATACAGATTCAGGAAGTGCTCCCAGCACATGAGGCAGCAAGTGAGACCAGCATCCACACTCTCTGATTTCAGTGAGGAATACTAACAACTTCAGTGAAAAATCCTGCCCACAAAACCACAGTGACCACAAGATGACATGTCTTACAAGGCCATAAAATAAAAGCTCACGTTTTGCCTTTACAAGTAATGAGAAACTAAGAGTTGCAGCGGGGGCAGCTCCAGGAATCATACCCCTCAGGAATATTCAGGAGCACCCCAAAAAGCATGGGTGCCGCTAGACCCCTGAGAAGAGGATATGTCTGGATCTAAGAGATGCAGCAGCCGCTGCTCAGGCCCAGGCCTGCTGATGCCCAGGAGAACCCTCCCTCACCTGGGGCCAGGCTCATAGGCTGTGCTGCTACTGCAGTCCAGCCTCACACCGCCCTCCCACTCCCCGCCACACTTGCCTTCGACTGTACTGGTCAGCCTGGCCCTTTAGCACATGCCTATTTTTTTTTTTTTTTTCATGAACAAAAGTCTATACTTGGGGATCAGGGAATTATTGTTTATAGCAAAGCATTCTCTGCATTTTCAAGTTGACGTTGTTGGTATATAGTATGAAAGGGGCGCCTGGGTGGCTCAGTTGGTTAAGCATCTGCCTTTGGCTCAGGTCATGATCTGGGGTTCTCACCAAGGGGAGCCTCCTTCTCCCTCACCCTCTGCCCCCCCACCGCTCGTGCTTTCTCCCTCTCTCTCAAATAAATAAAATCTTTAAAAAATATATATATATATATATATATACATACATATATATCATGTCATGTGGAATATCTCAGTTTTGTTGACAGTGGGTAATACCACAAACCGTTCAGTCATAATGAGTCTTAGCTTTTTGGTTTAGGGGCGGAATAATGCGGGAGGGGTGTGGTTCTACTTAAAATGACAGGGGGACTATTTGAACATCCCAGTACTGGAAATCTAAAGTAAGCACAAGGCTCCATAACTTTGTTGGAAGGCATCTTTCTGTACATAAAACCAATGACACACATGCCTCTTTCTTTGATTATGAAAACGTTCTTCTGAAGTAAATTCTGTCTGGGAGTCAGAATGTCCACTCAACAAGAGTATCGATAAGGCATCTAAGAATCTTGGCTTTAAAGTGAGATTAGTTTTCTCTCCTACTGTGGACTTCCTGAGCAAGAAGTTTAGAAGTGTCATCCCTGTCCTGCCTCTCAAATCCCGCTGCATTTGTTAAAGAAAAGCCCAGGCTTTTCCATAGCAGATTCTAAGCCTGCAGCTTTCCCTAGGATTTCTATGTAGCCTTAAAGCCCAGGTGTACATTCATTCTGGTTCTTCCTTTTTTTTTCTTTTTTAATTCAGGTATTCTCCAAGTATTTATTAGGTTCTTGCCAAATGAATGTGTGAACAGGTAATATAAGGGATTATAATGAGGAATGAAATTGGATTCTTAAAGTTAAGGTCTTTTTCATCCAGAAGAAAAGACCACAGGCCACCATTTCTTTCGTTCACCATCATATCTCCAGACAAAGTTATAGATTTTGGCACATAGTGAACCCTCAATATTTATTAAATTAATGAATAAATAAGTAAATAAGTGAATCATAATATTAGAAAATGGTATATGAAGTGTCTTGAGAGGAAAAAAAAAATCCACTTCTTGATCGTTGACTGCCCTTAATCATGGAACCGTAGATGACACTTTGGGTAAACTCTCTTCAATTAATATCCGTCAAACACATCTGGGAGATAGCACAACCCAACACTATCTTGTTTTATGTATTTCCAGGATAAAGGTACACAAACAAGATCAATGTACTGGAATGCACAAGAAGCATCCTATCATGAACAGAGTATGAGTATGAAGATTCTTGATACACTGCATTCTCTAAAATGCAATCCTCATCACTCATAGCCTCTTGAGACTCATGGCAATGAGGATATTTTTTCCTTCTGGTTTGCCCAGTGGTAAACTCTGCTGAATCCCCTGCTTCCCAAACACTTGCTCGGCTCTTCCTCTTCTGTGTGCTCTGCTTCCTAAGCTCCCTGTAGCAAGCAGACTGAGTACAACGCTAGCCTTGGAAGAACCTGGAAGAGTCCACTTCTCTGTTATTTCTCCACTGCTACACTTCTTTTTGCCCTTTTGTCAACCTTTTGAGAAAAGTGAGAAACATATTTCAGTTTGGGGTTTGGGTTTTCAGTGAAGGAAGAATTGATGTGTGGAGGGATAGGTTTGGCCAAACCACTCTTCTCTTTCTACCTTATTTATAGTGAGGTTGTTCCATATCAAAGTCTTCGGTGCTACTTCCATTTGGAGTATCATTTATCTATATGATTTCATGTCTTTTTCTTTCACAACCTTCAGACACAACTCATATGTCCTCTCCTCAGAGATTCTTCCTTGACTGCCTATCTAAAGCCACCTCCCGTGTCATTATATACCATTAGGCTCTTTCATAGTCTTCATGGCACTAAACAATATTTCACGCTTCTTCATGTTAGCCATCCATTTCTACCACCGTATACACTCTTGCAAGTCTGGCCTCTTCTCTGCTATACCCACTTCACCTAGGATAGTTCCTGGCAGATGGTAACTATGTGGACACCTGACCATAAAGGGCTTTAAATGCCAGACTTTTTCAGGTGCACGAAAGGGATCTACTGGAATTGCTCCAGCTGTGGGAGGGTATGTGTCCAGAACTGTGCCTCTGAGAAATTACATTCATTGGTGACAAGGTGCAGTCTGGATTGGAAAGCAGAGATCCTGGCACAGAGAGTTCAGTAAGAACATTAGATTATTTTTTTCCTGTATGATGTGAATAATATTGATTTAAGTTATATATATTTTTTGTACAATATAGTACCTGCTTAGACTGGAAACAGATTTTAAGCTAATGGAAATCTATTCCTTAAGATCTGTTAAGCATCACACATTAAACATATTTCTACAGCAGTTATTAGTTGTGTGTGTGTGTGTGCGCGTGTTTTTACAAAGTCTTATTTGGTTGCTTAAGGCTGTCAACACATCTCTATACAAATGAAGACAACTATTAACCAAAGGACCTAAGGATTTTAACCCAGACCATATAAAGAGTCTTGGAATTCAGAATTTGCTATAATTATTGAAGTAAAAAAATAGTGAAGGCTATTTAAAAAGCTTCCTGTCTTGAGATGGTATGTCCTTGTATTCCAGGAACTTAATGAGGGATAATAATAATGATTATGATAATGATAATCTCATCAAAATCATGAAAGTATGCTTAAAAAGCCTAAAATGAGTTTCCTACTGAGATGATAAAAAGAGGGTTGTTTTTTTTTAAGGCCAAGTTGAGAATTGAATTTCTACATAGTCCAATTAACTTCACACAGAGGGGAAAAAAAATAAAAAACACTGTTACATGGCTCCATGCCTTATTCTCAACCCTGTGTAGCAACCACAACAAATCAACAATGTAATTATTGAGCACCTAATGTGTTCAGTGCTGATGGTTTAAAACTATTCGCAAATATATGTTACTGGCAAAACAGGAAAGTGGATAAAGTGTGGGTGAGTTAGTACAAACATCATAACTACTGCTAAATGTCAGAAAAAAAACCACTCAAAGCAAAACCATCTTTTTTGGTATTCAAGAGTCAGGTGTTGTTTCTATCTCTTGGTCTCTTACGACTTCTCTTGATTAGCTTGTAAGAAATCTTAAGGAAAAAAAAAGAAATGAATGTATCCCCATGTTCTGTTCTTATCACACGGCTCCCAAACTTCCCTTTTAATTCTGTAGTGTATATTTAAAAGGCAGATCTGATCGTGACTCTTCTCTGCTTATAACCTTTTAATAGCTACCCAGAATTAATACAAAAAGATCAACCCTCTAAACATGGCATACATAAGGCCCTCCATTATTGGTGCCTTGCCTAATTCTCCAGCTGTATTTCTAAAACCCCTCCACTTTACACGTAACAATGCATTAATCCCAAGCTACTCTGCTCAGGTTGCCTGAATGCCCACCTTTCCTTCTGCACCTTCTTTCTTCCTCAACTGACTCTTACTTAATTTTCAAGACTGAGCTTAAACATCATGTCTGCAAGGGTTTCCATATGTCTTGAGCCTTAGTATATATGTGATATTAACTTCATATCTGATATATAGTTTGCAAATATTTTCTCCCATGCCATGCATTGCCTCCATCCTGCCACTTATTACTTTTGCTGTGGATGCGATTTTTAGTTTGATACAGTCCCACTTGGTTATTTTTATTTTCTTGTTGGTACTTGGGTGTCATATTCCAAAACCCATGGGCAAGACCCATGTCAAGAGCCTTTTCTCTATTTTTTTCAGGTCTTACAGTTAAGTTTTTAATCCACTTTGAATTAATTTTTATGAATGGTCAAAGATATGGGTCCAATTTCATTCTTTTGCCTGTGACTTTGCAATCTTCCCAGGACCATTTATTGAAAAAACTGCCTTAACCCCAGGGGGTATTCTTGGCTCCCTTGTCAAATATCAGTTGACTATATATACATAGCCTTATTCTGGGCTTTCTATTTACTCAA
This sequence comes from Mirounga leonina, assembly GCF_011800145.1. NCBI lineage: Eukaryota > Metazoa > Chordata > Mammalia > Carnivora > Phocidae > Mirounga > Mirounga leonina. The sequence goes on from NW_023270451.1 coordinate 17,393,962, forward strand.
CTGATCTACGTGTCTGGTTTTTTGTTTTGGCTAATACCATACTATTTTGGTAACTGGAAGTTTTGTGCTTTGTAGTAAACTTTGAATTTAGTAAGTGTGAGGGCTCCAGCTTTCTTCTTCTTTCTCAGGATTGTTTTGGATATTTAGCACCTTTGGTGGTTCTATACCAATTTTAGAACTATGAATTTCTGTGAAAAATGCCACTGAAACTTTTATAGGGATTGCATTGAATTTACAGATGGCTTTGGGTGCTATGGACATTTTAACAATATCAAGCCTCCCAATCCACAAGCACAGATAGCTTTCATTTATTTGTGTCTTCAGTTTCTTTCATCAGTGTCATGATTTTTAGTGTAGAGATCTTTTACCTCTCGGTTAAATTTATTCCTAAGTATTTTATTGTTTTTGATGCTCTTATAAAAGGGATTGTTTTCTTTATTTCTCATTCAATATTTGTTATTGAATAGAAATGTGACTTATTTTTGTATGTTAACTGTGTATCCTGCCACTTCACTGGATTCATTTGTTAGTTCTGATACTGTTTTGATGGCGTCTCTAGTGTTTTCTATATAAATGACCATGTCCTCTGCAGAGACAATTTTACTTTTATTTTCTGATTTGAGTGGCCTTTATTTGTCTTGCCTGATTATTCGGTCTAGATCTTCAGTCCTATGTTGAATAGAAATGGTGAGAATGGGCACCTTATCTTGTTCTTGATTTTAGAGGAAAAGCTTTCAGCTTTTGTTGTTGTTGTTAAGGCTTACTTTGTGGCCAAATGTGTGATCTACTTCAGAGAATGTTACATATGTGCTTGAGAAGAGTGTGTATCATTCTGCTGTTGGATAGAATGTTCTGTTAAGTTCATCTGGTCTATAATATTATTCAGGTTTGCTGTTTCCTTATTAATTTTCTTTCTGGATGATCCATCCAATGTTGAAATGGAATACTGAAGTCATCTACTATTATTGTACTGCTGTTTGGTTTTCTTTTCAGTTCTGTTAATATTTTCTTTAAAAATGTAGTTGCTCCAGTGTTGGAGCATATATATTTATAATTGTTCACCCCTTTCACTATCTGGTGTTCTAGTTAGTTTCTTGTAACTGATTTTGACTGAAAGTCTGTTTTTTTTCTGATATAAATACAGCCACCCTAGGTCTCTTACTTACCATTTACATGGACTATCTTTTGCCATCCCTTCACTTTCAGCCTATGTGTGTTCTTAAAGTTTAAGTGTATCTCTTGTAGGCAGCTTATCCTTGGATCTTATTTTTAATCCCTTTAGCCACTCTGTATCTCTTGATTGGATAATTTAGGCCATTTACATTTATATTAATCATTTATACATAAGGACTTTAAATTGCCATTTTGTTAACATTTTCTGATTTTATTCTTGTTCTTTTGTCCCTTTCTTCCTCTTTTGCTGTCTTCCTTTGTTATTTGCTATTAGTAGAGCATACTTTAATTCCTTTCTCTCAATCTTTTGTATAATTACTGTCAGTTTTTTCTTTGTAGTTACCATGAGGCTTCCTTGAAACATCTTATAGATCTCACAGTCTACTGGAAGCTAATAACAGCTTATTTTCAGTTATATACAAGAACTACAGTTTTCCTTCTCTATTCCCCACATATTATGCTATTGAGGTCATATTTTATCTATTTCTTTAAATATTGTGAATCTCTTAATAGATTATGGAGTGGCTGAAACTGAGTATAGAGCCCTTTCAGGATTTCCTGAGGTGTAGATGTGTTTCCCACCTGGCCCCTGTCCCAGCAGGACTGGTTGTGGACTTTGGCTGGGAAGGGCTGAAATCAATTATAGGGCACTTGCAGGCTCTCCTGGGATACAGGGAGAAGTATCTCCCACTGGTTTTTTAGCCTAGTGGTATTGCACATACTGAGCAGTGATAATCACATTTTGGGAACCAACCCTGATGCTTTGCCTCTCTGAGTTTTGATTCTACAGGAAAAGAATGAGGATGTCAAAGCCTTCATCAACTATTATTTAGTGAGGTAGGCTGTGACAAAGCAAAATGTTCTTATTTTATAACTACCAGAAAGGTAATAATTACCCCAAATCATCCTCAAGCTATAAGTGAAGGAAAATGAATGGAATATCAGTTGCAGGGAAATGATTGTGTAATGTTTATAGATATGAGGAAAACTTTGGGCTGCAAACTGAACTGGTCCCAAGGCCTAGAGCAGAGCAGGTTTGGTGATAGACCCCATCATAGAATTTGCCAGAACTCTCCCAAACACAGCTGCTGCACAGACAATGTGGAGAGGCCTCCCTTCTGCTTCACTCACCATCCTAAACACAAGCATCAAATATTACAATCATCCTCACCTTCACGCAGGAAGAACAAGTCCCTTGGCTTTCTGCCCACACTCAAGTTAAATACCAAGCGTTATCAGAATATTCTTTAGTACAATGGTTTCTATTGCTATATTCAGAGTGCCTAAAATGGAAGCAAACCTTTTCTTTTAGAAAAGAAATTAAGAAGAAAAAAACTGAGTTTAAAATGGAGTCAAAATTGAGACCTCTCAGAGATGTTTTTGTTATTTCAACCCCATGAAATAAAAAAGCTGAAAAAAAAATCAATAAAATTTAAAGGAGCTATGAAATTGATTTGATACAATCCTAAGTGGCAGCTTTAAGTAAGCCTTCCCTTTCTTGTAAATTACCTTGAGCAGAGCTCTTTATGAAATAAAGTGCCACGTACCAAAATCCTGCTTGGTGTTCTGCTTTGTTAGTGAATGCATTCCATTGAGGGTGAGCCAATTACCGAGTAAAAATGCTGTTTAATTTTTTTTTCCCTTTCTGCCACCACAAAGGTCAAATGTCTGAGAAATCTTTGTTTGGGTGGAATGCGTTTTCTTCTTTTTCCAAATGAGACTCTGTACCTGCATTTCTTAGTATGCTCCCAACTCTTGGAGAAGGGTATTAGAGCTCATAACATCACCGTTACAGTCCTCTTCAGGCTACCACTGAACAAGTGATGGATTAGCTACGAGGATTTTTGTGTGGTATAGCAACTCCCCTACCTAGTGGTACAGTGGGTAGTAAAGAAGGGATTTCCCAGCACAAACTGATGCTTTTCCTTCAATTTGCAAAATGAATTGAGGAGAAGCTATAGCTAGTTAAGATCATTTTTTTATCTTACTACACATTAATTTTTATCAATAGATTTTCATGCAGTTTTATATTTAATTGCGTAAGATTCGATTGCTACTGACATCTCTTGAGCTAGAGTCTTTCCAACCAGAATATATTACAGTATTCTGATAATATTTTTACATGGTGATTTTATTCATTCCAATGAATACCAGATTTCTATTACTATTTGGATACCAACTTTAACATCTTGAAGCGATCAACCATTTATATAATCCTATCTGAGAGGATTCAAGGGAAAAATGAATAACAGAGTCAATACGTTTAATATGCGTGATTAGAGGTTAGCTTTTCCATTGGGACGTGATCCCCAATAGGTTAACATTTCCATTTCCATAAAAATAAACTAGAACAGCAAGTGTAGGGACACATTTAGTAAACTGCTGCAGCTGGCTACTTCCCATTACTGTCTATTTCCTTATTCACTTGTGTCCATACAAACTCAGTGTTTCTGTCAGCAGTGGATAGTTAGATACTTAATTTTTCAATACAGCTTCACATTTGAGTGTAAATAACATGCCTGCCAATTTCTAAAGATAACTTCGTGAAGGTCCTTGACAAACTATCCTGAAAATAGGGTCAACGGACAAGATGCAATTTCAGTGAACGCTCCCTTCCCATTGCCAGTGGAGTCCAGTGAGAGCAGAGATCATCCAGGACACAGGGATAATTCTATGTCCTATAGATGTGACTTGAAGAACATTGTATTTTCTAAAGCAGGCTTACTTTTCTGGTTCGGCTGGGCTAAGGCTAACAAATGTGTTGGTTTTTCCTTGGAGAGTGAAAGCTGAACTATTGGGCGCCAGGGTAAATGAGCTGTCACTGCTACGTCTGTGGCTGTCGGTCCACGGAACTGATGGGCTGTATGAGAGCAAACGATAGTATGGCTGTTCTTAATACATTAGGTAATAAATTTCGTTAATCCCATTATTCTTAATGCATTTTAAAGCACTTTCAAAATGATCTCCTTTGAACCTTTCAATAAATTGATGAGGCTTTAAATTTGACCATTAAAAAGAAAACAATTTGGGTGCCTGGGTGGCTCAGTTGGTTAAGCGACTGCCTTCGGCTCAGGTCATGATCCTGGAGTCCCGGGATCGAGTCCCGCATCGGGCTCCCTGCTTGGTGGGGAGTCTGCTTCTCCCTCTGACCCTCCTCCCTCTCATGCTCTCTGTCTCTCATTCTCTCTCTCTCAAATAAATAAATAAAAAATCTTAAAAAAAAAAAAAAAGAAAACAATTTGACAAAAAATTAGTTTATATTAGTGGTCATAAAACAGCATCTTTTTGTATATAGTAAGGTTACTTTTTTTTCCCCTGAAGAGTTACTCCAAAGATGATATTAGTAATGATCACCTGATTATATGGCACTTTTAACATTTCATGGACTTGGAGAGTTTTATCTGTCTATGTACCTTGCTTCCAGTCTTTTGATGGATATAGAAGTTATTTTTAAATAAGGAAATATGCTTAATTGATACAGGGTCTACCATTTTGTGAGCCTGTACATTTCCAGTTTCTTAATGTTAGAACTGATTGCTGTTTTCTTGATGCCTTTTCTAAGGCCTGCCTTCAACTTTTCCTTTTTGAGAAAGTACCCTGGAAAGGATTAAGCAGGGCTTGAAATTAAAGGAAAGGCTATGGGAAAAAGTTTCTAGAACGATGGCAAATAGTGGAACAATTTCTTCCATGTGATATATACATGCAATAATACTAGGCGAGTATAATTATATTTTAGTTCCCTCTAAACTCTCACTTAGATTTTCAGGGTTCTTTTCTCATTTTTTATAGTTTTCATATTGCATTTTCTATTGTGAATATTTGCTTTATACACTGAAGTGCTTAAAGGTGATAGCATATATGTTTACGACTTTTATATTATCTTGATGATATCATTATATAGTTACCTTCTTTGTCTCTTATGGGGTCCATGGTTGGTAGACCTGATTTCAAGGGCCTCAGGTGGCCATGGATCCTGTCTGGTCCCTGGATAGACAGACCTGAATCTATAGCCTTGGCCAGGAGAGCTGGCGCTGGGACAAGTGTCTGCTTTCATTGTCTACAGTTGGATCCACAGACCAGGGACCTGTTACCAGGTGTGCAGATGGGCGTGGCTTCGGCCTGGCCCCAGGGAAGGGTGGGCCCATGGGTAGGCTGATGACCCGAGACCTCTGCTGGGAAAGAGTCACCGGGCTGCTTCAGCATTAACCAGCTGGGACTGTGGTCTGCAGGTCTGCCTCCAGGGCACGGATGACAGTGCTTCCTTCCTGGAGGGGCCAGACTGTCCGTGGGCTAGAATCAGGCACAGGGCTGCTTCAGGATCTGAAGTCATGCTGCATTCTGGTGTGTCTGTCTTCAGGTGTTTCCCACCTTATCTCTGAGAGGACAGGGCTGCTCCCAGACCCTGGCTGAGAGGGGCTGAGCGGCATATAGAACCTTTCCAGGATGTGCTGTCTAATGAGATCAGCAGGTCTGCCTCCCTGGGTGTGGGTGAGTGTTTCCTGCACAGTTCCTGGGCAATCAGGACCACTGCAAGATGTGAGAGCAGAGTTTAAGAGCAGTTTCAGGATAAGCAGTCAAACAAAATAGGGTGGGCCTGCCTCAGGAGTATGGGTGTGTCTGTCTTCTGTGTTGTCCCTGTGAGGACCGTACTGCTTCTGGACCATGAATGAGAGGAGCTGCAGCCAAGTCACTGGATGCTTCGGGGCCTGAAACCAAGGACAGAGGTTGGAGGGCCTGTGAGCTGAGGCACGGGGATACATGCCAGCTTCCCAGCTAGGTCCTTGGCAGATGGCGCTGGCGGCCGGACCAAAGTCAAACAGGCTGTAGCTGAATGCACAGGGCTCAGCACTGTTTCTAGGTCTCTAACCAGGACCATAATCTGTGAGCCTGCCACCCCAGCATGGGCCTGCCTTCTCTAAAATCTGGATTCCAAAGCTCTCGCAAATGTGCTTTAGTCCATGAATAGCTGCCAAACGAGTATGGCTGAGGGGGGATACAAGTGAAGAAGCCATTCTTCTGCCATCTTGTGGATGCTACTGCATGAATTTGTTTTAATGTAATCCAATGATTCCATCTTTTCCTTTGCTGTTAGTGGTGTGTGTGTGTGTGTGTGTGTGTTATTCTGGAACTATTTTATAATCGTTTTATCAAGGTAAAAATTACCTATTAGCTCATTGATTGGAGGTGGAAATGAATTTATCGACTGCTTTATAAATAAATGACACAATACTACTGTTCTTTCTAAGAAAAACAATGTGCCTTTCCATTTCCTTACATTGTCGTTAATGTACTTCAGTAGAGTTTTAAGCTTTTTCTAACATAGGTTTTGAAATTTTTGTTCAGTTTATTCTGGCCATATTTTTAACAATGGATATAACATTTATTTATATTATAAATTAGCATTTTTTAGAAAATAAATCTATGGATTTATAAGTATTTAAAAGTGCAAAAGATACTCTAAAAATCTGATTATGAATGTAGAAATGGAAAGGATATTGTAGCCCTACCTGTTATTAAAATATATTAAAAGAAATTTCACCCTATAAAGAGTTTGGTACTAGAAAACTAGGCAGATTTATGATATAGCTCAAAATTAGCTGTAAGAGTGGTAGTATTTCATACTAGTGGAAAAATTAACCACCATTCAATAAACTTTTTAAAGAACTATCCAGCTATATGGGAAAGGCCATATTCCTGTCACCCTCTAGAATTAAATTGTAGATGTTCTAAATAAAACATATGGAGGAACCTAACATTAGACTGAGGAAACAGTTCCTCAGTGTAACTCAACACGGATAAGCCAAACAAAGGCTGGTATTAAATAGATGGTATTATAGGCATGGCTGGCGGGACCGTAAATGCGATCTTCTGCAAAGAAAATGGGATACTCTTTTGTATAACTTAAAATTTGTATATCTTTGTTTCTGAAGTTCCACTCGGGGGTATATTCCTCATTTATATCCTATTGTTAGGTAGAAAGATTGTAGACAAGACTGCTTACTGAAAATAATGTAATGGTAAATAAATAATGAAATTATTTAATGTAAAGTTGTACCCATGAAATAGAATATTATACTGTCATCAAGAGGTATGAAATAGAATTATGAGTATAGAAAAGAGGGCTGCAGTATGTTTTTAAAGGAGCAAAATAAGGCAAGTTGTCAGGGCATAAGATAGATACATATAGATTGCAAATATGCCCCCATGTGATTATTAATAACTATGCATAAAATATATATATCCCATATTGATACTCATGGCAAGCTCAGAAATATTTATTTTCCTCCTCTTGCTCTAACGTGATTGTTTTAATTAGTATAGTTTCCTATCTTGATTTTTCTTTAAATGATTTCATGTCAACCCATCCTCATGCTTTAAAAATCTTGATTAATTTTTCGCATAATTACTCTTTCAATTAATTTTATAACTAGGTTGTGAAGTTCCATGAAACTCTGATGGGATTTTAAAAGGTATTAATTTGGCTTTATAGAGTGATTTACAAAGAATTGATATCTACATGGAACTGACACATTCCCCATAATTATATAACTCTAGACTTGAGGACTCTTTTTGTCTTTTTATAAATTTCTTGGATTGTCTTCATAAAATGCTTGTACAACTTGCTAAAAATTATAAAATTTTTAATTTGCATTTTATAAATGTATGATACATTAGTTTTGTTGCTGTGATGACATGCATCATTTTCTACTCTAAATTTTAATCGGTTGTTGCTCTTGTAGAGAGACAATTGAATTTGTATGTTGAACTTGTATACAGCAGTCTTGTTGAATTTTATTCTTTGCATTTTAAATTTGTTGATTCACTTCACTTATGCTTATAGAAAAAGCTATATATTTCTTTTATTTGTTTTTTTTCTATTTTTGATATTGGTACTATGCTTTAAATCATGCCTTGTAGGGGCACCTGGGTGGCTCAGTCCTTAAGCGTCTGCCTTCAGCTCAGGTCATGATCCCAGGGTCCTGGGATTGAGCCCCGCATCAGGCTCCCTGCTGGGCGGGAACTCCCTCTCCTGCTCCCCCTGCTTGTGTTCCCTCTCTCTGTGTGTCTCTGTCAAATAAAAAAAAAAAAAAATCTTAAAAAAAAAAAATGCCTTGTAAAATCAATTGGCCAGTAATAGAGCTAGTTCTTCGTTCTAAAACCATTTGTATAAGATGATAGTTATCTTTTCCTTGAAGATTTCATAAAGATATCTACACTTTTGGTAATTTTGTGTATGTGTGCATGTTTTCATATTTCAGATTTATTTTTAAAATTGGTATTCTCTAGAAATGTATTTATTTTATCATCTTAACTAGGTTTTCAATTCTACTGGTATGAATTTACCAACATTGCGCTTATAATTTTCAGTTCTTTATTCTACTGGTACTTGATTACTGTTTTTGTTTTTTTCCTCTTTGTAATTGCTCCCGGTGTCTTTTCTCTCCCTCAGTGATTAAATTGCAAATTTCTAAGTTATTTTTCTTTTCAAATACAACCTTTAATTTTCTCCATAATTTTCTACTCTTTTGTTTTTTATCGATTCTAATGTGTTTGTGGTTTTTGTTTGATTCTGGAAGAATTTCTAGGCTTGATCTTTGGTCTGCTAATTAATTTTTCACCTATGTATAATGTGCTCTTTACCTATTTAGTTTATCTTCATATCAATTAAATTCTTCATTCATTAGATCTCTCATTTGATTTCTTTTCTTGTCATCTGTGTTTTATAGCATCCTGTTTTAATTTCAGTGATGATTCCTTTCATCTCTCACTTTTGTCAGAGAGAGAGAACAAGCAGAGGGAGCAGTAAGCAGAGGGAGAAGCAGGCTCCCCGCTGAGCAACGAGTCTGATGTGGGGCTTGATCCCACTACCCCGAGATTATGACCTAAACCGAAGGCAGATGCTTAACCGACTGAGCCACCCAGGCACCCCTCACAGTTATTTTAAAGCTCTCTTCTGATTTTTCTAATAACTCTAATTTCTTTCAATTTAAGATCTTTCTCATTTTGTGCCTCTATGATAATATTGGCCTACCTCAGATTTTTTTCTTCTCAATTTCTGTGAATCCTTAACATCCGGTCTTCTAGTAGCTATAGCTGTTTCCTCTGTGGCCGTGGTGTGTGATCTCATGGGATGGTTGCCCTCTAAGTGTTCCCAGCTGGGAATGCTGCCTACTGGGATGGCTTGCCTAAGGCAAGGGCGGGGCCTCCCCTGCAGCGTCACTCACCAGGCATGCCCTATAGCTGCAGTCTCCTGTGAACTGAATCCCTTGTTTTTCAGGAGTTTGCGCGTGTATCACTAAGCTTGATTTTCGTAGATTTTCAGTCATTTTTCAGGTTTCATGTATGTGAGGGAGATTTGAACAAGAGTTTACTTCCCAAAAATACAAAATCACTGTATTACTTTTATAATGAAAAAAAAGTTTTTAGATTTAAAGTGTCTACACAGTGCATGAAATGTATTAATTTCTTTGTATGTCTGGTGCACGGAATTGAACTTTATTGTTTCAGACAATTAAGTTTAAGAAGCATAGATCTTGATACTTAATCACATTCATCTTCAAAATCATTTTCAAAATCAAATATTCCTTTAATTACTATTCATTTCCAGATCAGACTCATTCTTATAATGAAACAAAGCCATTTACTTACTTTACTGGGTCACAGACTATGCCACAGTCCAACGCTCCAGGCACAGCATCTAGATACATGACATGCATGCCCTTTACATGGAAATTCTAACTAGCATTCATTTGTTATTGTTTTCAAAGTCATCTGTCCTTTACACTGAAAAATGGGTAACTTTTTAGTATGTCTTTTTTCATTGACTTCCTCAAAAATCACAATTAGACATTGTGAATCAAAACTGGCATTTACTTTGCAAAGGGGAAGAATTGTCTCTTCTAAAGTATTTGGGGGATAACCTGCAATGTTGCACATGCCCATGCTTAGAAACCCACTCTACCTTGGTGCCTTTTTCTGATGATTGCACTTGACTTGTCTCTAGGTCCATAGTTCTGTGAAAGACTTTGCCCACAGTAATAGGATTGGTCCTGAAGATAAACAAGAGAAGTTTGCTTTTGACATGAACTCTGAAGTTAGCCTTGTTTAAAGGTAATCATTTCTTCAAATATCTGAGCTATTTAGTATTTTTACATATTGGGCTTTCTCGGCAAATGGCAGATGATTAATATACCTCTCATATGCAGAACGTTCTTTCCTCTAGTTTGAACCACAGAGAGACCATATGGTAAGAAAAATGTTAGCCTAGTTTGAGAAACTTCCAGTAATATTTACAGACCGGGTCAAGTAGTTCTTCTAGCTCAGGCCAGCGCACTCTCTAAATTTCTGGGCTCATTCTTCCTCTAAATACTGTGCATTCTGTAAAATACTGGGCACTGGCCAATGACCAGTATGCTCACAGAATGATTTTAGATAATCTACCTTCTCAGAAGTACATCTTACTTAGATATGAGATAGAGCAGCTTGGAGAAATTGAGTAATACTGCAGTTAAATGTTAAAATAATGGGTCTTTTTAGTCCATTTTATACCAGATAAATCACATCAGAGTGATTTTAGACTTACATCTGCAATTTTAGACTTAGACCTCTTTTCCTTTCCTCCACTTCCTTGGTTTCTGTGGCGAATGTATTGATTACATAAGACTTTTCACAACCACCGAGAAGCTTTTATTTACTTATTTTTTTTTCCTTTGGTTGGTTTTATTTTGAAATAACTGGGACCATGTTGGCTGGAATGCAAATTGATGAATCTAGTGTTATAATACATGATAAACTCACTGTTGTTCATTACCAGGGATATTTTGCTGCTTTAAGTCCCCATTGTCAGTAAGGGAGGTGATTTGGAAGCCAGCACAGAATCTTTTGCAGGGAGAAAGGTAGTATCTTACTGAAAGTTTTTTTATTTCTAGTTTCATTTTGGTGGGGTTTGTGAAAAAAAAATATTCAGAAGCAGTTACCTTGTACTAGTTTGTGGTCTAATTACACAGCATTACACAGTTTTGAAATTCATTTGAGGAAAAGAGGTAGCTTTTTCCTGCCTGAATCTCACATTGAGGCTGAATTTTGCTTTCGTGTGATGAGTAGTCAATGCAGAGACCACATCCACACAACTTTCTTCAACTTTCTGATCTGAAAGTCAAGTTCTGAAGGAGGGAAGTTGCCAGGGAAATGGGTTGAACTCATACTTTACACTTTTCACTAGGATACAGTTTAAGTTTGTCAGATATTTAAATGTAGAAAAACTATAATATCACGGAATAAAGCATTGATTTTTAAAAAAATAATCTTGGAATAAGGAAGATCTTTCTAAGAATGCTAAAAATTGATGAAAGTCATATAAGAAAGGTGAGATATTTGGATACCACACAGAAAGTTAAAAGATAATTGGCAAACAGGAAAAAAATAGTTGTGACATAAACAATGTCTAAATATATATATGACTGTATATTATATATGTAACAATATTTAATCATATATAGATATTCTTAATAGAAAAAGGAGCAAATAACTCATCAAAAGTTTATTAAAAATACAAATGGTCTTTTTAAAAAACAAGATTTCAATTCAATCTCATTTAAATAGAAATTATTCTGAAACTTCAAAAACAAAATTAAAAATACAGATTTGATATATGTAACAAGGGGAATTCTATACACAACATAAAAGAATGAATTTCCAACATTTGCTGGAACGTTGTATTGCATAAAAAAGTCAGAAATAAAATTCTTCATATTATACAATTTTGTTTATATTCAATAATTTATATTTACATTAAAAAATAAGCAAAATACTCTTGTGGTTAAAGTCAGAATGTGTTTTTCTCTGGGGAGGTTGGATATTGAAAATGAGCAAGAGTGATTCTGGGATATTGGTGAAGTTGTATGTCATGATTTAGGTGGTGGTTACACAGGTTACACATGTAAAATTCATGGAGTTGAACACTTTTACTATATACAAAATAAGCCTCAATTAAAAAACAAAAAAAATTCAGGTATATAATATTTTACCTCTCAGATTAGCAAAGATAATATAATATGGAAGTATGTATCAAATGATTTTATATTTAACAATATATTTAGGAATGTATAATTACATGATATATAATATGATTCATACATAGGTACATATAGAAAGATAAGGTGCTATTACATTAGGAACTATGAGGAAACAGACTCACACTCATGGTTGGAGAGCAAATTGGTATAGCTTTAGTAGAGTGCAATTCAGTAGTATCTATCAATATTACAAATGACCATAACATTAATGTAAACTAAACATGTGAAACATTGCTTATAATTCCCAAAGAATGAAAGAAATCTAAATGTCAGTCACCAGGCTATTTAAGTAATCCATAACATGGGAGAACCAACCATAAGATGAATGGGGAAGCTCTTTATATGCCATCATGAAATAACTTCTAAGATATATTAAGTAGAAAAAGCAAAGGACACATAAATGTGAATAATATATCACGACTTCACGTTAACAGTGGCATAAGAGACAATCTGATTGTATATACATAAAATATTCCCATGGCTAAACCCAGCAGTATGCTGCCTCTAAGAAACTCACTTTAGCCTTAAGGCACACATAGACTAAGAGTGAAGGAATGGCAAAAATTTTTTAAACAAATGGTAAACAAAGAACAGCAGAGGTAGCTATACTTAGGAAAAAACAAAAACCTTTAAAACTAAAAATGGCAAAAATAGAGAAGGCAGTTATATAGTGATAAATAGATCAGTCCATCAAGAAGATAACAGTTGTAAGTATGTGCCTAACATTTGAGCAAATATATATGTTTGCTTTTAAATAAAAAAAAATTATATTTAAAGCTAAAACAGAGTTAAAGTGAGAAACAAACTAATAAAATGATAGTTAGGGACTTTAATACCTCACTCTCCCTCACTCTCAACAATGGATAGGTTATTGAGACAAAGAATCATAAGGAAACAATGGATTTGAACAACATCAAAGACCAAATGGGCCTAACATATATAAAAAGAACATTCTATCCAACAACAGCAGCATACACATTCTTCTTAAGAGCACAAGGAACATTTTCTGAGGGGTATATACCATACATTAGGCCACAAAATAAGTCTTAGCAAAGTCAAGAAGACTGAAATCATGCCAAATATCTTCTCTGACTACAATGGCCACAACAGAAATCAACAACAGAAGAAAACTGGAAAATTCAAGAACACATGAAAGGGAACAACACTCTTGAGCAACCAATGGATCACAGAAGGGAAAAAGGAAATTAAAAACGTTTCTTGAGATGAAAACACAATATACCAGAACGTGTGGGATGCAACAGAAGCAATTCTAAGAAGGAAGTCCACAACAATAAATGCCTACATTAAGAAGCAAGAAATACCTCAAGTAAACGACCTAACTCTACACCTTAAGGAAACAGAAGAAGAACAAACTAAACCCAAAGTTAGCAGGAGAAAATAAATAATAAAAATTAGAGCAGAAAAAAAAATAAAAGAACAACAAGAAAAACAAGAGAAAATTTTAACCAAACTAAGAGTCTGATCTTTGGAAAAATCTGCAAAATTGACAAACCCTTAGCTAGACTAACCAAGGAAAAAAGAGAGGACCCAAATCAAAATTATAAAATGAAAAATGAAACATTACAATGAATGCCAGAGAATCATAAAGGTTTTTAAGAGGCTACTATGAACATGCAAATGCCAACGAACTGGGCAGCCTAGAAGAAATGGGAAACATCTTAGAAACATACCACTTAACAAGACTGAGTAAGGAAGAAACAACATCTGAATGGAGCAATTACTAGAAAGAAGATTGAATCAGTGATCAAGAATCTCCCAGTGAAGAAAAGCCCAGGATGGATCAGATGGCTTCCCAGGTGAATTTAACCAAACACTTAATGAAGAATTAACAGCAGTCCTTCTCAAGCTCTTCCAAAAAATTGAAGAGGAGCAAGATGGCAGAGGAGTAGGAGACCTGGATTTCGTCTCCTCTCAGGAATTCAGCTGGATAGGGATCAAACCATTCTGAACACCTACAAACTCAACAGGAGATTGAAGAAAAGAAGAGCAACAACTCTCTCATCAGAAAAGCGACCACTTTCGGGAAGGTAGGACGTGCGGAGAAGTGAATCCGAGGCGATATTCGGGAGGATAGACGGCGGGGGAGGGGCCTCCGCCAGCCGCTTCTGGCAAGTGATCGAGCCGCGGAGCACAAAATCGGACCTTTTAAAAGTCTGCCCCGCTGAGGGACGTCACTCTGGTGGCTAAGCGGGGGGTGGAACCCTCCGGGACAGTGTGGTCTCAGGACCCTCGGGGTCACAGAAAGACCGGGGGTGCCTGAGTGCGGCAGGGCTCCCAGGTAACGGAGCAGGGAAGCCGGCTGCAGAGGCGGAGCCCAGGCGCGGGCTCTCAGCTCGGGTGGCCATAAGCCGTGATCCGCGGCACAGTCGGGCCCCTGCTCCTCCAGCAGGGACCCAACAAGCGGCAGATCCGGGGAGACTCACCTTCCTCCCCGGGGAGGAGCCGCGCGGGAGGGCACCGCAGGGATCTGCTGGGTTTGGAGACTCGGGGTCGGGTGCCAGAGACAGAAGCGCGCGGTCACAGGCCGGGTGAGCACGGGGTGCGGCCGGAGACCGGGGAGACGGGAGTGACTGACGGCTTTTCTCAGGGGGCTCACTGAGGAGCGGGGCCCTGAGTTCTCGGCTCCTCCGGGGCGGAGATTGGGAGGCCGCCATTTTCACTCTCCGCCTCCAAAGCTGTACGGACAGCTCGCAGGGAACAAAAGCCCCGGAGAGCAAACCCGAGCAGATGACTTAGCCGGGAGGGGGCAAGGGCGGGGCAATTCCGCCTCCGGCAGAGACATTTGGAAACCACGGCAACAGGCCCCTCCCCAGAAGATCAGCGAGAACAGCCAGCCAAGACCACGATGAATGAGAACGGCAGAACTCCAGCGCTAGGGGACTACTGCACATAGAATTCATGGCTTTTTCACCATGATTCTTTAGTCTTTTAAAGTTAATTTTTTTTAACTGTCTTTTTGTCTTTTTATTTCTTTTTGAATTTTTCTTTTTCCTTTTTTCAACCAACATCTTATCAATCCCTTTTTTAAAAAAAAAAAACATTTTTATTTTTCAATTTTAGAATCATATTCTATCCCTTCATAGTAGTTACCCATATTTTTGGCTTATATATATAAGTTGTTCTCTCTTTAAAATTTTGAGATAGTTCCTTCTAACAGATTAAAATATACCCTAAATCTCTAGTATATGGTGTTTTCTGTTCCCCTGCCTGATCACATCCTCTCCCTTTTTTTTTCTTTTTCTTTTTTCTTTTTTTAAATCCTCTTCTTTCTTTTTTCAAACAACTTCTTATCAATTCCTTTTATAAAATTTTTTATAATTTCCATTTTTACAGTCATATTCCATCCTTTCATCATATCAACCCTTATTTTTGTACATATATAAGTTTTTCTTTCTTTAAAATTTTGAGAGGCACTTTCTTCTACAAGACCAAAATACACCCCGAATCTAGTGTGTTGCACTGATATATATACCATATAGATCATATTTGATCACATTCTGGTTTTTTTTGTTGTTGTTGTTGTTTTGTTTTGTTTGTTTTTGTTTTTATCTTTATCTTTTTCTTTTCTCTCTCCCTTTCTTATCCCACTGCTTCAGGTCTTTTCTGATTTGTTTAGAGTATATTTTCTGGGGACGTGGTTATTCTGCTAGCATTTTGTTCTCTCATTAATCTATTCTCCTCTGCACAAAATGACAAGACGGAAAAAATCACCTCAACAAAAAGAACAAGAGGTAGTACCGACTGCCAGGGACCTACTCAATACGGACATTAGTACGATGTCAGATCTAGAGTTCAGAATCATCACTTTAAAGATACTAGCTGGGCTTGAAAAATATATGGAAGTTATTAGAGAAACCCTTTCTGGAGAAGTAAAAGAGCTAAAATCCAACCAAGTAGAAATCAAAAAGGCTGTTAATGAGGTGCAATCAAAAATGGGGGCACTAAGTGCTAGAATAAATGAGGCAGAAGAGAGAATCAGTAATATAGAAGATGAAATGATGGAAAATAAAGAAGCTGAGAAAAAGAGAGATAAACAACTACTGGATCATGAGGGCAGAATTTGAGAGATAAGCGATACCATAAGACGAAACAACATTAGAATAATTGGGATCCCAGAAGAAGAAGAAAGAGAGAGAGGGGCAGAAGGTATAATGGAGCAAATTATAGCAGCGAACTTCCCTAATTTGGGGAAGGAAACAGGCATGAAAATCCAGGAAGCACAGAGAACCCCTCTCAAAATCAATAAAAATAGGTCAACACCCCGACATCTACTAGTAAAACTTACGAGTCTCATAGACAAAGAGAAAATCCTGAAAGCAGCTCGGGAGAAGAGATATGTAACCTACAATGGTAGAAACATTAGATTGGCAACAGACCTATCCACAGAGACCTGGCAGGCCAGAAAGGACTGGCAGGATCTATTCAGAGCACTAAATGAGAAAAATATGCAGCCAAGAATACTCTATCCAGGTAGGCTGTCATTGAAAATAGAAGGAGAGATAAAAAGCTTCCAGGACAAACAAAAACTAAAAGAATTTGCAAACACAAAACCAGCCCTACAGGAAATCTTGAAAGGGGTCCTCTAAGCAAAGAGAGAGCCAAAAAGCAACATAGACCAGAAAGGAACACAGACAATATACGGTAACAGTCACCTTACAGGCAATACAATGGCACTAAATTCCTATCTTTCAATAGTTACCCTGAATGTAAATGGGCTAAATGCCCCAATCAAAAGACACAGGCTAACAGACTGGATTAAAAAACAAGACCCATCGATATGCTGTCTGCAAGAGACTCATTTTAGACCCAAAGACACCCCCAGATTGAAAGTGAGGGGGTGGAAAACCATTTACCATGCTAATGGACACCAAAAGAAAGCTGAGGTGGCAATCCTTATATCAGACAAATTAGATTTTAAACCAAAGACTATAATAAGAGATAAGGAAGGACACTGTATCATACTTAAAGGGTCTATCCAATAAGAAGATCTAACAATTATAAATATCTATGCCGCTAACATGGGAGCAGCCAATTATATAAGCCAATTAATAACAAAAGCAAAGAAACACATTGACAACAATACAATAATAGTAGGGGACTTTAACACCCCCTCACTGAAATGGACAGATCATTTAAGCAAAAGATCCACAAGGAAATAAAGGCTTTAAATGACACACTGGACCAGATGGAATTCACAGATATATTCAGAACATTCCATCCCAAAGCAATGGAATACACATTCTTTGGTGCCCATCGAACATTCTCCAAAAGAGATCATATCCTAGGTCACAAATCAGGTCTCAACTGGTACCAAAAGATTGGGATCATTCCCTGCCTATTTTCAGATCACAATGCTTTGAAACTAGAACTCAATCACAAGAGGAAAGTCGGAAAGAACTCAAATACATGGAGGCTAAAGAACAACCTACTAAAGAATGAATGGGTGAACCAGGAAATTAAAGAAGAATTTAAAAAATTCATGGAAACCAATGAAAATGAAAACACAACTGTTCAAAATCTTTGGGATGCAGCAAAGGTGGTCCTAAGAGGAAAGTATATAGCAATACAAGCCTTTCTCAAGAAACAAGAAAGGTCTCAAGTACACAACCTAACCCTACACCTAAAGGAGCTGGAGA
>NW_023270451.1:17416866-17435241 GCF_011800145.1 Mirounga leonina
AAGGTCTCAAGTACACAACCTAACCCTACACCTAAAGGAGCTGGAGAAAGAACAGCAAATAAAGCCTAAACCCAGCAGGAGAAGAGAAATCATAAAGATCAGAGCAGAAATCAATGAAATAGAAACTAAAAGAATAGTAGAACAGATCAACGAAACTAGGAGCTGGTTCTTTGAAAGAATTAACAAGATTGATAAACCCCTGGCCAGACTTATCAAAAAGAGAAGAGAAA
The DNA here is from genome assembly GCF_011800145.1 of Mirounga leonina. Classification (NCBI taxonomy): domain Eukaryota; kingdom Metazoa; phylum Chordata; class Mammalia; order Carnivora; family Phocidae; genus Mirounga; species Mirounga leonina. Next base: position 17,417,097 of record NW_023270451.1, read on the forward strand.
TGACCCAAATCAACAAAATCATGAATGAAAGAGGAGAGATCACAACCAACACCAAAGAAATACAAACAATTTTAAGAACCTATTATGAGCAACTCTATGCCAGCAAATTAGATAACCTGGAAGAGATGGATGCATTCCTAGAGATGTATCAACTACCAAAACTGAACCAGGATGAAATAGAAAACCTGAACAGACCTATAACCACTAAGGAAATGGAAGCAGTCATCAAAAATCTCCCAAAAAACAAAAGCCCAGGGCCAGATGGCTTCCCAGGGGAATTCTACCAAACATTTCAAGAAGAATTAATACCTATTCTTCTGAAACTGTTCCAAAAAATAGAAACGGAAGGAAAACTTCCAAACTCATTTTATGAGGCCAGCATTACCTTGATCCCAAAACCAGACAAAAACCCCATCAAAAAAGAGAATTACACACCAATATCCCTGATGAACATGGATGCAAAAATTCTCACCAAAATACTAGCCAATAGGATCCAACAGTACATTAAAAGGATTATTCACCATGACCAAGTGGGATTTATCCCTGGGCTGCAAGGTTGGTTCAACATCCACAAATCAATCAATGTGATACAATACATTAACAAAAGAAAGAACAAGAATCCTATGATCCTCTCAATAGATGCAGAAAAAGCTTTTGACAAAGTACAGCATCCTTTCTTGATCAAAACTCTTCAGAGTATAGGCATAGAGGGTACATACCTCAATATCATAAAAGCCATCTATGAAAAACCTACAGTGAATATCATTCTCAATGGGGAAAAACTGAGAGCTTTCCCCCTAAGGTCAGGAACGTGGCAGGGATGTCCACTATCACCACTGCTATTCAACATAGTATTGGAAGTCCTCGCCACAGCAATCAGACAACAAAAAGAAATCAAAGGCATCCAAATTGGCAAAGAAGAAGTCAAACTCTCACTCTTTGCAGATGATATGATACTTTATGTGGAAAACCCAAAAGACTCCACCCCAAAACTGCTAGAACTCATACAGGAATTCAGTGAAGTGGCAGGATATAAAATCAATGCACAGAAGTCAGTGGCATTCCTAACACCAACAACAAGACAGAAGAAAGAGAAATTAAGGAGTCGATCCCATTTATAATTGCACCCAAAACCATAAGATACCTAGGAATAAATCTAACCAAAGAGACAAAGGATCTGTACTCAGAAAACTATAAAATACTCATGAAAGAAATTGAGGAAGACACAAAGAAATGGAAAAACGTTCCATGCTCATGGATTGGAAGAACAAATATTGTGAAGATGTCAATGCTACCTAGAGCAATCTACACATTCAATGCAATCCCCATCAAAATACCATCCACTTTTTTCAAAGAAATGGAAGAAATAATCCTAAAATTTGTATGGAACCAGAAAAGACCCCGCATAGCCAGAGGAATATTGAAAAAGAAAAGCAAAGCCGGCTGCATCACAATTCCGGACTTCAAGCTCTATTACAAAGCTGTCATCATCAAGACGGCATGGTACTGGCACAAAAACAGACACATAGATCAATGGAACAGAATAGAGAGCCCAGAAATGGACCCTCAACTCTTATGGTCAACTAATCTTCGACAAAGCAGGAAAGAATGTCCAATGGAAAAAAGACAGTCTCCGCAACAAATGGTGTTGGGAAAATTGGATAGCCACATGCAGAAGAATGAAACTGGACCATTTCCTTACACCACACACAAAAATAGACTCCAAATGGTTGAAAGACCTCAATGTGAGACAGGAGTCCATCAAAATCCTAAAGGAGAACACAGGCAGCAACCTCTTTGACCTCAGCCGAGGCAACTTCTTCCTAGAAACATCTCCAAAGGCAAGGGAAGCAAGGGCAAAAATGAACTATTGGGACTTCATCAAGATAAAAAGCTTTTGCAAAGCAAAGGAAACAGTCAACAAAACCAAAAGACAACCGACAGAATGGGAGAAGATATTTGCAAATGACATATCAGATAAAGGGCTAGTATCCAAAATCTATAAAGAACTCATCAAACTCAACACCCAAAGAACAAAGAATCCAATCAAGAAATGGGCAGAAGACATGAACAGACATTTTTCCAAAGAAGACATCCAAATGGCCAACAGACACATGAAAAAGTGCTCAATATCGCTCAGCATCAGGGAAATCCAAATCAAAACCTCAATGAGATACCACCTCACACCAGTCAGAATGGCTAAAATTAACAAGTCAGGAAACGACAGATGTTGGCGGGGATGCGGAGAAAGGGGAACCCTCCTACACTGTTGGTGGGAATGCAAGCTGGTGCAGCCACTCTGGAAAACTCTATGGAGGTTCCTCAAAAAGCTGAAAATAGAGCTACCATATGATCCAGCAATTGCACTACTGGGTATTTACCCCAAAGATACAAAAGTAGGGATCCGAAGGGGTATGTGCACCCCGATGTTTATAGCAGCAGTGTCCACAATAGCCAAACTATGGAAAGAGCCAAGATGTCCATCGACAGATGAATGGTTAAAGAAGAGGTGGTATATATATACAATGGAATATTATGCAGCCATCAAAAGGAATGAGATCTTGCCATTTGCAACGACGTGGATGGAACTGGAGGGTATTATGTCGAGTGAAATAAGTCAAACAGAGAAAGACATGTATCATATGATCTCACTGATATGAGGAATTCTTAATTGCAGGAAACAAACTGAGTGTTGTTGGAGTGGGGGGTGGGGTGAGAGGGATGGGGTGACTGGGTGATAGACACTGGGGAGGGTATGTGCTCTGGTAAGCGCTGTGAATTGTGCAAGACTGTTGAATCTCAGATCTGTACCTCTGAAACAAATAATGCAATATATTTTAAGAAAAGAAGAAGGTAGCGGGAGGGGAAGAATGAAGCGGGGAAATCGGAGGGGTGGATGAACCATGAGAGACGATGGACTCTGAAAAACAAACTGAGGGTTCTAGAGGGGAGGGGGGTGGGAGGATGGGTTAGCCTGGTGGTGGGTATTGAGGAGGGCACATTCTGCATGGAGCACTGGGTGTTATGCACAAACAATGAATCATGGAACACTTCATCTAGAACTAATGATGTAATGTATGGGGATTAACATAAGAATAAAAAAAAAAAATTGAAGAGGAAGGAACAGTCCCAAACTCATTTTACGAGACCAGCATTATCCCAGTACCCAAACCAGGAAAGGACACTACTAGAAAAGAAAACTATAGGCCAATATCCTTGATGGATATAGATGCAAAAATTCTCAACAAAACACTAGCCATCTCTATTCAGCAGCACATTAAAAGGATCATTCACAATGATCAAGTGGAATTTATCCCTGGCTTGCATATCCCTGGGTTCAACATATGCCAATCAATCAACATGATACATCATATTAATATAATGAAACAAAAGAATCCTATAAACATCTTACTGGATATAAAAAAAGTATTTGACAAAATTCACCCATACATCCATGAAAAAAACTCATAACAATCGGGGCACCTGGGTGGCTCAGTTGTTAAGCATCTGCCTTCAGCTCAGGTTATGATCCCAGGGTCCTGGGATCAAGCTCAGCAGGAAGCCTGCTTCTCCCCCTCTCACTCCCCCTGCTTGTATTCCCTCTCTCGCTGTGTCTCTGTCAAATAAATAAATAAAATCTTAAAAAAAAAAAAAAAAAAAACTCATAACAAATTAGGCATAGAAGGAATTAGGCATCTCAATACCTGGGAGGCATTACGCTAAGTGAAATAAGTTAGAGAAAGACAAATACTGTAAGATCTCACTTATATGTAGAAACTGAAAAAACAAACAGAACACCAAACCTATAGAAAAAGAGAACAGATGTGGTTATTAGAAGAGGAGTCTTGAAGGAAGGTGGTCCACAGGTATAAATTTCTGGTTATGAGAGAAGTACTAGAGTTGTAATGTACCTGATGACTACAGCTAACACCACCATCTGATACATAGAAAAGATGTTAAGAAAGTAAATCTAAAGAGTTTTCATCATAAGATTTTTTTTCCTTTTTTTCTTTCATTTTTGTTTTCTTTTTTCTTTTTGTTGTATCTATTTGAGAAAGTAGATGTTAGTTATACCTTTTGGGGGAATCATTTCATAATATATGTAAATCAAACCATATACCTTAAATTTATACACTGATGTATATCAATTATTTCTCAAAACTAGTAAAAAAAATTGTTAAATAAAAATTCCAAAAGAGTACACAAAAAATGGTAAGACTAATTTCCCCCAGGCAGAAAAAGTCATGTGACTAATGGTGAAGGGTGAGAGAAAAAAATGTGTATTTTTTGTAACTACATTTTTTTTTCAAGATTTTATTTATTTATTTGAGAGAGAGAGAGAGTGAGAGAGAGAGCCCAAGAGGGGGTAGGGTCAGAGGGAGAAGCAGACTCCCCGCTGATCAGGGAGCCTGACACGGGACTCGATCCCAGGACTCCGGGATCATGACCTGAGCCGAAGGCAGTGGCCCAACCAACTGAGCCCCCCAGGCACCCATAACTACATTTTTGAACCACAGTGCAGTGCAAGCTCAAAATATTAAAATTTACGAACTATAAACACTGAAAATATTGTTAGTTTGAGGGTGGATAAGAGTCTGAGAGCAGCGGTGGCCTTGGAGTAAGGCGTTTGAGTGGTGATAGCACAGAGGTGTGAAAGAAGACTGTTTTTACACTATACCCTTTGATCTGTTTTGAGATTTGTTTCTGTGTATGTCATACCTATTAATATTTTTTATAAATAGTCCATTTCAGACATTTTGCAGAACACTAGAAAACAGTAAATGACTTTGGAAACACAAGTAATTAAGATCATAATCCCTAAATGAATTTATTTTATTTATTTTTTCCTAAATGAATTTAAAGCAAGTTCCTATGGAGAAATAGGACCCCAGCTGGCCTAAGAATGTTACCTCTAATGAGAAACAAGAATGACACAAGAGGGCGCCTGAGTGGCTCAGTTGGTTAAGCATCTGCCTTCCACTCAGGTCATGATCCCTGGGTCCTGGGATCGAGCCCCGCATAGGGCTCCCTGCTCAGCGGGGAGCCTGCTTCTCCCTCTGCCACTCCCCCTGCTTGTGCTCACTTGCTCTTTCTCTCTGTCAAATAAATAAATAAAATTTAAAAAGAATGATGCAAGAACTATATACATAGGTCACCTAGAAGAAGATGAGGAACTGAGACTTTCACACCCTTGTCTGGTGCAAATAAACTTCTAATTATTTCATGGTAAACAGATACTAGAATATAGTATCAACCCCCCCATAGTAATTCAGTTTGTCTTTGTTTAAAAAAATTTTTAAATTCAAGGGACACAATCTCACAAACTCTTGATTAAGCAAAGAAGAGGGGAAAAAAAAATACGAAATGTATATCCTTGCATCAGGCTTCATAAATTTAGGGATGGGGCTGACATTTTGTTCCACCTGACTGACTCCGGAAGGATTGCTTTCTCAACTTCTCTGCTAGTCCTTCCCTTCTCTTTTCTGTCCAAGTCTGCCTTCTGTCATATATAGCACGCTGTGCCTCCTCATGGTCACCGCGAAACCATTGCCAGCCAGTGGGTCTATATGATCTTCGTTTCTTAATCCTGCTGCCCATAGAAACCTAACTGAATTTGTCAGTGGTCTAATTTATGGACCTCTGAGGGGAAAGAATCATAGTAACTCAGTCCATTTCAGTTATTGTTTGCCCTGGATCAGGGGTATATCCAAGTCCTTAGAGCACTGACCACCATGGAGTGAGATGCAGAGATTACTTGGTACAGTTACATCCGAAAGTGCTGTGAGTAATGACAATGGCTTGTATCCTAGTAGCATTGTACCTTGTGGTTATCCAGCTGACTCGATGTTTACGTGGAAATAGTTCTCACTTCCACAGGTCATTTATTTCTTTAGTACCTGAGCATTTTGTTTTATGAAATTCTGAATTTTCAAATCAACAGCAATAAAGCAAACCCTTCTAAATACTGTTGCAGAGCTCTTTGGTCTGGGAGGACTCTGTCTTGTAGCCAAGACATCCGTGCTTGAAATGAGTAGGTCGTGAGCCACCTCTCACGGCACACAAAATGGCATTTTCTCGGTACTGTTCTAGAAGAATGTGATGTGCAGTAAATGTACACAGGTAGCTTTGAGAATAGGGAATCCAGATTCTCCAGAACTCTTCCTGCCGGTATTTTATATTCAGAAGGCCTGACGTAAGATGCTTCAGGAAAGTACAATAATTACAGCAATCTTTTCACACGGCCATGAGTGCTAGGTGAGAATTAACACAGTAAGCAAGATTTCAAAGATCAATAGAGATTTTGCTTTCCTTCATTCTTTTGTTATTGAGGCTTACCATTTGTTCCAGTTGTGAAAACCACACATGCAGATGGCAACATAGAGAACATGCATTCACTATCCAGTATGGCACACAGGATGTGGGTATGCACCTAGACTACTCTTGCTGAGGGATGTTTAATGATGCTACGTCAGAAGTATTTAGTGCTGGGCAGTGGGCTATCTGCATTCAAGTGAAATGTAGACCCCAAATGTCTCTTCCTGCCAAAGGAAGCAGAAGACATGACCCCAGCAATGGGGAGAGAGGATGCAGCCATCAGTGCAAGCACTGAAAGCAGTAGACAATAAAGATGGAAAGAAGAAAACGTAGGAGAGCAACTCCAGGTTACCACGTATATAACAAATATTTTGCAGCAAGTATCAGTGAGGAGCATACACTTACATAAACTGATGAAAAAATGAAAAGACAAGAACTTTACAGAAAGGACCCCTGGATCTTAGACTTTCCATTGGCCGGTGATACCTACCTGGGACACACAGGAGCACATCATGATCATGATAACACCGGGAGTCTAACTAAGCTACTCACTTGGGAACACAGACCAAGCATTGATTGGAATTTTGAGAAGACTAAATGCATATAAACTTAGTAGAATCGTTACTGTACTTGGCAATACACACCCACTTTTCCATGGAACATGACTATGAAACTGGCCAAACATTCGTATTGATTTTTCTAAAAACAAAAAGTGCCATTTTTCTTTCTCAAAAAATCTTCATTTTCCTCTAGCATTCTTGCAAGACACTGGTAACACTAACAGTCATCACTAAGTACTCTATTTGCCTTTGGTATTGAGAATTGAGTTACCGAGTATATTTGTTGGGCAAGGATCACAAGTGAGATATTTAATAAATTATTGTACTGAAAGGACTAGGCAGCTTTCCCAACAAAATTTCCCATAGCTAAAATATTATATTCTCTCTAAACGCTTCTTAATAACAATGGTAATACTATACATATCTCACATGTATTACACAATAAATAGGTTCTACGCTAAATGTTCATATTATTTCACTACCCCTCAGGGCGATGCTATAAAGTAAGTACTATTGTTACACAATTTTATAGATGAGAAGACTTTGGCTTAGAGAAGTCCTCAGTCAGGACCTTGTTAGGGAACAATAGTGGAAGAGGTAGCTGAATGAACTGTCTACAGAGGCATGGGAAGGGTTAAGGAAACCAACAAAGTAGAAGCCTAGCAACAGTGACGCGCCCTTATACCTCCAGGCTTGAGTGGCAAGGAGAGCAAGAGAGGGAATAACGTCACCACGGCCTAAGAAGGGTCACACGGCTGCCAAACCAGAACTCCCGAGTTGATTCCCATGCAAGTTGCCTTTTCACTGTAGCACCCAGTTAAGCAGGGCAGTCTTAAGAAGAGCCCAGTACAGAGCTTTAACAAACAAGTGAAAGGAAATACCTAGTTCAGTTGTGGTTCATTTTCTCTGGGTTCTGCGCCTTGTCACTCCTGCAGCAAGTGGGGTCTGGAGCCCTAAATGCAGCTAGGGTTTATCAGCTAAGCACTGTGTGGTGGGAGCGTCCTTCGCTCATGGAAATGAGAAAGGGGATCCCAGCAGATGGGGTTCACAAACAGGCAGTGGGAATGCAAATTACGGAAAACTACAAGATAGTGTGATATGGGGAATAGAGACAAAGCCTGGTGAATGTTTTAAGATAATCTTATATAATTATTTAATACATTTTTAACTTAAATTTATTTGAAAAAAAAATCACACTCTGCCCAATGCTGAGACCCTCTTCGGTCTTCTTTGGTATTCTACATATGTCTTCACGATATCTGGATATTTTTTGCATGTGGAGAATTTTAAAGCAGAAAATGCAGTTTTTAAAGGATAGTTTTGGCCATGTGAGATCTAAAAGTTTATTATATTTAGGGAAATATTTTGATGAGTGTGAATGTGGATTGGTAAAAGCAGGAAATTAATGTCCGATGGTAAAGATGTAATTTTTTATGCTCTTAAGTAAAGCTCTGTTTAAAAATGTGTATTTATCTCACTGTAATATATATGTCATTGAAATAAGTGGACACCTTTGTGTTACTGAGCTATTTATATGGTAACAGGATGATTAAGATAAGGTAATTATAAGTTTTAATGGTACTTGCTATACTCTAGCATGTCTACGTGCATGTACACACATATATATACACATTTAGCCAAAGAGAATCCAGCAAGCAACTGTGTAACTATCACTAAACCAGAATATAAAAGCAAGGTCAAAAATTAAAGAAGTGTTTCCCGTATTTCAACCGACACTTAACAAATTTGTATAATATTGTCCATCTTGCACCAGTTTTACGTATTCAACAATATACACCGTTGTCATTTCCTCAAATTTTATAGGTACTTCTATAAAACATCAGTCAGTAAGCATTTGTCTTTAAAAACTATTTTAGGGATGCCTGGGTGGCTCAGTTGGTTAAGCATCTGCCTTTGGTTCAGGTCATGATCACGGGACCCTGGGATCGAGCCCCGTGTCAGACTTCCTGCTCAGTGGGGACCTGCTTCTCCCTCTGCCCCTCCCCCCCCGCTCGTGCTCTCTCTATTGCTCTCTCTCTCGCTCTCAAATAAATAAAAAACCTTTAAAAAGTAAATAAATAAAAACTATTTTAAATGATGCTCTCTAAACAAATAAGTAAATCCTTTAAAAAATAAAAATAAATAAAAAAAAACTATTTTAAATGAGCTCTCAAAGGCTTAAAATTGAGCTATTAACTGATACGAAATTAGTTTTATTTCCCCCAAAGAGTCCAATGCAAATAAATCATTCTTGATAACTCCACTGTCAGCGGAGATGACATACTCATTCTGATTCCAAATCAGAAGAAGCTTCCGTGTTGTTCTCACTTGGGAATTATATTGAGATCAGGAAATAAACTCTCAGATATTTGTTCATCATTTCTCTTCATGGGGAAAATAATAACAGGGTTTGAAAGTTAAAATGAAAAAGTGCCCATTAAATAATAATTGTCTTCGAGGAAGCCATTAAAGCCGGTGCTTTGATCAGTTTCTGTCCTGTCACTGGAAATAAGCTCTCTGGGGAAGGCAAGAAGTTGTTCCAGTCTAGTCCCCTTTTAAATTTGATGTTAACTGAATCTCCTGATGTACGAACTGCTTTTGTTTGCTAAGAGGAGAGTCCTTATCAATGGAATGTTTTTAGTGGCCCAATCCTGGTATAGGATTCCTTACAGTAAACAAAATCCATGGAAAATTCCACGTAGTTATCTGGGTATAAAAGGTATATGTCTCATAACTTAAATGCTCCCTCCTCCATTATGTAACTCATACACATCATTAAAGATCAAATCTATTACTTTTGGCCAGAGTACAGGTCTATTATGAGAAGGATTTGGGGAGCTGTACTTGATAGTCCAAACTTCTTGTGTTGCTTGTGGGTCTTGATGGAACATATCCTTGAATTAATTAGCAAATTGTGTTTCTGGTAATACCTGCTATTTATGAGTCTGATTGATCTTTGTGATAGCTTGATCATTCATTCTTATCCTTCCTCTTGGAACATTGCCAGTACCAAACCTCCTTCCAAACCCAGAGTCTCACCATGACAGTCTCCTTTGGTGAATTTTATCCTGGCATCACAAGAAGTACAAGAAAAAAAAAAAAAGTGCCATGCCATGGTTCTCTAATCAGACTCTCGTTCCCATAGAGCTCCAGTGCCACCTCATCTAATCTTATTCTATATCCCTCCTGAAGTGCCTAATAGTCTACTGTGTCTCTTAGCACTCAGATTATAATCCACACAATCCTGTGTTTTTTTAATATTTTTTCTGAATAATTCTAAGTATCTTGTTTTAACTGCGACCTGGTTTCCTTCTGAGAGTAATACCTCTTGAGAGTTCTTTCACATGGAGGTTATTTTGTCTTTCACATCTCTTATGTCCCTGAGTATGAAGATGGATGTTTACCTTGCCACCATTGCCTTCCTCCCCTCTGTTGCTCTACAACCTGTTAACTCTATACTGACTACCCCCCTCATGGCAGTCTTCTACAAACCTCTGATGATTCATTTCTTGGTGATTTTAGTTCTTGGCTCAATTTAATGTGATTCACCAAGTTTAGTTGTTGCCAACAGATACACATGGCTATGAAAAGTCCTATTTATTCACCAAGCAAAATTTTAAATGCCATGAGTTCCAAAGAATGCCCGCTTCTTTAGAATCTGAACTCCCTATCATAAAAGATAATGGTATCTTCTGGTCCACATCTTTTCCACAATCATTTAGAAGATATTTTTTAATAACCTGGCCTCTCAGTTCCTTGACTTTTCTTCTCCAATGACTGACTTCCAGTTCATCTCAGTCACTCATTTCTGTGTTTTTACTTTAGATATTTAATTCCTAATAATTTTTCTAAACTCCAAAATCTCCTTCTTTATACAACTGTATATAGATAAAACACAAATACAGATATGAATATAGGCATAGGTCGAAAGAAATTTAGAAGAAATATTTTGGGGGACTTCCTCTCTGATCCGCAATCAAGGAAATTGGGCATTTCTGGGGATGGGTGGTTGTGTTTATTTAGTTTTTCATACCTGCCAAATGAGAGATTTTGCCTGTGCTGCTTTTTACTTCCATATGCAATGATAATCCTGTGGTATCATAAAATGTATTTTGAATCTTGGTAATAAATTTTTGTCTTTCTTCAAATGTCTGGTCCCTGCCAATTACTTTTAAATTATCTACTTACTATTTCTTATATTTGCCACATGTTAAGTGTGTGTCTGGAGGAAGCAGAGACCAAAAATGTGTTTCAAACAACAGAGACACCTGAAGAAGTGACTGTATTAGCTAAATAGACAGGAGTTAATAGGCAGAATGAAGAGCAGGAAAAATAATTAAAATTTATTTTTATTTTATTTTTATATTCTTATTTCTTTTATTTACCTATATTAAAATGTACATGTATTCACAATCCTATACACCTGTGAAGTCACCACCCAAAAGAGAATCATCCATCATTTCAGAAAGGATTCTCATTCTCCTTTCCAGACAACCCCCACACCACCATCCCTGCCCTCTCCTGAGAATCCACCATAGCTTTATTTTTGTTTTGTCTGGACCAGACTGAAACAGGATTTATATTATTTTACTCATGAGAGATTGAGAGGAATATTATAAGGGGAAAAGTGATTACTTATTGCTTAGAAAATAAGAAAGAGAAATTCAGTCAGTAAGGATTAGTGTTAAAATAGAAACTTTGCATGAGTGGTTACACATGAAGCATATATGATAGGAGAGCAGTCTCTCTCTCTCTCTCCCTCTCACACACACACACACACACACACACACACACACACACACACACATGCACACAACAGAGCAAGTATAATGAAAATGAATAGAGCCCTAATCTATAGTAGAAAATGGATGGGCAGGGCTGAAAAAAGTAAGGAACCTCAGGCAGCCATCAAGGAATTCCAGGCAAATGGAGTTATTAGAGATTTGTGAAAAAAGGACTTGAAGATGGGCGCCTGGGTAGCTCATTTGGTTAAGCATAAAACTCCTGATTTTGGCTCAGGTCATGATCTCAGGTCATTATTTCAGGGTCCTGAGATATAGTGAACTCTGCACTAGGCATGGAGCCTGCTGAAGATTCTCTCTCTCTCTCTCTCTCCAGGGCACCTGGATGGCTCAGTTGTTAAGCATTGGACTCTTGATTTCTGCTCAGGTCATGAATTCAGGCTCATGATCTCAGGGTCCTGAGATCGAGCCCCTTTCAGGCTCTGTGCTCAGAGTGAGAGTCTGCTTGAGATTCTCTCTCTCCCTCTGCCCACCCCCCCCTCAAAAGGGACTTCAAGTACAGAAGACCTGAAAACTTTTTTTTTTTTTTTTTTTAATGAGCCATGTAATAGCATTAATCAGTGGTGATGCCTTGGGAAAATGTTGCTGGCAAAAACCTGCTGCACTCGCAGTATGGTTCCACGTCTAAAAATTGATTTCACATTTATTCAAAAGATTTTATTTTATAAAAAAAAATATTAAGCACCCCACTCTGATGCAGTTTGCTAATACATGGATCAGGAAAAAAAGTGCCTACATTAATAACAGTAAAACAGCCTCTAACAATTCAATCACATTATGTCATTTATCCTTGACTCTCATCCTTTTCTCCCCGGAAGCACACCCGTTAGAGACAAGAAAAACTGTCCCAAATTGCCCTCTTCTGTTGTGAGTTCATGCCCTATATTGGTCTTAATGTTTTGGCATAAACATGATAGCACAATACCCAATGGGATGTGGGCTTTTCTAGAGAACAGGCAGTTTCTCTCTTAATTATGTTAGTTGCCATGTGGGGTCTTGCCTGCAGTCTCTTGACCTTTTTGAAACAAGTAAAGGAAATCATTGTTGCCTGAAGCAGCTGACAGCAACATTTCCCAGAGATTGGTCCTTCCTTTTCAATAAGACAAATTTCTTTTAAAGGGAGATCTCAAAGCAAAGCTGAATAGAACATTTTTCTTTTTTATCCCTAACTCAGCTTGGTATATCTTCAAGGTTAGAAAAGGTGTATCAGCAACGTTAGTAGTGGGTATCTATAATTCCACATATTCTCACATATTTAGAGATATTTTAAAATTTGCTTGCCAATGTCATTAAAGTGAGCATTAAAATGATGTGCTGATCTCTTTAATACTGAATAAACCTGGGGAAATGGGTTCTCACCAGCCTAGTAGACAATATGGAAGAGAACACTAAAGGAAAAATGTGTGGTTCACATCAGGTAGCCAGTTTATCTTCTAGTTGTTCAAGGAAAAAACCTTGGAGTTATTCTTAACGCCTCTTTGCCTTGCATACCAGATCTGATCTTTAAGCATTGGACCACTTTCATGATTTCCATGGCTACAATATTATTGCCAGGCATCTCCCAACTAATTGCAGCACTTCTTCCTGACTCTTCTAGAATATATGGTCTAAACAGCAGCCAGCCCGCCTGTGCCTATGAAGCATGTGGACGATGGCACCACTCCTCTGTTCCTGTCTTCCAGTGGGTAAAGCCAAGGGCTTCCTGATGTCTTAGAAGCCCTGCCTAATATTTTATTCTTTAACTATGAAAAATGATACATCTCAGAGAGGACATATATAGTTTTCTAAAATGATTGTGCCAATATTCACTCCTACCAAGAGTCTATTAAAAGCTCCCAGTATTCCAAACAAATAAATCTTAAAAAAAAAAAAAAAATTTAAAAAGGGCACCTGGACGGCTCAGTCGGTTAAGCGTCTGCCTTCGGCTCAGGTCATGATGCCAGGGCCCTGGGATCGAGTCCCACGTCGGGGGTCCCTGCTCAGTGGGGAGTCTGCTTCTCCCTCTCCGTCTCTGTGCTCGCCCTCGCTCTCTCTCTCTCTCAAATAAACAAATCTTTAAAAAAAAAAAGGTTTTTTTTAAAGTTCCCAGTATTCCATAACCTGACCACCATTTTGTATAGGCAGTTATTTATGTTCTCCAGTTTATTTAGGACAGAAGGATGTCTCATTATTTTTTACTTTCCTTGATTACAATTGAACTTGTGCATCTTTTCATATTTTGAATAACCGTTCATACTCCCTATCTTGTGAAATGTCTGTTCATGGTTTTTTTTTTTTCTTTCTTTGAGTGGCTTAACTTTTCCTTATTACAGTTTCTGTTTAATGTTAGTTCCTTATTAATTTGTAAGATTTTTATACATTTTGGATACCGATTCTTTTTTGATTGAAAGTATTTTAAAACCTCTTATCCAAGTTTAGAGTATCTTTTTTTTTTTTTTTTTTCTTAAATGGAAGTATAGTTAGCATACAATGTGAGATTAGGTGCAGAGTGACTGGACAATTCTCTACATGACGCAAGAGTCACCACAGTGTTGTCACCATGTGTCACTGTACAAAGTTACTAGAGTGCTATTGACTGTATTCCCTCTGCTGTACTTTCCATCCCTGTGACTTACTTATTCAATAACCGGAAGTTTGTACCTCTAAGTCCACTTCACCTTATAGTATCTATGAATCATTTTAAAGTAGTCCAACATGTGAATCATTACCCTTAGGGTATGACCTTTTTAGGGTCTTATTTTAAATATCCTTCCCTAGGGTGCCTGGGTGGCTCAGTTGGTTAAGCGACTGCCTTCAGCTCAGGTCATGATCCTGGAGTCCCGGGATCGAGTCCCGCATCGGGTTCCCTGCTCGGCGGGGAGTCTGCTTCTCCCTCTGACCCTCCCCCCTCTCATGCTATCTCTATGTCATTCTCTCTCTCAAATAAATAAATAAAATCTTAAAAAAATAAATAAATAAATAAATAAATAAATATCCTTCCCTATTCCAATATCTAAATACATATTTTAATATTGTTTTCTTTTGCTTTTGAGGTTTTGTAATTCACACTTGCCAATTCAATTGGGTTTTTTTAAAAAATTGAAATTTTTAAAAAATATGTAAGATAGAAGACAAATTTCACCTTTTATGTATTTTTTTGATTATGTTATGTTAATCACCATACATTACACCATTAGTTTTTGATGTAGTGTTCCATGATTCACGGTTTGCGTGTAACACCCAGTGCTCCATGCAGTATGTGCCCTCTTTAATACCCATCACCAGGCTAATGCAGCCCCCCACCCCTCTCCCCTCCAGAACCCTCAGTGTGTTTCTCAGAGTCCATAGTCTCTCATGGATCGTCTCCTCCTCCGATGTCCCCCCCTTCATTCTTCCCCTCCTGCTATCTTCTTCTTTTTTTTTTTTTTTAACATATAATGTATTATTTGTTTCAGAGGTACAGATCTGTGATTCAACAGTCTTACACAATTCACAGCGCTCACCATAGCACATACCCTCGCCAATGTCTATCACCCAGCCACCCCATCCCTCCCACCCCCCACCACTCCAGCAACCCTCAGTTTGTTTCCTGAGATTAAGAATTCCTCCTATCAGTGAGGTCATATGATACTTGTCTTTCTCTGATTGACTTATTTCGCTCACCATAATACCCTCCAGTTCCATCCACGTGATGCAAATGTCAAGATTCCGTTCCTTTTGATGGCTGCATAATATTCCATTGTATACATATACCACTTCTTCTTTATCCATTCATCTGTCAATGGACATCTTGGATCTTTCTATAGTTTGGCTATTGTGGACATTGCTGCTATAAATATCAGGGTGCACATAACCCTTTGGATCCCTACGTTTGTATCTTTGGGGTAAATACCCAGTAGTGCAAATGCTGGTTCATAAGGTAGCTCTATTTTCAACTTTTTGAGGAACCTCCATACAATTTCCAAAAGTGGCTGCATCAGTTTGCATTCCCACCAACAGTGTAGGAGGGTTCCCCTTTCTCTGCATCCCCGCCAGCATCTGTCGTTTCCTGACTTGTTAACTTTAGCCATTCTGACTGGTGTGGGTGGTATCTCATTGAGGTTTTGATTTGGATTTCCCTGATGCCGAGTGATGTTGGGCACTTTTTCATGTGTCTGTTGGCCATTTGGATGTCTTCTTTGGAAAAATGTCTGTTCATGTCTTCTGCCCATTTCTTGATTGGATCATATGTTCTTTGGGTGTTGAGTTTGATGAGTTCTTTATAGATTTTGGATACTAGCCCTTTATCTGATATGTCCTTTGCAAATATCTTCTCCCATTCTGTCGGTTGTCTTTTGGTTTTGTTGACTGTTTCTTTTGCTGTGCAAAAGCTTTTTATCTTGATGAAGCCCCAATAGTTCATTTTTGCCCTTGCTTCCCTTGCCTTTGGTGATGTTTCTAAGAAGAAGTTGCTTTGGCTGAGGTCGAAGAGGTTGCTGCCTATGTTCTCCTTTAGGATTTTGATGGACTCCTGTCTCATATTTAGGACTTTCAACCATTTTGAGTCTATTTTTGTGTGTGGTGTAAGGAAATGGTCCAGTTTCATTCTTCTGCATGTGGCTGTCCAATTTTCCCAACACCATTTGTTGAAGAGACTGTCTTTTTTCCATTGGACATTCGTTCCTGCTTTGTCGAAGATGAGTTGACCATAGAGTTGAGGGTCCATTTCTGGGCTCTCTATTCTATTCCATGATCTATTTGTCTGTTTTTGTGCCAGGACCATACTGTCTTGATGATGACAGCTTTGTAATAGAGCTTGAAGTCCAGAATTGTGATGGCACCAGCTTTGCTTTGCTTTTTCAACATTCCTCTGGCTATTCAGGGTCTTTTCTGGTTCCATACAAATTTTAGGATTATTTGTTCCATTTCTTTAAAAAAAGTGGATGGTATTTTGATGGGGATTGCATTGAATGTGTAGATTGCTCTAGGTAGCACTGACATCTTCACAATATTTGTTCTTTCAATTCATGAGCATGGAACGTTTTTCCATTTCTTTGTGTCTTCCTCCATTTCTTTCATGAGTATTTTATAGTTTTCTGAGTACAGATTTTTTGCCTCTTTGGGTAGATTTATTCCTAGGTATCTTATGGTTTTGGGTGCAATTGTAACTGGGATTGACTCCTTAATTTCTTTTTATTCTGTCTTGTTGTTGCTGTATAGAAATGCCACTGATTTCTGTGCATTGATTTTATATCCTGCCACTTTACTGAATTCCTGTATGAGTTCTAGTAGTTTTGGGGTGGAGTCTTTTGGGTTTTCCACATAAAGTATCATATTATCTGCAAAAAGTGAGAGTTTCACTTCTCTGCCAATTCAGTTGCCATTTATTTCCTTTTGTTGTCTGATTGCTGAGGCTAGACTTCTAGTACTATGTTGAACAGCAGTGGTGATAGTGGACATCCCTGCCATATTCCTGACCTTAGGGGAAAAGCCCTCACTTTTTCCCCATTGGGAATGATATTCACTGTGGGTTTTTCATAGATAGCTTTTATGATATTAAGGTATGTACCCTCTATCCCTACATTGTGAAGAGTTTTAATCAAGAAAGGATGCTGTAGTTTGTCAAATGCTCTTTCTGCATCTACTGAGAGGATCATATGGTTCTTGTTCGTTCTTTTATTAACGTATTGTATCACATTGATTGATTTGTGGATGTTGAACCAACCTTGCAGCCCAGGAATAAATCCCATTTGGTCGTGGTGAATAATCCTTTTAATGTACTGTTGGATCCTATTGGCTAGTATTTTGGTGAGAATTTTTGCATCCATGTTCATCAAGGATATTGGTCTGTAGTATTCCTTTTTGATGGGGTCTTTGTCTGACTTTGGGATCAAGGTAATGGTGGCCCCATAAAATGAGTTTGGAAGTTTTCCTTCCATTTCTACTTTTTGGAACAGTTTAAGAAGAATAGGTATTAATTCTTCTTGGAATGTTTGGTAGAATTCCCCTAGGAAGTCATTTCGCCCTGGGCTCTTGTTTGTTGAGAGATTTTTGATGACTGCTTCAATTTCCTTAATGGTTATAGGTCTGTTCAGGTTTTCTATTTCTTCCTGGTTCAGTTTTGGTAGTTGATACATCTCTAGGAATGCATCCATTTCTTCCATGTTATCTAATTTGCTGACATAGAGTTGCTCATAATATGTTCTTATAATTGTCTGTATTTCTTTGGTATTG
Organism: Mirounga leonina; assembly: GCF_011800145.1. Taxonomy (NCBI): domain Eukaryota; kingdom Metazoa; phylum Chordata; class Mammalia; order Carnivora; family Phocidae; genus Mirounga; species Mirounga leonina. Next base: position 17,434,966 of record NW_023270451.1, read on the forward strand.
GTTGTGATCTCTCCTCTTTCATTCATGATTTTGTTGATTTGGGTCATTTCTCTTTTCTTTTTGATAAGTCTGGTCAGGGGTTTACCAATCTTGTTCATTCTTTCAAAGAACCAGCTCCTAGTTTCATTGATCTGTTCTACTGTTCTTTTAGTTTCTATTTCATTGATTTCTGCTCAGATCTTTATTATTTCTCTTCTCCTTCTGGGTTTACGCTTTATTTGCTCTTCTCTCTCCAGCTCCTTTAGGTGTAGGGTTAGGTTGTGTACTTGAGACCTT
>NW_023270451.1:17440241-17523622 GCF_011800145.1 Mirounga leonina
AATTTTTTAAAAAAGGGATTGATAAGATGTTGGTTGAAAAAGGGAAAAAGAAAAATTCAAAAAAAAAAAAAAGAAAGTTAAAAAAAATTAACTTTGAAAGACTAAAGAATCATGGTAAAAAAGCCATGGATTCTATGTGCATTATTCCCCTAGCGCTGGAGCTCTGCTGTTCTCATTGATCAGTAAACTTGGTCTTGGCTAGCTGTTTTTGCTGATCTTCTGGGGGAGGGGCCTGTTGCCGTGGTTCCCAGATGTCTTTGCCGGAGGCTGAATTGCCCCGCCCTTGCCGGTCAGGGCTAAGTAATCTGCTCAGGTTTGCTCTCAGGAGCTTTTGTTCCCTGCAAGCTTCCCGTACAGATTTGGAGGATGAGAGTGAAAATGGCAGCTGGCCAGTCTCTACCCCAGAGGAGCCAAGAACTCAGGGCCCCGCTCCTCAGTGTGCCCCCAAAGAAAAGCAGTCAGTCACTCCCGTCTCCCCGGTCTCTGGCCGCACTCCGTGCTCACCCTGCCTGTGACCAAGCGTTTCTATCTCTGGCACCCGACCCTGTGCGGAGTCTCCAAACCCAGTAGATCCCTGTGGTGTGCTCCCACGCCGCTCCTCCCAGGGGAAGAAGGTGAGTCTCCCTGGATCTGCCGCTTGTTGGGTACCCGGTGGAGGAGCAGGGGCCTGACTGTGCCGCAGATCACGGTTTATGGAAACCCCGAGCTGAGAGCCCACTCCTCGGCTCCGTCTCTGCAGCCGGCTTCCCCGCTCTGATACCTGGAGCTCTTCCATGCTCAGGCACCCCTGGTCTTCCTGTGACTCTGAGGGTCCTGAGACCACACTGTCCCATGAGGGTTCCACCCCCCGCTTAGCCACTGGAGCGACGTCCCTCAGCGGAGCAGACTTCTAAAAGTTCCGATTTTGTGCTCCGTGGTTCTATCACTTGCCAGAAGCGGCAGACAGAGGCCCCCTCCCCTGCCATCTGTCCTCCCGAATATCACCTCGGATTCACTTCTCCGCACATCCTACCTTTCAGAAAGTGGTCGCTTTTCTGTTCAGAGTTGCTGCTATTCTTTTCTTCGCTCCCCTGTTGAGTTCGTAAGTGTTCAGAATGGTTTGATAACTACCTAGCTGAATTCCTGGGACCAGACAAAATTTAGGTCTCCTACTCCTCTGCCATCTTGCTCCTCCCCTCACCTTTTATGTATTTTTAAAAATATATGAAGAAATGTTCCACATCACTTGCCATCAGGGAAGTGCAAATCAAAACCACAATGAGATACCACCTTACACCAGTTTGAATGGCCAAAATTAACAAGACAGAGAACAACAAATGTTGCCGAGGATGCAGAGAAAGGGGACCCCTCTTACACTGTTGGTGGGAATGCAAGCTGTTGCAGCCACTCTGGAAATCAGTATGGAGGTTCCTCAAAAAGTTAAAAATAGAGCTACCCTGTGACGCAGCAATTGCACTACTGGGTATTTACCCCAAAGACACAGATGTAGTGAAAAGAAGGGGCACATGCACCCCAGAGTTCATAGCAGCAATTGACTAATTGAACTTAATAAAAAAAATGTAAAGAAAACCATGAAAACATTGTCTCAGAACCATTTATTTAATAGTTATTTCTCTACTAATGTCCATTGTGATACATCAGAGTTCTCTCAGTCTTTGGTCATTTCTATTGGTTTTTGAGCCCAGTGGCACCTTCCCTGTGAGGACATCGCTGGTCTCCCTCTCTAAAATTAAATCTCACTTGCCCCTTCAACAAAAACACATGTACTTTCTATCCACATTTCTTGCTCAGTATCTCTCCAGAGCACCTACCACCAGCTAATATATGTTTTACTTATCATCTCATTTATCGCTTTCCCCTCACATACACCTAAACTCCACAGGGACAGAGTTTTGTTTGTTCTATTATTGCTATATCACCAAACCTTGAAACAAAATCAGAATTCAGTAGGTGTTGAAAAAAACGTAAGATTGTATTGAGTTGATAGTCTATATGCCTGTTGCTACTCTGATACGAACTGTCTCTGTTACTATTTATAATCAATTGATATTTTATATTGCAATCCCTTTACCTAGTCTTCATTAAGAGTATGTTAGAATTGAGTGATCTTCCAGATACTTTTGAGAATTAGCTTTCCAAACTTAAAAAAAAAAAACACACCAAAAAACCTGTTTGGTGGGTTGGTGTTTAAAGAACATACCAACTTGAAAGAAACTGAAATCTTTATATTGAGCCTTTTTCTCCACAAATATTATTTGTTAGATCTTACTTAATTGTCTTCAAAAACATTTTGTAATTTTGCACATAAAGTTCTTACATTTTGCTATTTCCTGAGTTCATCATATAGTCAATGCTATTGTAATTGAGTAATAATTTTTAAAATTAGAATTTTCCACGATGGGGGAAAAATGGAATCATACCCCAACTTAAGAACAGTTATTTTCAACCCCCCTGCACATTAGAAATACCTGATTTATTAAAAACAAACAACCACCAACGAAAACAAAAACAAAAAACGTGCCAAAAACTGGACCTTTATCCAAACCAATTAACTCAGAATCTCTGGGGGTAGGTTTAGGTATTTGTATTCTTTTAATTTTCCCCTAAGTGTTTCTAATATGCAGCCAGTCTTGAAATATACTGTTTTAGAAAAGTACATCCCAGGAAAGCAACCATAAAGATACTTAAAAGGACATATTAACAGGCAAAACTCTTAGGTAATAATTAACATATCGAAGGCCCAGACTTTAATTTTTATATATTCTTGGATTTAGATACTCCACATTTCATGACTAATTAAAAGATCAAACATTATATTTCAATATTAACTTTCCATAAGAGATCTTTAAGTATATACAAACATAATGTCATTTTAATTTTCATTTCTTTAAAGGAGAAAAAGTATTTTGAAGATGTGTAAAAACCAAAGTCACTAGCTAGTGTACAATGGGAAACAAAACTAAGTGTTCCAAACAATACAAAATCCATCAAGGAAAAAGAAAACAACTCTGCATGGGCACACCAATTTAAAAAATGTCCAAATTCTTAGAAAATCCATTAATAATGAAGGGGGGAAATTGGAGGGGGAGATGAACCATGAGAAACTATGGACTCTGAAAAACAAACTGAGGGTTCTAGAGGGGAGGGGGTGGGGGGATGGGTTAGCCTGGTGATGGGTATTAAGGAGAGCACATTCTGCATGGAGCACTGGGTGTTATATGCAAACAATGAATCATGGAACACCACATCAAAAACTAATGATGTATGGTGATTAACATAACATAATAAAAAAAAAGAAAATCCATTAATATAATCCACCTAAAATCAAGTTTATATTATTCAAAATATCACAATAACAGAAGATTCTCTGGATAATAGGGTCTGTATCATTTCAGCTAAAAAAAACAAAACAACACGAAGAGTCATGAGAGAGAAAAGAAAGAAGAAATAGCAGACCCACACTGACCATAGGCATAAACAGAATATGCATATGTAAGAATTCCTCTTAGGAAGACAACTCCTTTTTCCTTAGGAAAATTTATGGAGAGTTTTTTTTTTAGCGTAAAATGTGATCTGTGCCCCTCTCCACAGCCACAATGAGGATGAAGAGATCTTTAAATTACTATGATTAAAGTTGAGGAATTTTTAGTTTCTTGGGACAACCTGATGAATCATGGAAAGAAGAACCCCAGCGACATAATAGAGGGCCAGAAGGAGTCCAGGGAAGGAAGCTAACAAAATGTGATTTACCCTGCAAGAAAATAAGGGAATGACCACACAGTGGAAGGAGTGAGAGTTATACAAACCTATGGTGTGGAGTCCTTATCTATTTTATTATATTTTGATATTTAAAAAGAATGTGACCACCATTTGGGTTGGAAGACTTAGGGCTTTCTATGCAAATGACCTCTAGGTTCTGCACACATGACATGCCCTGCTAGGTAATCTGGAAATGAATTTCCACTAACGTCAAAAATCTAAATCCAGGATTCTTTTTTTCTTTTTTTAAGAAAAGATTTATTTACTTATTTTAGAGAGCAAGAAAGAGGGGAGGGAGGGGCAGAGGTGGTGGGAGAGAGAAAATCATAAGCAGAGTCCCTGCTGAGCAGGGACCTGGGCCCAGGATTCAATCTGCTGACCCTGAGGTAATGACCTGAGCTGAAAGCAAGAGTCCAATGCTTAACCAACTGTACCACCCAGGTGCCCTTAAATCCAGGATTCTCAAATCAAGGCACTTAAGAGTTGGCTTTTGTGGGGGAGAGAATACATTATTAAAATGCAGGATAACGGTCATCCAAGAGCATAGTCTTCAGGTTAGGTTATGCATACTGTGGGTTACAGAAAACCTTTACAATATTAATATTTGAATATTAAGACAATACTCAAATTTCAATTTTTCATATTTACTCCTTCTTAACAAATATAACTGCCATCTAGATCTCTTGTTGGTTCCCTCTTCCCCTTTTTCCTTTCACAATTTCTCTTCTCTTAGTCTACAAAAGAAAAACATTTCCCACCCCCCACCCCCCACCCCCGCCTGTCAAAACCTTTCCATACTGCATGGCAGTGGAGTGAAAAAAACTTCTAAGGAACAAAGCGACAAGTCCAATTATTAGTGTTGAGAGGCTTTAATCAAGACATCAAAACCCCGTGGCCAGCTTTGTGTCTCTCCACATCTCTTACATATTAATGTTCAGGACAATGGGTGGTATTTGAAACAGGATATGTTGGTCTGTGTTGAGATATTCTGAATTCAAGAGAATTCAGGTGGGATTCATGACAATTTTGCCTTAACTACTTTCCCTTTCCTTTTCAATGACCGTGGTCAAAAAATTCATTCCTCTTGAAGGAGAATTCTTTGAGATTTTTGGCAAAAAAGAGAAATTATATCTGTATCTATATAATGTTTGAATTCATCTATCTTCTAAAAATGTAATTTACAAAATTTCTGGACTCTATAAACAAAACTACTATAAATAGTTTTGTAAAGCTATTTATTTACAGTAAAATGTAAATAAAACTAAAAATATCATGTAGGCAACATTCCCTTGGAAGCCTCATCCAAAGTAACTTTGTTCAATGTGAAAGTTAGAAATTACATACGATAGGAAAGACTTTAATATATGTTGCAGTACTTATAGTTTATAAATATTAGATGCCAAGCCTATTGTTACAATTAAATTGTTTTTTCCTATTCAAACAGCACTATACTTTGTAGAGATCAGATACATTAATACATAATGACAAAAATTGCTGTAAATAAAAGATATATACCTTGGGTACTGAGGATCAAGGGATATTTCCAGTCATTATCAGTTAATAATGTAGAGAGAAGAAAATCAGAATTAATAATTATGGTGTGGCACGCAACTCTTGCCAAATAATATCCTACTAAGGAGATTTTCAGAACATTAAACAATGTTATTTGAGTTGATTCTGGCTAGATGGGCAATGAACAGGTCAAGAATGGTTTATTGCTCATTCTTGCACTTTAAACCTTACTTTATTTTGGAAATGTTATTTTTTTAAACAGTCTCTTGGTGTGTCATCTGGGAACTTTAGTAAGTATTGAAAAACAATGATTTCAAATATAATCTTAAAATAACAAATAGAGTAAGGTAATGCGAGAACTTAAGTAGCTCTGAAAAAACCCAGTGTTAATGATGGTGTCAGGTAGGCACTCAAAGGAGCTAGCTAGTGAAGGAAAACAGAATTAGTCAATCCAAAAACTGCGGAATGCAGTTAGAAGCTTTAGTAAGACATGAGTTTTATGTTTAAGGGGAGGAAAGTACATGTTGGAAATATAAATTTATTGATTTTTTGGTATTCTAAATAAAAAAAAGGAATGTGTTCAATTTCCATGTCCAATCAGAGCACTAAAAATGTTTAATAGTTGAATGAAGAATGTTGATCACAGCAACAGCATGTGAGTCTTCATTCACTGACACTTGACAAATTTACGGGTCTGTGCACTCTTTCCTCACTTCCAAAATCCCAGAATCTTCTGAAAAGCAAAGCAGTTGTATCAGTTATTTGGGAACAAAACCTGATGCGAACAGATGTAAGGCTATTTATAGCCTGTATCTTACTAAGTAGCATATGTTATGTTTCACTGCAGAAATAGCAACAGGCTTGATTATAGGGCGCTGCCCTAGACGCAGCTGAGAATGTTACATAATATGTGGTGTGTATGTACTCACAAACATTCTGATATCTACAAATTCTGAATAGCCAAGCATGTCTGCCCCACAGATTTAGAAAAGAAATTGTTAACCTGCTCAGACGATTAGTGTACAATAAATTACAGGAATCATTAGCTATCTTTCTGTGCCACGAAGATCTTTGACCCGGGTGGGCTTCCCTAAGATGATAAACGAGCCTGACTGGCCAACTCAGGCTCACTTCAGCGATCTGAAAGTGCAGTTCATTTGAACTCAACAAGGTGACTCCTAAAACTGTTTGCCAAAAGGAAACCTGAAAACATCACTTTTCTATTTATTTGGCGCTACTCTGGATCACCAACATAGTGAAAAAAACCTGTTGCCATATATAGCTCCAAATCCGTGTAAATTCAGTTTTCAAAATACTCGGTCGGGCTCCTGGGTGGCTCAGTTGGTTAAGCGACAGCCTTTGGCTCAGGTCATGATCCTGGAGTCCCTGGATCGAGTCCCGCATCGGGCTCCCTGCTCGGCAGGGAGTCTGCTTCTCCCTCTCACCCCCCTCCCTCTCATGCTCTCTCTCTCTCTCTCAAATAAATAAATAAAATCTTAAGGCTCAGTCGGTTAAGTGGCTGCCTTCGGCTCAGGTCATGATCCTGGAGTCCCGGGATCGAGTCCCACATCGGGCTCCCTGCTCGGCAGGGAGTCTGCTTCTCCCTCTGACGCTCCTCCCTCTCATGCTCTCTGTATCTCATTCTCTCTGTCTCAAATAAATAAATAAAATCTTAAAAAAAAAAAAATACTCGGGCACCAACGTGAGAAAAATACATTACCTGGAAGGTGAACAGGATGTGTTCATTCATTCACTTAACAACCATGATGGAATACTTCAAGTATGTCCCACACTTCTAGGTGCTGGGAATGTGGTGGCGAAAGTAACATGTGCTTCTTGCTTTGGCCCATGCCATGTGTTTTGAGCAGCTTTCTTCTAGCTAAAGGATTTCCTATGTTAAGAAACACTTCTCAAGTTAGAAACCTGAAACTCACTTTTCTTGACACCCTTGATCTGGGGCTCAGCTACGTGAATGTGCTAATCAGCTGCACTCGCTCAGGACTTGGGTCCTGAAAGAAACAAGCAGAGGAAGCAAGAGTCAAAGGGAAACCTACCAAGTGTCTGTTAAGTCAGAGCCCACAGCTGAGGAGTCGGGCTTCCAGGGATAGCATGTGACCAGCGTGTAAACTGCAGTCTCTGACTCAGGCAGTAGCAGGGGTGGGCCTTGTTGGAACATAGCCGTGGTGACACTTGGGCAGTGTTGTTCCTGGTGGCTTAGACTTCGAGCCTGATAATCTTGTCTTCTGGAGAGACCATAAGCAACCTACTAGCTTTTTTTTTAATTATTATGTTATGTAAATCACCATACATTACATCATTAGTTTTTGATGTAGTGTTCCTATTAGCTTTTAATAAATGTATTCTTTTTTTTTTTTATTACTTTTTCTTTTTTTTTTTTTTGTAGCAGGAAAAGGGTTTATTCAAGAGGCAGCCAGATGAGGAGACAAGGATGTGGGAGGGAGAGCTCCAAACCCACCTTCCGGAAGGGGGAGAGAACAAGTTTTTTATAATCAAAGGAGTTGAGGCTACATGCATATTGATGAAGAGAGTGGGGGAGCATGACTCTTCATGAGTAAAGACGGAGTGTGCATAATGAGCAAACCTATATGTAACATACATCCCATGTTCATTTGGGGGTAAAGACAACACCAGAACAAAGCAAAACGCAGCCCCTGATGTCAGGACAAGGGGAAGCAATTTAGGGCAGCTGGTGTAAGCTGGCTGGGGTCTTGGGCTCATTTTCTTGATTAAGAAATGCAGGGCCTTCCTTGTTCATGGGCTGGGACTGTATCAGTTGCCCTTGAGTCCAGGCTTCTGCAGAGACAGCTAGTGGGTTTGTTAGTGGGGTCTGAAAAGGCCCAATAGCTTATTGGGAAACAGTTGTCTAAAAAGCAAGATTAAAATTTTCTGCTAGTCTTTTTTTAAAGATTTTATTTATAATTTTCTGCTAGTTTTAACTTCATTAACTCATGGGGCACTGTTTCAGTTTTGCTGTGATTAAGATATAGTTTTACATATACTTTCTAACCTACTAATGCCATCAAAGAGGTACCAGTGTTTGAGGAGCACATTTATAAAATTGGAAAGATGCTGCCAATGTAATGTTGAATTAAATAGTTCACAAAATGCTTTCTAGATCTGCACTGTTCAATGGGGTAACCGCTAGCCACATGCCTATACACATTTTTTTGCCTTTATTTTTTTTCATTTAAATTCAATTAATTAACATATAGTGTATTATTAGTTTCACAGGTAGAGTTTAGTGAATCATCATTTGCATATAACACCCAGTGCTCATTACATTAAGTGCCCTCCTTAATGCCCATCCCCCAGTCACCCCATTCCCCCTACTTCCCCCCTCCAACAACCCTCAGTTTGCTTCCCATAGTGACTATATACATTTAAAGTAAAATAAATTATGGGGCACCTGGGTGGCGCATTTGGTTAAGTGTCCAACTCTTGGTTTCAGCTCAGGTCCTGATCTCAGTGTCGTGAGATCAAGCCCCACATTGGGGCTCTGTGCTTGGTGCAGAGTCTGCTTGAGATTCTTTCTCCATTTCCCTCTGCCCCTCCCACAGAGAGGGAATTGTGTTCCCTCTCTCTCAAATAAATAAAGCTTTAAAAAATTAAAATAAATTAAAAATGCAGTTCCTCTTGCCACACTAGCCATTATTTGTCCTACTCAGTGGCCAGCTGCAGCTTGTGGCTATTAGACAGCACCAGTAAAGAGTATTTCCAGCAACACAGGAATTTCTATTGGATAGTATTGACCTAGAATATGAACTTATTTATTTATTTTTTTTTTTTTTTTTAAGATTTTATTTATTTATTTGAGAGAGAGAGCACATGAGAGGGGGGAGGGTCAGAGGGAGAAGCAGACTCCCCGCCGAGCAGGGAGCCCGATGCGGGACTCGATCCCGGGACTCCAGGATCATGACCTGAGCCGAAAGCAGTCGCTTAACCAACTGAGCCACCCAGGCGCCCCGAATATGAACTTACTTAAAATAAAGTATATATGTCACAGATATCTTCGTGTGTGTGTATGGGTATACATCAATTAAAGGTTTTCCATCTATTACATAATATAGATTTTTTTAACTTTTAATTTTTATGGAATGTAACTTTATTAACTGGGTTTGAAATTTTAGCATATTTAAAATTACCACACTCCTTGTAGAAATCCCTATTTGACCAGATATTTTACTTTTTAAAATATCTGCTTCAGGGGCACCAGGCTAGCTCAGTCAGTAGAGATGTGACTCTTGATCTTGGGGTCATGAGTTCGAGGTCACGTTGGGTGTGGCGCCTTGAACTCTCTCATTTAGAGATCCTGTTCCTGGTCTTGTCTCTGTTCTGAGTCTTGATCATCAGGTTCTCTTTTTCTCTGGACATGGAATCTGGATCTCCGATTTTGAAACCAAATTTGGACTCTTGACTCTGGAATGCCAGTTTCTTTAGCAAGTTGCTCTCTGGTATCAATGCCAGGATAAGGGTTGTTCATAAATGCCTCGATGAGGGTGTGTAATTGCGAAGAAGCGTAGCTGGTACGACACCGTCTGTCTTCTCTACTTTGAATCTCCTCTTCAGAGTGATCTTGGTCTTGACTTGATTCTAAGTCCTCATCGGGTTCTGATTTTTTCTGGCACTGGTGCCTAGCTCTTCGATTCTGAAACCAAATCTGGATTCTGGACTCATCAGTGTTGATTTCTAAAGCGAGTCTTTGTTTGGTAGCATAACCTGGGTAAGGATTTTGGTGAAATGCCTTGATGAGGATTTTCAACTGTTCTTCTGTGAATTTGGTGCGGCTGCGTCTCTGATTCATTGTTATGGTCTTGTTTGGAGAGTTGTCTTGGGCCATGTTGGAAGAGAGTTCTGAAGTCTAAGGATCCTACTTCTTTTTTTTTTTTTAAGATTTTATTTATTTATTTGAGAGAGAGAGCGAGGAAGAGTGGCCAGGGGGAGGGGAAGGGCAGAGGGAGAGGGAGAAGCAGACTCCCCACTGAGTATAGAGCCCAACACGGGGCTTTTCCCAGGACCCTGAGATCATGACCTGAGACAAAGTCAGTCCCTTAACTGACTGAGCCACCCAGGTACCCCTAAATTTATTATTTCTTACAATATCTATGGATTAGGTTCTTTTGCAATTAACCCTACCATGATTTATATAAATAATGAGAAAACATCCCTGACCTCATGCGGCTGGCATCCTAGGAGGGGACACAGATAAACTAATGAAATGATCAACATAAAATGTAATATGAGGCTACTTTTTAAAAAAGAGCATGGATAGAAAAAGAAAGGACATTATTTTATAAGGCAGGATAATAGCAGAAATCCCACAGAAGGTAGCATTTAAACCTAAGTAAAATCTAGGAAGAGAGGTAATGAACTATGTGAATATCAGGCAGAGAAACTATAAATGCAAAGGTGCTGCATTGGAAGCTTCTTTAGAATATTTGAAGAAGACCAAAATTGTAATGTGGCTGAATGGAGTCAAGAGAAATTTAGAGGAAATGAGGTCTGAAGAATAGCCTGGGGCAAGCACATCTGAGTTTGTAGACCATATTAAGAACTCATATATATGGGATGCTCTTCGAGTCTTTGTTCAGCCCATTTTACAAAATCCTTAGGATAAATCTACCAACATCATTCCTGTTAGTCAATGTGACAAGTTAGAAAGTTTGGTTTTTGTGTTTTTTATGAGTTAATAGAAATTTAAAATAGTTTTTACATTAAAATAAAGAGATATACGGTAGAATGCAAATTGTGCATGAATTTTAAAGTTATTACAGGGGGCCCTAAAGATAGTTTAAGTTTGTAGACAAGTAGAGTAAGTTTCCCAACTTTCTTTTGGTACAGGTTTCATGTCACTATCTTCTGCAATTAGGTAATGCTTTGTAGCAAAAGTTTGAGAACTACACTGATAAGCAATGCACAATCGGAAGTGTGAATAAAAATCTGAATTAATTGGACATTTTACAAAGGTTCACTCCTCTATTTAAAACAATGTGGTTTAGTGAAAGACGATGAGATTTCAAATCTCTCAGACCTGGTTTCAACTTTTGTTCTGCCCTTTACTACTCACGTGACCATGAAGAAGTTACTTTAATGCTCAGCCCCAATTTCCTTATCTGTAAAAGCAAGGAAAATAAAACATATTATACAAAATTGTTATAATAGTACTTTAGGCCTTACCTGTAAGGAACAAATTAGGCTGCTTCCATAAATTACACAATTATATATGTTAATTTTCTTTTTTTTTTAATTTTTTTTTTTTGTTTCACAGCATAGCTCAGGAGTTGCCAGAGAAGTTACAAGAAGAAAAGTTTGCTTAGAATAATATTTAATCTTAATCGCAACAATAAAAACAAAGAGTTACTCAATAAGAAACCTTTTTGTGAGTTTTCATATTATAATATATCTGGAGAGCTTCATGTCTGTTGATAAAATCCATAGGTTTTGAATGTGTGCTGAACTTCGTATCATCTCAATGCTCCCTATCTTTCCAAAGCACCTGGAGACATAAAATCTTATGGGAATAAATCAACACGTGTCCTTCACCTGAATGTAGTGTGAGAATGAACTCGAGATACTGGCTTTTAATATATCGGGTAGTTTAGTAGACTTTGTAAATTTTTGGAAAATACTGGTGAGGGAAAAGCTCAGAAGCTAACATTAAGGACACATAGCACTCCAGAACAAACTAGGATTTACATACTTGGATACATGTTGGCCATCCAGGGCTGGAGCTAACTAGAAGCCGGTATTAAGATACTATTAGGAATCTAAGAGATCCACAAAGATATTTGTTGAGAAGAGGTCACATTCAGAAATGTAAAAACTTAAAATTTAATTACACACTAAAACAATAACAAATACGTAAAATACTTCAGCACTATAGGGAAAATGTGAGGGACTATAAATAAAGGGGATGTTAGATAAAATACTGTGATCAGTAGGCTTTTCCCATCACATGGAGAATATTACCAGCGCAAGGAAGACTTGGGGGGAAAGACGTGGACTTCATTAATAGACCAAAAGGGCTAATGGTGCAAACAGTTCCTTAGCACAACACAGCACTAGGGAGTTACTGGTGGTGGGCTTTGGGCAGGCATACATGAGCACCCTTTGGCATGGCAACTTTGTGTTGCACTAAGTTAATAAAGTGTAAATAGTGAGCTTATGTTGCAGGGCAGGATTTATAATATATTGGCATCATTACACGTATAGGTTCAAATTCTGCCTCTTCCACTTAACTATTAGTGTTGCCTTGGGTAAAGACTCTTTAGCTGTGAAGTAGAAATAATAATTCCTATCTCATAGAACATACGAAACAATGAATGCCTTTCTTGGTACAGTAGGTACTTGAAGTAATAATGTTAGTATTACTATTTTGTTATTGATAATTTTCAAAAAGTCAATATGAATGTCTCTTTTCATAATCCAACATACAATTAAATTTAGATACCTCTGCATCTCTTTCTGAAACTTCAAAATAATATACATTGTTAAATGATTTTGTATTCTTCTATCCATTTTTCTGGAATAAGGAAGATGTTCAAGATCAAGAGATCATATTGCCATATTATTAGCTGTTTTTACTTCTAACTATATCATGAAGTCTCAAGAACATCAATTTTATAAGGCATAGGGAAAGGATGTGGTCTTTAGTCAAAAGAAAGATGTTACTAATATTTCTTCAAGAAATGAGTAAGACTTTATTGTTTCAAATTATTTCCATTCAAGTTGGAAGGTAAATATTATTTGTGCTCTCCATGAGCAGATATATACCAACTGGTATCATAATTCCCCACCAGTGCTCAGACATTTCAGGAGCTATTCTGGGCATTAAAGCTCCTCCCAGAGGTTTAAATGGTCTCAGTTAAAGGAATTATTTCAAAAACGTCAACTTTGGAGGAGAGTTTCTCTCTGGAGAATTTAAAGGATAGTGGTGTTAAACTATGCAGTGTCTGCAAATTTTTCATCAGCTTCTCAGAGCATGGTATGATTTTATCATTTCATATCTCTAGCTCAAGCTCTCTCCATAATAAGTACGGTGGGTGCTATTTTGATCAATCAAGCTCCCTCTCAGTCTGTAGCCACATACTGAGGATAGGTGCTACATTGACCATTGTTCTTGGGATTTAAATTTGGTGACTGTGTACTCTAACAGAGAGGACACAGGTGTTAGACCCGCCTCCCATTTTCTGCTCTTGATCAAATGCTAGGAAATAATTTTATTTAGTGAATTCAGTGTTTTTCTGGCCAAGGTGACTGACATTGGGGGAAAAGCTTATTTTGTGTTTGATTTTTGGCTGCCTGTGAGTCTGGGCTGGGAAAGAGGAGTCATCTTCCACATCAGCTTATTGACTGTGCAGGAGGAACAGTAGCCACGTAAACACTGAACCATCAGCAGTACAGTTGGGCAAGTTGATACCAGTGCCCATGACCAATGACATAAGGGAAAGAAACGAATTGGTTTTGCCAAGACCTAGGGAACAGTGGGAACTGCTGAATGCTCTTTATGTGAAAATAGAGTCCATATTCTGGCATTGGAAAACTTACTGGCATTTAAACATTTATTGAAAACAGTTCCACTTTTTCATCAACCAGAAATTTCTTGGGGCACCTGGGTGGCTCAGTCGGTTAAGCATCTGCCTTCGGCTCAGGTCATGATCCCAGGGTCCTGGGATCCAGGGGTTTTTGGATGGAGCCCCCTCATCGGGCTCCCTGCTCAGCAGGGAGTCTGCTTCTCCCTCTGCCTCTCCCCTGCTTGTGCTCGCACACACTCTCTCTCTCTCGTTCTCTCTCTCTCCCTCTCTGTCAAATAAAAAAGTTAAAAAAAAAATTTTCTTTGTGCAGCTGCAAATGGCCCAAGATGAGACAAATTTTTTTTTCCTGAAGTGTTATTGCCCCAAAGTGGAAAATAACTGTCATTTCCGGGGTTGGTGCCGTAATGGTAGAATCCCCTTGCTGGGGAAGAAATTGAGAACAGCATTAGGTGAAGAGAGGAATGAGCCAGGCAGCACTCTTTGGCTTTGTTGACCAGCTAGCACAAAGCAATCATTTTAAAGGTGTTTTCTAAACATATTCAAGTAATCATCTCAATTCGTTCATTTTGAAGAATGGATAGATTTCATAACAAATTGCCATTTAGATGGCACTGCTCATGGGAAGAACACAGTCTAAATGCCAAGGGAAGGGTAGAAAGCCAACTGTTAAAATTATTTCTTTGCCTGCCTTTCTCAGGGTGTCTATCATCGTGCCCTCTGCATTTTGAAAGCTGCCAGGTTGGTCAATAGCCACGGTGTATGCTGCGTGCATTTCAAATTAGGATAAAATGTTAGAGGGTGCTTCAGTTTCATGGCCCGCTGAAATGAACTTGCCTATCCTGGACAGGGATGGCATAGTTGGAATAAGCAGCTTTAAGAAGTTAGGTAAAGTGGGGCGCCTGGGTGGCTCGGTTGGTTAAGCGACTGCCTTCGGCTCAGGTCATGATCCTGGAGTCCCGGGATCGAGTCCCACATCGGGCTCCCTGCTCGGCGGGGAGTCTGCTTCTCCCTCTCCCACTCCCCGTTTGTGTTCCCTCTCTCGCTGTGTCTTTCTCTGTCAAATAAATAAATAAAAAATCTTTAAAAAAAAAAAAAAAGAAGTTAGGTAAAGTATCCAAAATTCACAAACCACTGAACTCAAGGGAATTACATAACAGCGCCCATGAAAAGAATGAATCTAATGTGAAACATTCCGAGGCTTTTCACCATGCTTTGACATTATCGTTCATTCCCTGATCTACTTTGAGAAACGAACTCTGGAAAAAAAAAATGAGAGAGGGTACTTGAAGAAAAAGCCTAAAACATGTTGTGAAAAACCTGCCTAAAGAGTTTATACACTTGGAAGAATCTAAAGATTCTTGGCTTTAGCCCTGGGCAGTGTTCTTGTCTGATAAACAGAAAGAAGCATGTTGATATCCCTAATGGCTGAAACTTTATGTCACTCAGCAAATAATCATTAGCGCACAATAGATGTGAGGACTGTGTTTGATGTTAGAAGCACTGTTTACTTCGCATATTTCCAAGAATTCTCCATTAACTTGCCCCCTTGAATTTGTCTCTTATTTAAATATTCTTAATAAACAATGCCCCAAAAGAAAAGCTCATCTTTCAATTTTACCCTAATGGTGGCTGTTCTGAGAGCAGAGCAGAGCAATTTCTCAGTATCGGACTTCTGTGAAGCTTTCTTTCTGTCAAATATACCTCTTGTTCTTTCTCATTTTATTTTTTTAAATTAAAAATGGCAACAGAAATGTCTGAGTATGAGCTGGAGCCAGGCAATAAGTAAGAAAACAAACTGGCAATGCTGAGCCATCGTCCTGACATCTAGTCCTATTTCTGGACCTCATTATCCTTTTATATAAAAATAAAATAAATTTATGTAACATAAATTTAATACTAAATTAATATGGTATCCAAAATCCTTTTTGTTGATAAAATCTCATAAGTCTTTTATTACACTTTCATCACCTAGGTATGCACAATAAACCATCTCTTGCATTTTGGAAGTTCTATAGTTTTCAAATTTTTATAATGATCCCCCTGTTTATAGCTTAAAAAACAAACATTTAAAAACTAACTTGGGTTAACTTATCACTTAAACTCTAGTGACAGAAAAAAAATCATAAAAATTTTCTTAAAAATTAAGAGAAATGCCTACCTATGTATATAGCAAGCAATGCATAGAAATGATATAGTTCTATATATCTTTATCTACAGAGCTAGCTAAATCAGGACCAGAAAACAGAATGAAAATACATTAATATTGTGGGCGCCTGGGTGGCTCAGTTGGTTAAGCGACTGCCTTCGGCTCAGGTCATGATCCTGGAGTCCCGGGATCAAGTCCCGCATCGGGCTCCCTGCTCGGCGGGGAGTCTGCTTTGCCCTCTGAGCCTATCCCCTCTCATGTGTTCTCTCTCATTCTCTCTCTCTCAAATAAATAAATAAAATCTTTAAAAAAAAAAAAAAGAAAATACATTAATATTATAAAATTTAAAATGTACTAACTGATAGAAAATTAAGAAGTCCTGACTTTTAAGAAATAAAAGAAAAAAGGTATTATGAGTGAATTTGCATTGCTCCAGCTGGATCACTGATTTTCATTAAAAAAAAAAAAAAACAAAAAAAAAAACTGACATTGATTTATTATTGGCTTGGCCAGGACTGAAAGAAGACTTGTGTTAGTCTGAGTTTCCTAGAAAACAGAACCTGAGGCCAAAAACTGAAACACTTCCATTTTGCTGGGGGTAGCTGAGGGGGCAATCCCTGGTAGTGAAAGTGAGTGATAAAAAGAAGAGAGGCCCCATAATGGAAGGAGAGCAAAGATAAGTTGCTTATTACCATATGGGGCCATAGCTGCAAAAGTTACATAGTGGATAGCTCTAGTATGTGAGTTGTTGAACTCTGTGCTTGGGTAAATCTGTTGGGGGTTGAAGCAGGGAGGAAAGGGTAGTGAATTGACTCCTGACTCCTCTTTGTCATCCGTCTCCTATTTCCAAAGCATAGCTCATGAGTTATTTCTCCTCTACATCTAGGTTGTGTCACATGGGCTCTCGGGCAAGTATGGAGAAAACAAGGGTTTCCAGAAGGTCCACCTCAGCTAGTGCTTGGTACAATGGGTTCCACTAAGATTGTGTGTATGTGTGTGTCTGGGGCATGGGGGTTACTTGGTTTGTGGGGGTTCTGGTGGCACTGATGGCCATGGCATTGACCTTGGCTTATGATTGAAGTAATGGCATGAGTCATTCCTAAGCCCATTCGGGCCAGAATGCAGAGTAAACTGCCAAGACTTGAGGGTCAGGGGAGGTCAGGTAGATTCAGAAGGCAGAAACCCCTCCTATTTACTCACAGACTTTAATGATCTTGAGATTTCACTTGAGAACACTGCATGTAATTCTTCCCTGGGAAAGGAGGTATAAATCTCATCCTTTAAGATCAGTATAATCTCCCAAAAAGACTTAAAGTAGTTTGGAAAAACAAAGCCATATTCAAACTATGGCAGGTGGTACAGAAGTGATATTTCCCATCATGCTTCTTCACTCAACCTTTCCGATCTTCCCTTACCCTCTCCCAGCACTTCCACAAATCAGTATCGCCTATCTCAGGAAATGACACAGCATTTATTTTTCATGGGTTTGAAATCTTCACTTGATTTTGTTGGGTCATAGCTGCTGAAAATTTTCATTCACAATTCTCAATGGGATTAGAAGCATCAAAATACACCCCAGTGACTCTCCTGGGCCCCAGACATACTCCATTCTACCTCCGTTGTGTCATGGCAAGCATATCCAGCCTTACATTTCTGGTCTACAGCCTTTAGTTAGGATCCACTCCCATAGTTGTTTCCCTGGTTTCTGTTGGCATACATTACCCGGGCCTTTCATTTCTTTGACATTTAGGCCTTTTCTTCCCAGAGCAGAGCCTATTCTCCTCTGTTTGGACTGTGATGAGACTTGATTGGCATGGAGCCAGTGAAGCATATTAGGGACAGACTTTATAGAAAACAAACATTATCTTTTGAGACTTCTGCTTTAGGTCAGTTTAGTACATAGTTCTTAGGAAAGGGCAGGATTGTTCTCTTTTGTCAAGTTCTATTAGGGTTGTCTCTCTGGACCAAGAATATTATGGAAAATTCAGCAAGTTGAACTTCTCAGGCTCATTTATCCACATATAACCATTTTGGCTTTTAGGGGCCCATTCTTTCCCAGCCAGGACCTTGGTTTAACATGTGAGACTTATTAAGATGACACATTTGGTCTCCTTTCCAGATTTACCAGTTTATATTCAGATCTTAGGCTTAATTTTCAGCACAGTCTACTGGAGGACCAATATGCAAGAGACTTTCCAAAAGCTTCTGTGAAGATACTTTGGTTTACATGGGAAATAGCTGCTATAAGCCTGTCATTTTTATTTTTCTCGAAGTTTCCAATATTACCAAAAGATCAGGTATCACTGTCCCCATAATGATCAATGCAAGCAGCCCCTTAATCTTCCAACACCTTGCCTTCTACTTATACTCAATTTCAATTAACCATAGGTCAACACGTTGGTAATTATGTTACCTCTGAATACTAACTGTTATTACACTCTTCCAGTAACCATGAGCTCTGTGGTCACTATTGCCTTCAAATAGGTAGAGAATCCAAATCCAAAAGTCCATTCTAAAGGGTACATGCTATCTGAGGCCACATTCTAGGATTTCATCAAAAACAGAGCCTGAGGAAAGGAATGAGAGGGAAAAAAGGGCAGTGAAATAGAGAATATGTTGGGCATACTTTACAATCATCAATTTTCCTTCCCCACTGCCAGAGCCTGGCAGGAATCTCTGCTTCCTAGAGGTAATATCCCTTAAGCCTGGACCTCAAGAGTTTCTCATTCTGAGGGTAGTCCACCTTTAGGCTCCAGAAGTTCCTCAGAATTACCACTTAACTTCTTTCTACTTCTGCTCCTGGTAAGCAGGTCTCTCCTGTGACTCTGAATTGTCTGTCTTTCTGAATATGGGGGTGATGCTTTTCCCTTCAACATCATGTCTCTGATGAGTCCAAGAAAAGTCAATGATTTTGTTTTGTCAACTCTTTCTTGTTGTAAGGACAAGAGTGACAGATATACGCTCTATACATGTTTGGACCAAAACTGGAAGTAGAGCTCATATTCTGTTTTTATTCCATTCACCATTGCAAACATAGTTTGTCCTTGATATTCCTACAAGATAAAGTAATAATCATTGATCTGTCACTTGTTGTTAGATATTTTGATTGAACTGAGGAAAAATAGTATCAAGGCTTCCTTTTCCTGTTCTTGTTTTCGCCCTGTGTGGTGGACAAAAGAATGAGAAGGGGCACATCGGGGAAGTGTCTGGAGTTGACTCCAAGTGACTCACAATTTGGCTTTCACTCACTCCCAGCACAGATTTCTTCCCTCTATAAGAAAGAGTATCAGGGGCACTGGGGTGGCTCAGTCAGTTAAGTGTCTGACTCTTGATTTCGGCTCAGGTCATGATCTCAGGGTTGTGAGAATGACCCCGTGTCAGGCTCTGTGCTCAGTGTGGAGTCTGCTTGAGATTCTCTCTCTCATTCTGCCCTCCACCCCTGCGCTTACTTGCTTTCTCTCTCTCTCTCTCTCTCTCTCTCAAAATAAATCTTTAAAAAAAAAGAAGTAGTATCAATTCTTACAAATAAGCCAAACTTAAATATGGTCTCAGAGTCAGCACCTTCTCGATGAACCTCAGACCTGAAAAATGGGAAAATATTCAATACTATTAAAGAAGGTAACCATGGCCACTTCTTTTTTTTTTTTTTTTTTTTTTTAAGATTTTATTTATTTGAGAAAGAGAGAGAGAGACAGAAAGCAGCAGCCAGGGAAGGGGCAGAGAAGCAGGCTCCCCACTGAGCAGGGAGCCCAATGCAGGGACTCCATCCCTGTTAAGCAACCAACTGAGCCACTCAGGTGCCCTGGCGCTTCTTTTTCTTTTTCATGATCCTTGTTCCTTCTTCCTTTTCCTCTCCTTCTTTTTCATGTAAGGCTTTCTTTTAACCTAGGATAATTAGAGAGAAACATAATAGTAATTCATTTTATCAAGAGTACAATTATTTCTACTTTAAAATATAAAGCTGGTCAAATGAAATTGATCATATTAATCTCAGTTAAGTTACTTATTTTAATATAGGCAGATGGAAAAAGGACTCATTATTCATCATTTTAGTAAGTTTCACACACCACCTATTCCAACCAGAGAAGAATGGTCTCTTAAGTAAAACATTCTCTCATTTCTTGAAGAAGTCAGAGTTTTTCATCTGTAATGCTTCAGTATCCTCATTTTCCTCTATCTGGGTTACACAACCCATTGACATTCAAGCATAATAAAGGAAAACACTAAAATGCGGTCGTGAATGTTAAAGTTACAGGGTATCCTGTGAATGGGGAGAGATTTTTCTAGAGAGTGTCACTTGCCCATACTAATCCCAACATAATGACAAAATGAAAATACCAGCACCTAATTTCCTGGTAAAATGTGTACTTTCAGTATAAAACAAAACAAAACTTGTCTCCTCCTCATTGAGAAAAAGTAATTAAAATTCTTAAGTGGAAAAGCATGGTTTTTAGAGACAAAGGTACCTGACTGAATTTGAATATTGCACTAACCATGTGGCCTCGGTTAGGTATACAATCTCACTAAGCCTCAGTTGCCTTACCTGTAAAATGGATCTACTAATACTACTACTGACTAGCAGGGCTGTTGAGATATTTAATTTGATTCATCAATATAAAGAATATAGAATGGTAATATTCAATAAGTGATAACTATAATTATTACTAAAATTTTGAAATTTTCTCACATTTTTTTTTCTAAAAATAACCATTACAACTTGCAATTTGAAATGATTTTGATTGCAATTTGAAATGATTTGGATAGAGAGAGAGCTGTTACTCTATTTCTAACCTTATACCTCTAGATAACATGATCTTTCTGTATAGAATAAAAGTAAAAAGAGGAAGAAAGATCAAGAGGATGAGGAAGAATAGAATGAAGAGAAGATAAAGATGGCTCTACTCCAGAATATTTTATATTTATATTTAAGCACTTGCACCCTTTCAAGAGAGAGTAAGTAGCCTCTATTACTTTTATTCATGCCTTGGCAAGTGTATCTTGACCAAATTTGATAATAAATGACGGTTGTTTTCAGGTTCCTCAGGACTCTCTTTGATGCTATTTTTCACTACAGATTAGACCCTCTCTACTACTCTCAGATTTTTAGGTCTTTACACTCAAATTCTGTTCTCTGAAAAATACTGTTAGCCTTTACATGTTACCATTCTCAGATATATTGATATTAAGGTTTTATTTCTAATTAGGGAATTGTGGGTCAGGGATTGTGTAAGAAATAGGATAAGGATATGACTATGACTATAGGGGTATCATAAAGGGTCCCTAGGTAAGGGATGTCAAGCATCAGTCAGAAGGGAACAATCCAGTGTGTGTGTGTGTGTGTGTGTGTGTGTGTGTGTGTTTGTCCCAGCTTGTGGCTCTTGGGGACCTCACATAGAACATGATAGGGATGCTAAGCAGACTGAGAATGTAGACATTGTTATATTTGGTCATGTAAGAGAGTATCTTTTTGTTGAGTACTTGTTTTCAGAAATCCTTATAAAATTAGATATCAAGAAAGTTCAACAGACAAATAAATAATACTGCTTCTCCAGTTTGTTTATTTCATAAGTTGGCAACAATTTGAGAATGTTTGGAAAGAGTTTTTAAATGTGTTATTTATTCCAAAGAAGCTCATAAAACACTGAGAACAGGAAAGGGAAAAAAAAAAACAAACTGTGTGCTTAAAATATCTTCATAAAAACAAACTGTAAATATTGAATAAGCAAATCCATTTCAGCTTTGAAACCCCAAGTTCTTGGTTGTTGTTTGTGAGGGTGCTGGTGGAGGTGATGTGTGTGTCTATGTGTACATGTGTGGGTATGTTAAATTATAAATGCCTTTGAAATCCTTGCTCCTTAATTACTGGAACTGTTGTTTTCACGTTGAGTTCCACTAGTCTATGTGTGAAAGTCCAATGAGAGGGTAAGAAGACTTCACAGGTTCTCAAGAAAAGGAAATCATGAAATAAATCCACTATTTGATTCTCAGTGGTACTGCAGCCACATGGAAATAACAAGAAATTATAACTTTGACAAAGAATAAAAAGTTTAAAGCAGCTTAAAAATAGCCCTGAGTGAACACATGGCAACCAAAACAAAGGAGAAGGAATGGCAACAGGACTCCTACCTTACTGCTGAAGAATTTTAAGTTTTCCATCAGTCTCCATATGCTTTGCATCCCCATGGAATCTAAAGATAGTCTGCAAAATGCCTGCAGTTTTCACATACAATCAAGCCTCCAACTAAAAGAAACAATCATTTTTCCTTCTGAGCAAACATCATAAGGGCTCTCATGAATGTAAGCAATCATTTGATGGGGACAAGAATGGCTTTCAATTTGCCATGGGTGAGTTGAGCTAGAAGTTGCTGGAACTCCCAGTCCATTAAGCTGATGTGTGTAGACTTAGCAGGTTGAAAACCAAACCAAACCCCACCTGTATACAAACTTTTTTTAAAAAAGAGATTAAAATGTAAAGTGCCAGTTGAGAGAAATTTTTAAGGGTATTTTCTTCTTGGCCCTTTGGGAGAAGTGGAAAAGGCAACCAAGCATTTGAAAAGAATATTCTGTATCAGAGAGTAGGGAAAACTGCTAACATCTAGTTAATGGTAAAATGTGTAATAAAATAATGTCCAAAGCAGATAGATAGTTTCCAGCCTCTGCTTACCCCAGCAGCACCCAAACATATCCACATTCTGTCTCAGTCTCTCTCTCTCCATGGCACTGCGTGTATGAAGCTTTCTTCTTATTGCTAAGTAATGTTTCCATTGTACATTTGTATAATTTACCAGTTGATAGAGATTGTTTTTTCCCTTCATTTTTTGCTGTAATAAATAAATTTGCTATGAATACTATGAACACCTGAGTACACATCTTTGTGTAAACATGTATTTTGTTTTATTTAGGGTAAATGGTTTCTCTGGTGATGTATGTTGTGACCTTACCAAACATTTGACGATATCCCAGATATCTTTCTGTTTTTGATTTATAGTTAAATTCTATTGCATTAATAGGGCATACTTTGTAGGATTTCAAATTTTAATATTTTTTGAAATTTATTTAGTGGCACAGAAGATGATCTTTCTTTCTGAATGCTCCATGTGCACTTGGGAAGGATGCATATTCTGCTTTTTTGGATAGAATTTTCTATAAATCTCAATTTGAGCACCTTAGTTGATGGTGTTGTTTGAACCTTCTGCACTCTTACAGATTTTTGTTTGCTTTTTCTATGCTATCAATTACTGAAAAAGGAGTGTTCAGTTCTGCAAATACAACTATAGGTTTATCAATTTCTCCTTTTAGTTTCATCAGATTTTTAATATATATTTGACCCTTGAACAACATGGGTTTGAACTGTGTGGGTGGGCAAAAAAAAAAAAAAAAAAATGACCCTCCAAAGATGGCTACCTCCTAATCCATAGGACTTGTGAATCTGTTAGGTTACATGGCATGAGCGATTAGGATTGCAGATGGAATTAGTTGATTTAATTAATTGATCTTAAAATAAGGAAATTAACCTACATTATCTGGGTGGGTTCATTGTAATTACAGAATCCTTAAAACTAGAAGAGGGAAGCAGTTGAGAGAGATGGTACCATGAGGACTTGGCCCAATGTTGATGGAGGAGAGAGGCCACAAGCCAAAGACTGTGAGTAGCCTCCATCAGCTGGGAAAGGGAGAATACCGGTTCTTCTCTAAGGTATCTAGAAGGAATGCAGCCCTACTGACCCCTTTATTTCAGTCCATTGAAACTCATTTCAGAGATTTGATATCTGGAATTATATAACAATAAATTTATATTATTTAAACCACTAAGTTTATGATAATGTATTACAGGAGTAGTAAGAAACTAATATAATGTGTCATAGAGAGTGCTCATCAAATAAAATTTGTTGGGGCCACACTATTTTGTCATAACCAAAGGTATGTGGGAGAAAGCAACATAAGCTCCTACCGAGTCTGGCCATCTAAAACATCCCATGGCCTCGGCCACCTCTCTCTTTCTCTGTTGCTATGATTTTGTGGCTCTGTGTTCCAGGTAGCATAGCTATAGATGAGAGAGGCTTGGCTTTCTGTAGGAGAACGCTGTGGGAGAGCTGCTTGATCCACATTAAACATAACATGAGCAAGAAATAAACCTGTGTTTGTTAAGCCACTGACATTTTAGGGTCTAATTGTTGCTATATCATAACCTACCTTTTTTACAGAAATTGAAATAGGTTCTTGCTAATATTTAAAGTATGTAAATGCTGATAATGTGCTTTGTGCTAATAAAACACCTTTAGGCTGGGAACCAGGGAAACTAGATTCTTCACTGTATGCACATTGAGACCTCTTACATATGCAGCCCTACTTCCTCTACTGGAGAACTGACTGCACAAATAAAGATGTCCTTGTTTGACATAACATAGAAGGAATGCCAGTCTATGACAAAGTGGAAACATCAGTTACAGTCTTAAAGAAAAAAAACATGTCACCATGGGTGTCGTGGTTTTCATTGCCTTTAGTTTTCTGTCGAATAATTAATCAAATCTGACATTGTCATTAGAACTTTACATTATTAAGCTCTAGAAGTATATTTTCTTGTTTTTAAAAATCTAAGCTATTAACAATTACAACTTTTTTTTTCCCCTAAAGAGTTATTTATTTATTTATTTGTCAGAGAGAGAGAGAGAGAGCACAAGCAGGGGGGAGCGGCAGGCAGAGAGAAGCAGGCTCTGCACCGAGGAAGGAGCCCGATGCGGCACTCGATCCCAGGACCCTGGGATCATGACCTCAGCTGAAGGCAGACGCTTACCCGACTGAGCCACCCAGGTGCCCCAACAATTACAACTTTTAACCATCTGTATTTAAATGGTTGTGTGTCCATAATGTGTCCAAAAGTAATTTTTAGCTAGTTGTTTTTTTTAAAAAAATGCAATATCCCCTTTGTTATTTGCTTAGGACAGCTAGACTCCAAAAGAATTTGCAATTCATTTTGGGAAATCAAATTACACAATCAATTTGTGTAAAATTACACAAAATAATTAGATAGCAATCGAGTTTAAAGGAGGGATAAAATGAACAGCAGTTTGATATAGGTTTTATAGTCAGAAAAGAAATAGTGTCTGTTGAGAAAAAAAAAGGAAAAGAAAGAGTGTCTGTTGGTGAAGTGAGCACTTACAAAATCACTCTCAGCCTCAGGTTTCTTATTTGCGAACTGAGATATTTGTGTTATCCTCAAAGTCCTAAGAAAAGGTTAAGATACAATGGATATAAAATTCGTAGCACATAGCAAGCACTCAACAAATAGCGTGAAGGCACAGTAGTCATCATTTCCATCATCATGTGCACTAAGAGAATCAGAGGAAGTTTCTGTAGAAGATGGGTCTTGATAAAGGATTTAGCCACTAGCGATGAAATTCAAAGTAGTGACAATAGAATGGGAAAATGTAGAAAACAAAATAAACAAGGGAAGGAGGAGAGTAGAGGTAGCAGAAAATTAGGAAAAGAGAGTTTATGCATTGTGTAGAAACATAAACTTTGAAGCCAGAAAAATGGAGGTTCAAATTCCTTTTCCATGATGTGGGGCAGTTATTTACCCTCTCTAAACTTCAATTTTGGGGCACCTGGGTAGCTCAGTCAGTTAAGCCGCAGACTCTTGATTTCATTTCAGGTCATGATCTCAGGGTTGTGAGAATGAGCCCTTTGTTGGGCTCAGCGTGGACCCTGCTTAGGATTCTCTTTCCTTCTCCCTCTGCCCCCTCCCACTTACTCTTTCTCTCTCCCTCCAAAACAAAAAACAAAAACAAACCCTTCAATTTTATTATCTATAAGTGGGAATGATGTCTGTTATGGGATTGTTGGGATAAATAAAGTTATATATAGATGTATATATATATATGCATATATCATCAAATATAATGCCTGGTATATGTTGGGAACTCAGTGCTTGAACTGGAAAAATAAAGACATTCACTAAAAAAATGGTGAGCAGGGCCTTGACAACTAGGTATAGAAATTAAATCCTCTCATTTTGGTAGGCAATTCCTACTTGTACAAATTATAACATCACCATGGGGAGCAACCTCATCATAAGTAACAAAAAAAGAGATTTTTAGGCAATTACATAAACAAAACATGAACATTTTTGGGAAATGGTATAGAAAGTGAAAGTTACAAAGATGAAAATTCACACCTCATCAGTTGGGATACATGAGCGCATGTGCACACACACACACACACACACAAGCAAATTTAAGCATATTTTAGTACCTTCAATATGTAATTTGGCAGATTGAGCATTGTCCCTGAATAGGTTATATTTAGTGAGGATGGTGTGTAATAACTGAAGTGGTTATAATACAGTGTCCTATGCCATTTCACAAAAGTAAAGCCCAAATTGAATCAAAATAAATAAATAAGCAATCAAATTAACAACTTACTATAACAAATGGAGACTGAAGAAGTCTTTATGGAAAAGTTCGCATATGAAGTAGATACTGCAAAGAGCTCTTAAATGCGTTTACTAAGTTTGGACTTTAGTCAAAAGCTAATGAGGAGGATGAAAAAAATTGTTTTTTTCTTTTTTAAGTAGGGAAGTCATTTGACATCTATTGTAGAAAGATTATGTTGATGATGACAAAGGAAAAAGATGAGACTATAAGAACAGAGAAGAAAGGTATCTAGTTAAGAAGTCACTGCACTGATTTGTCCATGAGAGATAAAGGAATGAGCTTTGTAGTGGGGAAAGTACAGAGAGGAGACAGATATGAACATTACAGAGGTAGAATGAATGGAGTTTGTTTGAAGACAGAAAGAACATGGGATGGTGGGTGGCCATTTTCTAAGGAGGGAGTAAAATTTATCAGAGAAGTAAACGTCATTCCAAAGATCTCCCAGGCTGTTTTGTCCTGGCAAAATACCTATGTCTTTGAGAAAAATTAAATCATGATTTATCATGCATAATCTGTTAGATGACAGCTAGAGATATCATAAAAGAGAGCTTTTTAAAAAGTTCATAAAGCTCATAAATTGCATTTCTTGGGTGTTGCTTTCAATGATTAAATTCCATATAATTCAGTTTATGTATTATTGGTTACTTGTAGTCATCTCCTGCTACCAGGGTCTTAATAATTTGATTAATAATTATGTCCACCATAAGGAAAAGGAAAGGATGGTAAAATGGAAAATTAGTCACCTTTGCTACTTGCCAGCAATATTCTGAACATAAGTTAATAAGGTATAAGTAAGTTTATAAGTAGGGCTTAATGTATACACCCCATTAATAGACAATTAAGAGATGAATGCTAGTAGGAGGCTTACTGTATTGGATCCTGGGAAACCTTCACAACCAAGACTTTTGTTCATTTGAACTTAAGATGTCATCATTAACAAGCATGAGAACTTAGAAAATGGTCAATCGCTCATCCATGTACTTGTAACAATATAATTCTTATACATGTAAAAATGTGAAATTCTTCTTTAAAGCCTATCCCTTTGTAATAAGTCTCACCTGAAAATTATGTCCCAAACTCAAGAAAAACTCAAGGAGAGATATTAGAATAGTCACAGGCATGTAAATATTTTCAAATATTATGTTAATTTTTATAACAATTTTACTTTACAAATCAATTAAGCATTGCCTACTTAATATACATACTATAGAAATAGTCTGTATTTTTTCCCCAGTGGATTATTTGTAATAAAAATAATATAGTTTTGTTTGATAAACACTGTTATTTGTGGAAATAATATAAATAAGAAGTAAGTGTAAGTTAAGCAATTATTTGCCACCACACTTCTTAGAGATCACTCTACCTAACTTGTAGAATTCTTGGTCTTTCGGGATGAACAACAAAGAGACCTTCATGAAGGATGATTCCATTAGTTCTCTGGGTTATGTGTGACAATGTTAATGGGGCAGGGATATAATACTGAGTTCATAAGCTGTTCCTTCATGGATTTTTGCCATTGCTTCACAAACCACCACCTATTGAATTAAAAGTCTTTATTACTTTAGGAAGCACATATTTGCCCCAGAGATAGGGAGATATAAAATAATCCAGTAAAAGTAAGAAAGTTAGCTGAGAATCTAAGTGTATTTCTTATACCTCATAGCAAGTTACCACTTTTAAAATCTTTTTTTTTTTTTGATTTTTCAATCATATACATTTTTGAAAGGCAAAAAAGAGTTTTCTGAGTTCAAAATCTTAACTTGGAATATCAAAAGATGTGGGCCATCACGTAATGCTTAGATGACAAAATAAGGATGTGTAATGTTACAAAATCTGGTTCTCCTTCCCCCAAAACTATGAAGTAGACTGACTGGCAGGATGAGAGACAGCTGGGCGCCGATGAGTAAGAGTGAACGATTATATTTCAAAATTTGAGAAATGACCTCACCATGACTTTCTCCCCCCCCCACTTCTGTCTGTGACAAAACTGTTTATAAGCTCATGTTCCAAAAATGTGTAGGAAACAGAGCTACCTGCATTGCATGCCATGAAAGATCATAAATTCTGAAAATTTTTTTCCTATAACACATAGACACGAGACTTAAAAATGCAGCTATGTTCAGACTCCTATGCTGATGGGCTAATGTCCCCTCAACTTATTCATCAAATTATTAGTGAATTTAAAAAAAAATGAGAAAATGACATAACTGATGACTTTTTGGGTAGAAGAATTGCAAGTTTGGGGAAAAAACTGAAAATCACTTCTCAATTATTTCTGTAATTTATGCTGTTTCAGACCCTATTTTCCTAAGGAGAGACTGAAAAAAGAGACATGTTGCCCATTGGGTAACAAGAGGACTGACAAGAAGGAGGTGGGTTTTTTTTTTTTTTCTGTCTTTTGTGTTTTTTTATTTTTTTATGAGAGAGAGTGCAAGCACGGGGTCAGAGCAGAGGCAGAGGGACAAGCAGACTCACACTTAAAGAGGGAGCCCGCTCAGGGGCTCGATCCCAGGACCCCGAGACCATTACCCCAGTTGAAACCAAGAGACAGATGCCTAACTGACTGAGTCACCCAGGCACCTGACAAGAAGCAGTCCTAATACAAAGATGAGGTTCCCTCCCGTCGAAACTCATCTCTGGACGTTTTTTCCACATGTGGATTTTGGGCTGCAGCAAGACGATAAACACTCTGAGAACAAATACACAGCCATAAAATCACTCCCAACGGCGACCCAGAACGTCCGAGTCAGGAGGGAGAATCGAGCAATAACTTTCGTCCCCCCAACCTCCTAATGGCACACGCATTTTTGAGTTTGAGGAAGAAGGTGGGAAGGTGGAAGGAAGTCCCAGAAAGAGAGAGAGAACCAAAGAGGAAAAAAGGAAAAGGAACTGGTGCAAAAACAAGGAACTGAGGGTGGGAGGCCACGTTTTGTGGCTGCAACCGCCTCTGCCCTTCAGCCGGTGTGCACCCTTCTCTTTCCTGGTCTCAAGGGTTCTTATAGATGGTCTATACAAGCAGCAATGCAGTCATGCCAGATAATTTCAGTAATTTATGAGGTCTGTAACAATTCACATTTTCATTAGCATCGTATTACCTTTTACATTCAGTATTCCCGACTTGGAGAGCACAATGCAGATGGCAAGTTCCTTTGAGAAAGTGCATTGGTTTGTTGCCTAATGTTGCAAAATAAAGATATGTAGTGAATTGTGCATAACACATAATTACAGCTTATTTACCGTATTTAGCATTGAACAGTGTACAACAGATGGAAGCATCTGAAGAAAACCAGGAGAGTCTTTTATGAGGCATGAGCCACATGTGTAGACCCATATTTATAAACCAGAGGCAGAAGCACTTTGGAATGGAAGTACTAATAGATATTTGACTACAGTGACAAAAATAATCTTCGCTCTAATGAAAATTTTTAAAAGTTCCATCAGGCCAAAGCTAGATAAGAATAAGGGATATGGATTTTTGCAGCCCCTGCTGTTTGTTTGTTTGTTTGTTTGTTTGTTTCATTAGAGAAAAAAAGGGAGGGGGAGAAACAGTGGTATCTAGCCTCAGGGAACACATTTCTGGAAGCTGTTTACAAAGAATACAGCTGCAGAAGAACTAACAAATTCTAGCTACGTTGTAAGACATCAGAGGTTTATATTTTATTCACCTCTTATTCAATATAAACCATTGTTCATAGTCAAAAGAAAAGGCATCCTTAAGCTTTTATCAGAATTTCTCATAATGTTAGAAACAGTGCCAGCATGCGTTTTTAAGATTGCCTTACAAAGCAGAGGTAAAATTCTACGCTGTCTTTGAAACAGGGTTAAAAGTGATTTAGGCTTTATTCCAATATATATACCTCATGGAAATGGACTCCTGTGTTTTGCCTGTATGTTTGGAAATAACTGAACACGAGAATAATCCCATCACTTTCATCCACCTCATGTTCATAGGGAAGAGAACAAATATTTCTAATTATTTGATGTTTGGGAAGACTGTTCCGTTTGTTGATAGGCCATTGGAGTAATTTTGCAGATACGGCATTTAAGCAGCTTTGCTATATGTGAAGAAATTCCTTAAATGAGGTTTGGAGCATTTGCATTGCAACAGATCTACTTAAAAAACAAGAAGTCTCATTATTAACTTTGTTTCCATTCTCCTCAGTGTATACATGCGCTGCACACACACACAAACCCTTAACTCTTTTTTTTTTTTTTTAAGATTTTATTTATTTATTTGAGACAGAGAGAATGAGAGCACATGAGAGGGGGGAGGGTCAGAGGGAGAAGCAGACTCCCTGCTGAGCAGGGAGCTTGATGTGGGACTCGATCCCGGGACTCCAGGATCATGACCTGAGCCGAAGGCAGTCGCTTAACCAACTGAGCCACCCAGGCGCCCAACAAACCCTTAACTCTTGATAGTGATGGAAGAAAAAGTCTTAAAACATTGAATCCTTTATTTCATTTTACAGAAAAATACTATATGGGGATAAACAACCATTTATGAAAACTTCTTTGTTGTCAAGGGTCAACTGAACAAATCAAACTGTATTAATTGCAGCCTTAAGTCACGTTTACCCTGAGTTCTAACCTTGTGTAGTTCTGACATCACATGCCTACTCGGGTGATGTGACCATGCCCTATACAGAATTACTGACAGCTATCTTCTGCCACCCCCAATTTACTTGGCTTTGAACCTTCACCACTTTTTTGGTTCATGGTTCCTTCTTTCCTTCTGCTCTTCCTACCTTCTTTTTGTTTTCCTTTCTTTTCCTTTCCTTTCCTTCCCTCTCTTTCCGTCCTTATTTATTTTTGTGTAATTACAAGCAGAGGCACAATATAAAACATTATATATTGATACTCTCAACATGTATGTAGGAGAGTTCCTTCAGGGTCTTTCCAGGGCTGTGCAATAAGAACTTCCTGTGTAACTGAACTCTTCTATAAATTGTGCTGTCAAATAAGGTGGCCACTAGCACTTGAAATATATCTAGTGAGACTATGGAATGGAATTTTTTTTAAATATTTTTTTATTTTTTTCATTTGAGAGAGGGAGCAAGTGCAAGTACAAGCAGTGGGGAAGGGCAGAGGGAGAGGGAGAAGCAGACTCCCCGCTGAGCAGGGAGCCTGAGGAGGGATTTTCTTTTTTTTTTCTTTTTTTTTCCGAGGAGGGATTTTCGATCCCAGGACCCTGGGATCATGACCTGAGCCAAAGG
The DNA here is from genome assembly GCF_011800145.1 of Mirounga leonina. Lineage (NCBI taxonomy): Eukaryota > Metazoa > Chordata > Mammalia > Carnivora > Phocidae > Mirounga > Mirounga leonina. Next base: position 17,471,857 of record NW_023270451.1, read on the forward strand.
CAGATGCTTAACGGACTGAGCCATGCAGGCACCCTATGAAATGGAATTTTTAATTTTATTGATTTTATTTTATTATTTTTTTTTTACTTAAATTCAGTTAACCAACTTATAGTACATCATTAGTTTCAGACGTAGTGTTTAATAATTTATCAGTTGTATATAACACCCAGTGCTCATCACATCACATGCCCTCCTTAATGCCCATCAGTTTTAAATGTAAATAATTTTTATTTTTTTTATTCTTATGTTAATCCCCATACATTACATCATTAGTTCTAGATGAAGTGTTCCATGATTCATTGTTTGTGCACAACACCCAGTGCTCCATGCAGAATATGCCCTCCTCAATACCCACCACCAGGCTAACCCATCCTCCCACCCCCCTCCCCTCTAGAACCCTGTTTGTTTTTCAGAGTCCATCGTCTCTCATGGTTCGTCTACCCCTCCGATTTCCCCTGCTTCATTCTTCCCCTCTCGCTACCTTCTTCTTCTTTTTTTTTTTTTTTCTTAACATATATTGCATTATTGGTTTCGGAGGTACAGATCTGAGATTCAACAGTCCTGCGCAATTCACAGCGCTTACCAGAGCACATACCCTCCCCAGTGTCTATCACCCAGTCACCCCATCCCTCCCACCCCACCCCCCACTCCAACAACACTCAGTTTGATTCCTGCGATTAAGAATTCCTCATATCAGTGAGATCATATGATACATGTCTTTCTCTTTTTGACTTATTTCACTCAACATAATACCCTCCAGTTCCATCCACGTCGTTGCAAATAGCAAGATCTCATTCCTTTTGATGGCTGCATAATATTCCATTGTATATATATACCACATCTTCTTTATCCATTCATCTGTCGATGGACATCTTGGCTCTTTCCACAGTTTGGCTATTGTAGACATTGCTGCTATAAACATCGGGGTGCACGTACCCCTTCGGATCCCTACTTTTGTATCTTTGGGGTAAATACCCAGTAGTGCAATTGCTGGATCATATGGTAGCTCTATTTTCAACTTTTTGAGGAATCTCCATACAGTTTTCCAGAGTGGCTGCACCAGCTTGCATTCCCACCAACAGTGTAGGAGGGTTCCCCTTTCTCCGCATCCCCGCCAACATCTGTCGTTTCCTGACTTGTTAATTTTAGCCATTCTGACTGGTGTGAGGTGGTATCTCATTGAGGTTTTGATTTGGATTTCCCTGATGCTGAGCGATATTGAGCACTTTTTCATGTGTCTGTTGGCCATTTGGATGTCTTCTTTGGAAAAATGTCTGTTCATGTCTTCTGCCCATTTCTTGATTGGATTCTTTGTTCTTTGGGTGTTGAGTTTGATGAGTTCTTTATAGATTTTGGATACTAGCCCTTTATCTGATATGTCATTTGCAAATATCTTCTCCCATTCTGTCGGTTGTCTTTTGGTTTTGTTGACTGTTTCCTTTGCTTTGCAAAAGCTTTTTATCTTGATGAAGTCCCAATAGTTCATTTTTGCCCTTGCTTCCCTTGCCTTTGGAGATGTTTCTAGGAAGAAGTTGCCTCGGCTGAGGTCAAAGAGGTTGCTGCCTGTGTTCTCCTTTAGGATTTTGATGGACTCCTGTCTCACATTGAGGTCTTTCAACCATTTGGAGTCTATTTTTGTGTGTGGTGTAAAGAAATGGTCCAGTTTCATTCTTCTGCATGTGGCTATCCAATTTTCCCAACACCATTTGTTGCGGAGACTGTCTTTTTTCCATTGGACATTCTTTCCTGCTTTGTCGAAGATTAGTTGACCATAAGAGTTGAGGGTCCATTTCTGGGCTCTCTATTCTGTTCCATTGATCTATGTGTCTGTTTTTGTGCCAGTACCATGCCGTCTTGATGATGACAGCTTTGTAATAGAGCTTGAAGTCCGGAATTGTGATGCAGCCGGCTTTGCTTTTCTTTTTCAATATTCCTCTGGCTATGCGGGGTCTTTTCTGGTTCCATACAAATTTTAGGATTATTTCTTCCATTTCTTTGAAAAAAGTGGATGGTATTTTGATGGGGATTGCATTGAATGTGTAGATTGCTCTAGGTAGCATTGACATCTTCACAATATTTGTTCTTCCAATCCATGAGCATGGAACGTTTTTCCATTTCTTTGTGTCTTCCTCAATTTCTTTCATGAGTATTTTATAGTTTTCTGAGTATAGATCCTTTGTCTCTTTGGTTAGATTTATTCCTAGGTATCTTATGGTTTTGGGTGCAATTGTAAATGGGATGGACTCCTTAATTTCTCTTTCTTCTGTCTTGTTGTTGGTGTATAGGAAAGCCATTGACTTCTGTGCATTGATTTTATATCCTGCCACTTCACTGAATTCCTGTATGAGTTCTAGCAGTTTTGGGGTGGAGTCTTTTGGGTTTTCCACATAAAGTATCATATCATCTGCAAAGAGTGAGAGTTTGACTTCTTCTTTGCCAATTTGGATGCCTTTGATTTCTTTTTGTTGTCTGATTGCTGTGGCTAGGACTTCCAATACTATGTTGAATAGCAGTGGTGATAGTGGACATCCCTGCCGCGTTCCTGACCTTAGGGGGAAAGCTCTCAGTTTTTCCCCATTGAGAATAATATTTGCTTTGGTTTTTCATAGATGGCTTTTATGATATTGAGGTATGTACCCTCTATCCCTATACTCTGAAGGGTTTTAATCAAGAAAGGATGCTATACTTTGTAAAAGCTTTTTCTGCATCTATTGAGAGGATCATATGATTCTTGTTCTTTCCTTTGGTAATGTACTGTATCACATTGATTGATTTGCGGATGTTGAACCAACCTTGCAGCCCAGGGATAAATCCCACTTGGTCATGGTGAATAATCCTTTTAATATACTGTTGGATCCTATTGGCTAGTATTTTGGTGAGAATTTTTGCATCCATGTTCATCAGGGATATTGGTCTGTAATTCTCCTTTTTGATGGGGTCTTTGTCTGGTTTTGGGATCAAGGTAATGCTGGTCTCATAAAATGAGTTTGGAAGTTTTCCTTCCATTTCTATTTTTTGGAACAGTTTCAGAAGAATAGGTATTAATTCTTCTTGAAATGTTTGGTAGAATTCCCCTGGGAAGCCATCTGGCCCTGGGCTTTTGTTTTTTGGGAGATTTTTGATGACTGCTTCCATTTCCTTAGTGGTTATAGGTCTGTTCAGGTTTTCTATTTCATCCTGGTTCAGTTTTGGTAGTTGATACATCTCTAGGAATGCATCCATCTCTTCCAGGTTATCTAATTTGCTGGCATAGAGTTGCTCATAATAGGTTCTTATAATTCTTTGTATTTCTTTGGTGTTGGTTGTGATCTCTCCTCTTTCATTCATGATTTTGTTGGTTTGGGTCATTTCTCTTCTCTTTTTGATAAGTCTGGCCAGGGGTTTATCAATCTTGTTAATTCTTTCAAAGAACCAGCTCCTAGTTTCGTTGATCTGTTCTACTGTTCTTTTGGTTTCTATTTCATTGATTTCTGCTCTGATCTTTATGATTTCTCTTCTCCTGCTGGGTTTAGGCTTTATTTGCTGTTCTTTCTCCAGCTCCTTTAGGTGTAGGGTTAGGTTGTGTACTTGAGACCTTTCTTGTTTCTTGAGAAAGGCTTGTATTGCTATATACTTTCCTCTTAGGACTGCCTTTGCTGCATCCCAAAGATTTTGAACAGTTGTGTTTTCATTTTCATTGGTTTCCATGTATTTTTTAAATTCTTCTTTAATTTCCTGGTTGACCCATTCATTCTTCAGTAGGATGCTCCTTAGCCTCCATGTATTTGAGTTCTTTCCGACTTTCCTCTTGTGATTGAGTTCTAGTTTCAAAGCATTGTGGTCTGAAAATAGGCAGGGAATGATCCCAATCTTTTGGTATCGGTTGAGACCTGATTTATGACCTAGGATGTGATCTATTCTGGAGAATGTTCCATGGGCACTAGAGAAGAATGTGTATTCCGTTGCTTTGGGGTGGAATGTTCTGAATATGTCTGTGAAGTCCATTTGGTCCAGTGTGTCATTTAAAGTCTTTATTTCCTTGTTAATCTTTTGCTTAGACGATCTGTCCATTTCAGTGAGGGGGATGTTAAAGTCCCCCACTATTATTGTATTGTTGTCGATGTGTTTCTTTGCTTTTGTTATTAATTGCCTTATATAATTGGCTGCTCCCATGTTAGGGGCATAGATATTTACAATTATTAGATCTTCTTGTTGGATAGATCCTTTAAGTAGGATATAGTGTCCTTCCTCATCTCTTATTACAGTCTTTGGTTTAAAATCTAATTTGTCTGATATAAGGATTGCCACCCCAGCTTTCTTTTGGTGTCCATTAGCATGATAAATGGTTTTCCACCCCCTCACTTTCAATCTGGAGGTGTCTTTGGTTCTAAAATGAGTCTCTTGCAGACAGCATATCGATGGGTCTTGTTTTTTAATCCAGTCTGTTAGCCTGTGTCTTTTGATTGGGGCATTTAGCCCATTTACATTCAGGGTAACTATTGAAAGATAGGAATTTAGTGCCATTGTATTGCCTGTTTGGTGACTGTTACCATATATTGTCTGTGTTCCTTTCTGGTCTATGTTGCTTTTAGGCTCTCTCTTTGCTTAGAGGACCCCTTTCAAGATTTCCTGTAGGGCTGGTTTTGTGTTTGCAAATTCCTTTAGTTTTTGTTTGTCCTGGAAGCTTTTTATCTCTCCTTCAATTTTCAATGACAGCCTAGCTGGATAGAGTATTCTTGGCTGCATATTTTTCTCATTTAGTGCTCTGAATATATCCTGCCAGTCCTTTCTGGCCTGCCAGGTCTCTGTGGATAGGTCTGTTGCCAATCTAATGTTTCTACCCTTGTAGGTTACATATCTCTTCTCCCGAGCTGCTTTCAGGATTTTCTCTTTGTCTATGAGACTCGTAAGTTTTACTATTAGATGTCGGGGAGTTGACCTATTTTTATTGATTTTGAGAGGGGTTCTCTGTGCTTCCTGGATTTTTATGCCTGTTTCTTTCCCCAAATTAGGGAAGTTCTCTGCTATAATTTGCTCCATTATACCTTCTGCCCCTCTCTCTCTTTCTTCTTCTTCTGGGATCCCAATTATTCTAATGTTGTTTCGTCTTATGATATCGCTTATCTCTCGAATTCTGCCCTCGTGATCCAGTAGTTGTTTATCTCTCTTTTTCTCAGCTTCTTTATTTTCCATCATTTCATCTTCTATATTACTGATTCTCTCTTCTGCCTCATTTATTCTAGCAGTTAGCGCCCCCATTTTTGATTGCACCTCATTAATAGCCTTTTTGATTTCTACTTGGTTGGATTTTAGTTCTTTTACTTCTCCAGAAAGGGTTTCTCTAATAACTTCCATATTTTTTTCAAGCCCAGATAGTATCTTTAAAGTGATGATTCTGAACTCTAGATCTGACATCGTACTAATGTCCGTATTGAGTAGGTCCCTGGCAGTCGGTACTACCTCTTGTTCTTTTTGTTGAGGTGATTTTTTCTGTCTTGTCATTTTGTGCAGAGGAGAATAGATTAATGAGAGAATAAAATGCTAGCAGAATAACCACGTCCCCAGAAAATATACTCTAAACAAATCAGAAAATACCTGAAGCAGTGGGATAAGAAAGGGAAAGAGAGAAAAAAGAAAAAAAAATAAATAAAGATAAAAACAAAAACAAACAAAACAAAACAACAACAACAAAAGGAAAACCAGAATGTGATCAAATATGATCTATATGGTATATAGATCAGTGCCACACACTAGATTTGGGGTGTATTTTGGTCTTTTAGAAGAAAGTGCCTCCCAAAATTTTAAAGAAAGAAAAACTTATATATGTACAAAAATAAGGGTTGATATGATGAAGGGATGGAATATGACTGTAAAAATGGAAATTATAAAAAATGTTATAAAAGGAATTGATAAGAAGTTGTTTGAAAAAAGAAAGAAGAGGATTTAAAAAAAGAAAAAAGAAAAAGAAAATAAAAAGGGAGAGGATGTGATCAGGCAGGGGAATAGAAAGCTCCATATACTAGAGATTTAGGGTATATTTTAATCTGTTAGAAGAAACTAGCTCAAATTTTAAAGAGAGAACAACTTATATATATAAGCCAAAAATATGGGTAACTACTATGAAGGGATAGAATATGACTCTAAAAATGAAAAATAAAAATGTTTGTTTTTTTTTTTTTAAAAAGGGATTGATAAGATGTTGGTTGAAAAAGGGAAAAAGAAAAATTCAAAAAGAAATAATAAGACAAAAAGACAGTTAAAAAAATTAACTTTAAAAGACTAATGAATCATGGTAAAAAAGCCGTGAATTCTATGTGCAGTAGTCCCCTAGCGCTGGAGTTCTGCCGTTCTCATTGATCGGTAAACTTGGTCTTGGCCGGCTGTTCTCGCTGGTCTTCTGGGGAGGGGCCTGTTGCCGTGGTTTCCAAATGTCTCTGCCGGAGGCGGAATTGCCCCGCCCTTGCCCCCTCCCGGCTAAGTAATCTGCTGGGGTTTGCTCTCGGGAGCTTTCCGTACAGCTTTGGAGGCGGAGAGTGAAAATGGCGGCCTCCCAATCTCTGCCCCGGAGGAGCCGAGAACTTGGGGCCCCGCTCCTCAGTGAGCCCCCAGAGAAAAGCCGTCAGTCACTCCTGGCTCCCCAGTCTCCGGCCGCACTCCGTGCTCACCCGGCCTGTGACCGCGCGTTTCTGTCTCTGGCACCCGACTCCTGGTGGAGTCTCCAAACCCAGCAGATCCCTGCGGTGCACTCCCGCACGGCTCCTCCCGGGGGAGGAAGGTGAGTCTCCCCGGATCTGCCGCTTGTTGGGTCCCTGCTGGAGGAGCAGGGGCCCGACTGTGCCGCGGATCACGGTTTATGGCCACCCCGGGCTGAGAGCCCGCGCCTGGGCTCCGCCTCTGCAGCCGGCTTCCCTGCTCCGGTACCTGGGAGCTCTGCCACACTCAGACACCCCCAGTCTTTCTGTGACCCCGAGGGTCCTGAGACCACACTGTCCCGGAGGGTTCCACCCCCCGCTTAGCCACCAGAGTGACGTCCCTCGGTGGAGCAGACTTTTAAAAGGTCCGATTTTGTGCTCCGCGTCTCCATCACTTGCCAGAAGCGGCCGACGGAGGCCCCTCCCCCGCCGTCTATCCTCCCGAATATCGCCTCGGGTTCACTTCTCTGCACGTCCTACCTTCCAGAAAGTGGTCGCTTTTCTGATGAGAGAGTTGTTGCTCTTCTTTTCTTCAATCTCCTGTTGAGTTTGTAGGTGTTCAGAATGGTTTGATCCCTATCCAGCTGAATTCCTGAGAGGAGACGAAATCCAGGTCTCCTACTCCTCCGCCATCTTGCTCCGCCCCCCCAAATGTAAATAATTTAAATAGTCACATGTTGCTAGTAGTTACTGTCTTGGAGAGTGCCAGCACATTTCAAAAACTGTAATTGTTAGGAAATCATTTATGCACATTTAATTAGCTAATGTTGAATTACTCTCCAGAGTAGACTTCAGTGTTTGTGTACAAGTATACATGCAATTATCTCTTTCCCCACTTCCTTGACTATGCTTAGTATTATTAGGCTTTTACACTTTCTGGATACTTCAATGGGTATAAAATATTGTCTCCTTAATGGTTTAATTTGTATTTTCCTGGGTGATTGTATATTATGCATACCTTTTTTGGCCATTCTTCTTTCCTCTTCTTTTAATTACCTGCTTATATTTCTGTTGAAATATTGAAGAGTTTCTCATTAAAAGGTATGCTTATACTATGTTTTTCCAAGAAGGAGGTAGGGGTCTGTTAGTTTGAGTTTGGTCTTTAATGATGTTTGAACTTCACTTCTTTAAATACATTTTAAAATCATTTTTTCATGTTCCATGAGAAACTAAAAATTTGTTGCTACTTTCATAAAAGACATCAATAACTTGAGACCAATTGAGTCTTCTTATCAACAGAAATGATATATGCACCAAATTATAGATTTTTCTGTTTATAAATAGCATTTTGAATATTTCTCCATGTTTTATTTCCCAGTTAATAGGTATATATTAATATATAGTATGTTTATTATATATATTATGTCCAATGTAATATATAATAAAATACTATCTTATATATTATTAATATATATATCCACATATTTACCAGGAAATAAAACATGAAGAAATTATCAAAATGCTGTTGATGAACATGAAAAAACAGAATAATATAAATAAAATTTATAAAACACATGTATACTATTACAGATTATAACTTTTCCACTTACTACATTTTTTTTTTTAAAGATTTTATTTATTTATTTGACAGCGAGAGAGGGAACACAAGCAGGCAGAGTGGGAGAGGGAGAAGCAGGCTTCCCGCCGAGCAGGGAGCCCGATGCGGGGCTCGATTCCAGGACCCTGAGATCATGACCTGAGCTGAAGGCAGACGTTTAACCGACTGAGTCACCCAGGCGCCCCCACTTACTACATTTTTAATTGAGTGTTGCTGTTGGGTAGAATGACGTTCATTTTAAAATATAGATCTTCAGTACATGTGATGAGGTACAGAACTGAACTAATAAAGGAGTGTTACTTTAAGCCATTGAGGTTATGACAACTTGTTATACGGCATTAGAAAACTAATACAAGTACTTGTTTTTAAATTAAATGCAAATATGTCTAAAGCTCTATAATTAGGTCAGATGTTTTCTTTATGGTCTTAGCAAATATATTTTACTAAATTAAGGAAGTTTTTTTCTGTTTCTCATTTATGATCATTTAAATTAAAAATCAACGTAGAAATATGTTTAATGCTTTTTTTTTCTGCAACTGTAATATAATCATATATGGTTTATTAATATATAAGTCTGGATGTTAGTACTGTTACATTTTCTAATGCTGAATCTTTCTTGCATTTCTGAATAATAATTACTTGCTTTATTATTTTATATTAAGCTAACAATTTTTGCTTGCCACTAATCCCGGGAATCTAGCTACGGGGCATATTTTTTCTTATTTTTAGATTCTACTGAACATGGTGTGAATCATTTTAAGGAGATGGGAAGAGATGCTTGGACAGACATCCTTTCCAGCAGTTGTAACTATTTGCTTTTAAAAGTAGATCCTAGCTGAAGGATCTTGAGGGAGACAAAAAAGGGTGAGATATTATCACAGGCATTTTACCAGGAAGATTTGGAGAGAGCTGATCTTGGAGTTGAGCACCCACTACTGTCTGTGGAAGGGCAGGAATGAAAGCAGAATTGAGCAGTGAGAGAAGGGAAGGTACTGTGCAGCCCCAACCACAGGATTGGCTGGGGGAGTTCTGGTCTTACAATGGTTCCTCAGATTTGGCCTGCGGTGGCCTGAGATGACCAAGCAGGACATACCTTTTGTGTAGTCATTGCTCATGGGTCATCCTGAGAAGGGACATGGCCTTGGGTAGGGCAGCTCTCTGCAGCTGAGACAGTCTCTGAAGGATCTGGGGGTGGGGGGGATGCCCCTCTGCTGCCAGCACTCCCAGAAGCTGGGGCAGCAGGTTCTTCCCTGAAGAGAGAGTTGGGTTATACCCACAGTATCTCCCAGGAATAAATCTGTAGAGATAATGAGAACACTTCTTCAGTCCTGAAGGACTTGTTAGACAGGGGAAACAATGATTTTGGCTGATTTATGTGGGACGACCCGATACTGCAGAACTATCTCAGGTACATTAAGAGAGACCTTGCATATGACTGTAGACATAAAAAAAAAAAAAAAATGGTATGCATTGCTTTGTAGATCACATGTCTAAACTAATTAGTGGAAGTACTTGCAAAATAACCATTAGACATGTCCAGTGTTTAGAGTTCATCTTTTCTCTGAAGCCTATCATTGGCCAAAATAACCTAACCAATAAGAAGCAGGAAATGAGCAGATATCTGGACCCAGAATTACTCAAACTGCAAATCTGGTAGAAGAGTGAACATCTTCCGGTACCTGAGGTTTCCGTTTCAACAGTGCCTGCCCTCCTCCACCTGGATGGTATAGAGGGGGAATGCCAAGGTTAGCCTCTCACTTCTTTCCTAATCTTAACTTTCTCTTTGGTCCAGCCCCACATGTTTGGTGGATAAAGAGGTTATTTTACTCTGTTTAACCTAAGATTTTATTCGAAAAGAGGAGCAGAAGCCAGGGAAAATTTGATTTATACTAGCCCTACATCCAAGGAATCTATGGAAGAATAATATGCTTTTTTTTAGGAGGTAGCGGTGATGTAAGTGGGAGTACAACTTAGGATGGGACCTGGTTTAGCTACAGGCTCATGGTCCACAGACCAAAGCCCTAAGTCTCCTCTAATTTGTTAGCGGACTTCAGACTGCTTCATTTCATCTGTAACTGGATTTATTTTTCTAGTCCTCTAAAATAGAGATATAAACTGTATTGCTGAGATTTATATCACAATTTTACACTGTTTCTTCCATTCATTTAATTCAAAGAACTTTTTTTTTAAAGATTTTATTTATTTATTCATGAGAGACAGAGAGAGAGAGAGAGAGGCAGAGGGAGAAGCAGGCTCCCAAGGAGCAGAGAGCCCGATGCGGGACTCGATCCCAGGACCCTGAGATCTTGACCTGAGCCGAAGGCAGATGCTCAACCATCTGAGCCACCCAGGCACCCTCAAAGAACTTTTCAGATACTCTCTCACTTATTTGTGTATCTATAGAAGTGGCATTTCTTTCATTAAACCCCCTTGTTGATGGATACATGTGAGGGATGAGGAAGTAAATGAATGACCTCAGCTCAGCATTTTAATGGGGAATATAACCTGTATTGAAAGCCCAAGCATTTTGGAGGAAGGTACACATATTTGCCACAACACTAACATTTACATATCCTTTTAATTTCCTGACTGGCAAAAGAAAAAATTTGGTTCATAAACCTTGTTCTATCTCTTTTGCTTTCATAGTTTTCTTATTAGTAGAAAATATTTTTGATTTGATGACTGACCATTTTTTCCCTTCACAAACATTTTAACCCTTAGCTCTCAAATTCCAATATAAACACATCAAACATAAATATGATGTGAAGCTGATATTGCTGAAAAGTAAAAACATTCTCTTTACTTATGTAAAATCACTCCTGTAAACATCTGAAACCATCAGGAGTTCCATAAATTTTACCTTTCAAACAGAAAGACTTCACATGAATTGGATTGCTAAAAGTATAAATAGGCAATAAATCTAAGTTGTTACTGGTATCCCTAGCTTGATTTACAATATGACAACAATGATTTATAGTTTTTTTTTTAATTTATTTTTTCTTGAAGAAAAATGGGATATAGAGGAGAGTCAGTATTTTTAGGAATCAAAACAACCTTGGGTAAGATCTCCTAAAAGATAAAAATAAGACCATTAAAAACACCATTGCCTTAGAAGCCTCCCAGAATAAGCAGGAATGTAGGTCATGGTATTTCCCCTTAGGTTGGCACACTGATGTACTGTGTATTGAGGTACGCTGGGATACAGTGAGGTTTAGAGGTGAAATGCTCCCAGTCCTCGGTATTTAGAAGAGATTAGACTCTCAGTTTCTGTGTAAACTTAAGGAATCATCTGAATGTCTGAAAAGTCATTTGCAAAAATACAGACACCGTCAATTCAGTTTTATTCTGAAGATTTATTTCATAGCAGACAAGCTACTCAAGATTAATTCAAACCTAAGACGATATGCCCCCTGTATTCGCTTTTTTTGGTTTTTACCTCTATGCTCATTACCTGGTCTCCCATTTGTTTTATCCAGCTTGACATTTTCCCTTACTGTACTATAGGATTTATTTCCACTTTGGAATTTTCTAAGTGATATGGAGAAAGCATCTTTTGGGGCCTCATCAAAATCTTTCTCTAAGACTATCAGAATGGATTAAAACTGGAGTTTGGAATCTCTACTGGTGGGGATTGACTGTCCAAATTTCACAGTGTAATCCAATATTAATAAAACTAATTACTAAGCTTGAGTACCTTCCAGCCCACATCCAAAGCCTCCAGCCTATCATTCCAAGTATAAACTTTCAGCATGGTTTACTGGTCTACAGTACCTCGATATTGACTAAGTCCATCCCCATTTCTTTCTCCAATAACTAAATTCTAATAGTAGGTCTTGTTTTGATGGTGTGCTTCCTTTTTATTTCTCTGTTTATTCTTCACACCCCTCACCTCTGATTCCAATTTACTAATTATTATAATTTAATGGTCCAGTTTTAAATATTCAAAGGACATACATCCTAGAAATTAATTAAGCAACTTTTTTTTTTATTCCAAAAATATAAGCCTACACTTAAGAAGCTAAAAACATGGCCCTGATCCCAGTTTAAACCATCAGACTTCAGGGACATAATTACAGGCAGAAACTGTGACTTAGGTCCAATTACACGCTGGGCCCCAGCTGGGTGCCTCCTGTTTCTTCAAAGATGAATGGCCAGAATTAGAATTTAAATTGTCAGCTCAAAGAAACCCAGGGTGTATTTGGTTTCTGCTAGTTAAAGAGTCATAAGGGAGCCCAGAGGGGCAGACTCCCATATCATTCCCATTTCCCTGAGCTAAACCAAGCTTAGGTTTCTGAGAAACTGATACTCTAGCTCTTCTCAAATACTTATCTTCATGCATTATAAAAATACCTTATTGTCAGAATGTGTTTCTATTCAATATGAATACATGTAACTCTATTCTCCTGCATTGCATGTATGGGGTGAGATGTCGAGAGGGGGGAGGGGAGGGAGGGGAAAATGAAAACCTCTTGAAATTATACAGTAATTAGTTTCTTTATTTGAAAGCCCTTTCATTAAACCGCAATGATAACCAGCAGTAAACTGTCACCCCTGGGAGAAGGGTAGAGTGTCAAATTTTATTCTGAAAAGACATTTGCAAAAACACAGACACAGTCAATTCAGTTTTATTGTGAAGATTTATTTCATAGCAGTCAAGCTACTCAAGATTAATTCAAACCTGTCTCCCAGATGCAATGAGTGTGAAGAACTCGAGCTTACTGTCATCTGAATTTGGAATATTTCACCATCTCCAAATATTGTATACAGATGGCAGAAATGGTATTACCCAACTCTGTGTTAGGAAAGCTTTAGCTCAAGAAAATACATACTGGTATAGCATTATATGTGCGTGTACGTGTGTGTGTGTGTGTGTATGTGTGATTTTCCTTTTGGGTGATCCATTTGTGTATAAACACATCTCCTCTTTATCCCATCAATCTAATAAAATGGGAAAAAATTATCTTAGCCTTCCTAAAAGGACAATCTTCTTGCCAAACACTATGTGAAATGATTTCACTCACTACTAGAGGATAAGCAACATGTTTGAGAAACAATATAGCCACCTTTTGAAACTACACTAAGTAGTTCCAGAATTAAATCAATGGATAATTACTTAAGGAGCCAAATCACAACATGCATGTTACAATTAAAACAGTAAACAATTATTTAATTTGCTGTCTGGCTTTTCCTTGTGAACTGACAAAATCCACTGTAGAATATGGAATTAGAGAACCTAGAACATAATACTTACAAATATTTATAGTACCTCTAATTCCTTTCAAGGTGGATTTGAATAAATAGAATATAAGCAAAAGCCAATGCTCCCCCCCCAAAATATGTGCATGACAAATATATAAAGAGAAGCTTCACATCAAATTTCACCAGGAAAATGCAAATTAGAACAATAGAGAGATAGCAACACCAAATGCTGATGAGCATGGGGAGCAACAGGAACTCTTCATTGCTGGTGGGAATGCAAAATGGTACAGCCACTCTGGAATACATTTCGGTGATTTCTTACAAAATTAAATATACTATTACTATAAGATCCAGAAATCATGCTCCTTGGTATTTACCCAAAGGAGTTGAAAACTTGTGTCCACACAAAATCTGCATGGATGATTATAGCAGCTTTATTCATAAGTGTCCAAACTTGGAAACAACCAAGATGCCCTTCAATAGGTGAATGAATAAATCAATGATGATATATCCAGATAATGGAATATTATCCAGCACCAAAAACAAATGAGCTATCAGGTTATGAAAAGACATGGAGAAATCTTGAATGCACATCACTAAGTGAAAGAAGCCTATCTGAAAAGACTACATACTGTATGATTCCAACTACATGACATTCTAGAAAAGGCAAAACTATGAAGACAGTAAAAAGATCAGAGATTGTGGGGTGGGGTGGCAAAGATGGAGGATGAATAGCTGGAGCACAGAGGATTTTAAGGTACTAAAAATACTCTGTATACTATAATGATGGATCAGTGTCATTATATATTTATTAAAACCCATAGAACATACAACGCCGAGAAGGAACTATAACATAAGCTATGAACTTTGGGCGATTATCATGTGTTATGTAGGCTCATCTTTGATTTAAAAAAAAAGCAAAACCTATCACTCTGGTGACTGATGTTGATAATGGGGGAAGCTATGTATATGTGGGGGCTGAGGGTGTAAGGGAAATCTCTGTACTTGTCCCTCAATTTTGCCATGAACTTAAAACAACAAAAGGAAAACCAGAATGTGATCAAATATGATCTATATGGTATATAGATCATATATATACCTATATATATTGCTAAAAATATTAGTCTTTGGGGCACCTGGGTGACTCAGTCAGTTAAGTGTCTGCCTTCAGCTCAAGCCATGATCCTGGGGTCCTGGGATCAAGCCCCTCATCAGGCTCCCTGCTCAGTGGGGAGCATGCTTCTCCCTCTCCCTCTGCCCCTCCTCCCTGCTTGTGCTCTCTCTCTCTCTTAAATGAATAAATTAAAAAAAAATTAGTCTTTGAAAAAAGGTCAATATTCTTTCCTTGGTAAGGCAGGTACCTCTAACACTGCCACCTGAAGGTGATGGAATATACATTAGGAGCAAACACCAAAGTCATGGAATGATATGGTTTACATAATATTATAATAGATAATAATGTTCGTAATAGCTAAAACATGTGCCTACTAATCATCTAAACTGATTTCCTTCTCTTGTCTCCCACCCACCTAAGAACAACAACCAAAATTAGTGAACTCTTTTTTTTTTATTTTATTATGTTATGTTAATCACCATACATTACAACATTAGTTTTTGATGTAGTGTTCCATGATTCATTGTTTGCGTATAACACCCAGTGCTCCATTCAATACGTGCCCTCCTTGATACCCATCACCAGGCTAACCCATCCTCCCACCCCCCTCCCCTCTAGAACCCTCAGTTTGTTTCTCAGAGTCCATAGTCTCTCATGGTTTGTCTCCCCCTCTGATTCCCCCCCTTCATTTTTCCCTTCCTGCTATCTTTTTTTCCCCTAGAATTAGCATTTTTATTTTTTTTAATTTTTTATTGTTATGTTAATCACCATACATTACATCATTAGTTTTTGATGTCGTGTTCCATGATTCATTGTTTGTGTATAACACCCAGTGCTCCATGTAGAATGTGCCCTCCTCAATACCCATCACCAGGCTAACCCATCCTCCCACCCCCTCCCCTCCAGAACCCTCAGTTTGTTTCTCAGAGTCCATAGTCTCTCATGGTTCGTCTCCCCCTCCGATCTCCCCGCCTCATTTTTCCCTTCCTACTCTTGCTAGTGTTAAGCATTGCACTAAATAATACCTGGTAGATACCCATAGAGAAGTGCTTTCCAGTGCGTATGAAGTGAGTGTTGGGGCCCACTGTGTCCAAATGACAAGCTGGCACCTGCTTGACTTTCAAAAATTCATTAAAATGTTCATTCCTTCCTACTCAATTGTATGGCAGCCACCTCTTTCTACCCTGCTCTGCCACAAGGGAGACATTTGGCAAGCCCTGTCTCTCCTCAGAAACACTTCTCCACCTTTGGAATCAGTGAACCTTGAAAGTTATGATTCTACAGTAATCCAGATTGCAATTTTCGTATTGCAAGTGAAGAAGAGACTGTTTTTACAGTTTTCTACTTCCCAGAGATAGATGGGAGTGACCTCATAAACATTTGTCCCCATTTATAATTTTGTAAACATTATCTTCAGTAGGTGTGTAATATTCCATTGTAAATATTCAGCATACTTGACTATTCCACTGTTGCTGAATATTTTTTTCCTGTTTCTTACCTTTAAGAAAGAATATTGCAGTAAGAATATTTATGTGCCTAGCTTGTTTTTGTTTATTCAAGATTATTCCCTTAGGACATATTCATAAATACAAAATTACTTGGTTAAAAAAAAATAGGGTCAAACTGTAGGCCGATGGGCTTGAATCAAGTCCTGTCATTGACTGCCTGTATTATTTTCAGGTAGCTGACTAAACCCTTCAAGCATTTTTTTGTAAAACATTTCCTTTTATTTTTTTGCAAAATAGGAATAATAACAGCATCTGTATTATAAAGTCTCTGTGATAAGTAAATGAGGTAATCCAAATGCAGTGCCTGGGAATGGATCATCAAAGAGTAAGCACGCAGTTATTGCTAGTTATTATAAAAACAACTATGAATCTTTCACAGATTTTGCAAGTGACTTTCCAAAATGATTGTAGCAATCCACGTTGCACTAGCAATGCATAACAATAAAGCCCCGCCTTTTAAATGCTTGATTCTTTGTTTTATCCGGGAAATATTTCTCATAATGTATTTTGTCTTATAATCACATATGTAGTATGATATAATCAAAATGGCAGGGTTAATGGGTGAGGACAAAGATTCTTGGGTTCAAATCCAGGTTCTGTATTTGCTACCAATGTGGACCTGGAAATTTATCTTAACTTCTCTGATTTTCAGTTTCTTCATCCTAAAAAATAGGAATAATAGTGACTTCTATTCATTAAAGGTATTATATACTCAAAATGAAGTTCTTGTCCTTGAGCACATATTAGAATTATCGAGAGATCTGATGTCCAGCTGCATCCCAGACTAATTCATCAGAATATCTGGGGTTGGACCCCATGTATCAATGTTTTTTTTAGCTTCCTAGGTGACGTGTATAGCTAAGCTTATCATCCATTGGGTATTATGTCCTTATCCATGTTATAGGGCTTACTAATAGCTAAAATTTATAAATGACCTTACAATTTACAAATCACTTTCATAACTATAATTCGATTTGATTCCAAAAGCTTTGCAGCATTGTCTTGAAAATTCATGCATTTTTTAAGTGAGTAGAGCTATAATAATTAGCAACACTGACACGGAGTCCATTTCTCTGTCTCGGGTTTAGTGTATTCCGTATGTTGGCCATACAGTTGTCACTGAATCTGTGTACAGATCTCTTACCCCATTTATATTGTGTGTGTTAACACCTTTGGCACCAATTATTCGTATCAGAGCCAGTCAAATCCTTCCACAAAACCCAGGAAGATAATGCTCAGGATTTTCTTTAGCTTTCTAGTCGGTTACATGATCTTATATACAGAGTATGAGCAATTTATACATAACCCTATTTTATCTGTAAAACCTTTCTTTTCTTTGCTCATGGGCCTCAGGGACCTAGATCTATAGGCATTATAAATACTTTAGAATCTTGCAAAGAGGAAAATAACTGGATGAGATTTTGGAAAAGGAGACCTTGGCACAGAATCCAAGAGAATAGTCTGTGTTGATGTCTTTCTGGATTCTGCCTTAATGCAGGGACCAAACTTCCAAACATTTTGACAGAATTCCGAAATCAGAGAAATATTTTCTCTGCACCCATGAGTAAGCTACGTCTCTTTTTTTCTGCTGTGCCGTGATGTGCTATTCTATGCATCGTGAAGGTAGCCAAAAGGAAGAATTTCTGTAAGACACTGTCATATACCACTTTCCTGCGCTACCTAAAAAGCTATAATATGTTTTATAATGGCCCCTCCATATATGACTGCTTGCTTTAGACTTGGTTATATTGTCTTGTAAGTTTTCATAGCTTAGTTCTGAAATGGATTTTGCATTATAACCTCTCTAAAATTTAAAAACAAACTTTTTTTTTCTCGACTGCTGAAAAAGTACATGTTTAGGGTTCTTTCAAAGATATATGGGTTTCAAATGTACTTATTAAAATGAGAGTATTGGTAATGTAATAATATAACTTGAAAGGAAAAGAATATACCTTTATTTTTTTTTAATTCATACATTTATTTATTCATTCATTTATTCAGCAAATATTTACAGTCCAGCTACCTAGAAACGCTTTCCCTGGGGGCAAAGTCAGTTCTTAGAGAAAGATTGATGTGCTGCTTGATCTGTTTTTTCCCCTAAAGTGACTATCTAAAAATAATGATACTTTATTTTTTTTTATTTTTTTTATTCTTATGTTAATCCCCATACATTACAACATTAGTTTTAGATGAAGTGTTCCATGATTCATTGTTTGTGCACAACACCCAGTGCTCCATGCAGAGTGTGCCTTCCTCAATACCCAGAATATACCTTTAAAAGAAATAATATACCTTTAACAGAAAATAATGTATCAACACCATTGGCCAATTTTTAGCTTATTTGATGTAAAACCTCCAGCTGCATTTTGCCAGTAGGTATAACTATTTTGATTGGTCCCAATTATTCCTATCCCTAGGTGTCCTTGCCTCCTATTTTTAGACATGATAATTTTATGAAACATACCACAGGACACATGTGGAATAAAATTCTGCTTCTGATTCAGACTCCGTTACATCTTAACCAATAGTGATATGTTGAAAATTAAAACTCTGTACTCTGTGGTATGTATTTTAATTACAGTTTTATAAAACTGAGTGAAATACAATTAAAATGCGCTTATTATAGAGCTACAATATGGAAGGTCTATTATATTAAGAGACACATTATAGAAAATGTAATTGACTTCTTAACAAACCAGGAACTCTTCTGTGAAGCCCAGAAAACCAATTTAAATTCCAGGTAGATTTACTAGCAGTTCTTCTTTTCCTAGGCTGAGAAGTTGAAAGAAGTATGTTTTATAAGATGGTAGTATTAATAAATATACAGTGAATCCACTTCCTACCCCCGAATCATTCCAACCCACAGTTTGCGTAAGGAAAAGTGGACTGATTGTTTTATTTATTTCAGTAGTTAGTTCTCATTCAATTTGTATCTCAAATGTACCTCGTTAGTGTTGGCTCTGGTATTTTTTTTTTTTTTTTTAAGATTTTATTTATTTGACAGAGAGAGACACAGCGAGAGAGGGAGCACAAGCAGGGGGAGTGGGAGAGGGAGAAGCAGGCTTCCCGCGGAGCAGGGAGCCCGATGTGGGGCTGGATCCCAGGACCCTGGGATCATGACCTGAGCCGAAGGCAGACGCTTAACGACTGAGCCACCCAGGTGCCCCTGGCTCTGGTATTTCATGCTGACACATTGTGGCAGGGTTATTGCTGTACCCTTAAGAAAAACAAAACAAAACAAAAACTACTGACACAATATAACATGGTGCTCCATGTCGTCACTTCCCCAAACGTAAATTTCCCTTTAGCAGGAGCACAGAATTCTTCTTGGTATTGTGGTTAACTTCTCATTAATTAAAACAAGAACTTAGCCCTCATTCAACACTCTCTGCAATTAGCTATTTAAGCTGTACCGTACAAGATAGATATTTTTATTTTAACACTGGTACTAACAGAAAGATCACTTTAGTTCTTTTCTTCTTTCGCTCTATCATTAAAAATTCACAGAAGGCTTAATTGTTCCTCAGCAAAAGTATTTTTAATAAGTCAGATACTCCTGGTCAAAACAAAAAAATTTGAGGAAATGTGTATATGATTCAGTAACAATAATAAAAGCTAAAGTGTATCTAGAGTTCTGTTTTTCTTTTTAAAAAAGTGTGAACAGGGTTGCCTGGGTGGCTCAGTCGGTTAAGCTTCTGCCTTCGGCTCAGCTCATGATCCCAGAGTCCTGGGATCGAGCCCTACATGGGGCTCCCTGCTCAGCGGGGAGCCTGCTTCTCCTTCTCCCTCTGCCTGCCGCTTCCCCCTGCTTGTGCTCTCTCTCGATCTCTCTCTCGAACAAATAAATAAATAAATCTTTAAAAAAGATAAAATAATAAAATTAAAAAATTGTGAACCATCCTATGATACAAAAATCAGATCAACTATTTTCAATTTGGAAATAAAGCAAGATGCAACTAATTCTGTGCTTAAAATAGGTTGAATCATGAGGTTAGGTTGCTCAGGAGAGATAACAGTTGTTTTTCAGAATTATAATTTCTAGACCTATAAATACCTTAGCTGTGTAAATATATTAATCAAATAGACAGGCTGCCTGTATTTTTTAACATACATATGATAGTTCACACTTGACGCTTTCCAGTTAGTATCAGCAAAATATTGTTGGTCAGAAGTCTCTAGAAATAATTGATTTCAAGCTTTTATTTTTCTTTCTTGTACCTGACAATTTATGATGCAGGCTTTCCCCTGGAAATCTCCACATTACCTCTGGAACGTCTGCCCCAAGGCACATGGAGTGACTAACTCAGTTTGTCCTCAGTAGATACCCGTGAGCTGATTGTTTTCAGAAAGGCAGTGTTGTGTCTTATTTAGTCAGTGCTGATAACAATGGGCTAATTGGTAGTTTGGCCATAAGTTCCAATATAGATACTGGAATCTAAATGAATACTTGCCATGTTAGGAGAGCCTGGCCATCTATGAAGAGCTGAAAGCCAGAAGGGGGTGGCTGAGTTCTCAGTGGTGAATTGATAATCCCTGGGGACCCCCCAGGATGTTTTCTTTTCCTTTCAGAGAATTGTTGCTGAACAAAGAGCATTATTTGTACAGATTATCCGTTTGTCCTCAGTCAAGGTCATGAGCATTTCAGCAGTGAATGCACGCAATGGATGTACTGCATTCTTAACATTTTCATGTGCTAGAGACACAGACATAATTTACTTGGCAATAATAGCGAGCTATCACAGGGCAGAGGTACTTTCAAGGAGATTGAATCCATGCTCTGGACAATTAAGCCGTGCTACCCACCCAGTGAGGGTGCTTTATAGTATCTCATATTTTCATAACCGCCTGACTGTTTCGTAAATTTAAATGAAAGGCTTAGTGGGTAAAACAGCGACTGACCTGACTGTTGAGATGTTGAATTAAAGTAAGAAAGTAAAGAAGTAAGAAAAGAAAAAAGAAAGAAAACTATTTAAAGACAAATTACAATTCCAATAAGATACACATTCTACATAATTGTTTAGACTTATCCAAAGCTATGCTTTGACTTATAAAGAAAAAAGGAAAAAAAATCTATACGATAACCACAATAAATGTGTCCTCTGCCTATTGGGATATAATGTTGCAGGAACTTCGCTGTAGCTTCAAACTCAAAATGCATAGTATTAAGTTTTTAATTTATTCCAGTAAAATTTTATCCAAAAAAAGTTGAAATATGTAGTAGTAACAGCTGAAATTGCTGTCATGAACCCAAATTTGAAAACCATGGCACAATATGAGCATAATCTAGCCTTTTAATATTATGATTAAGTCTCTTTCTTTTGTGAAAAAAAGCACTTTCTGTTGTAGATATATTTTTAAATTAAAAAGTAGAAAGAAGGGAGGAAAGACAATAATATTTTCTGAATGCCTACTACGTGTTACAGTACACTCTGTATTGTATCTCCTTTAAATAGCACGGTGATTTTGCAAGGTTGGAATTATATTCAGCTGATAAACACTGAGATTCAGGGAAGTTGTCTGACTTTGCTACTAAGTGGAAGCGTGGTTTGTCCTATAAACTTGTTTTTCCCAGGTATGCTGAATTATAAATGGAACTGCCATCCATCTGGTCACCAAACTCAGATAAAACATAAATATATTAATTTATGTGAGTGCTTATTGCAATACCTAACACAAAGTGAGCTCTCTATAATTTGTTTATGATGATCATCATCATCCTAATAGAATTCTCCTTTGCATCCAAGGAGTGCTCTGCTTCTCCCTCTATTACCTGCCTAACATCCCCACAGCTCCTTTCTTCAGTGCTCCATCTAACCTTGATTCAAGCTCCTGTCATCTCTCTTGACTTGATTATCATAACAATGTCCAAATGATTTCTTACTCCTAGTTTTGCCACCTCTTCCCAAAGCCATTTCCATTCTTCATGTTACTGTCACTGGGATTTTTCCAAAATGAAATTTATGTTCTAGCCCACTGCTTAAGACCCCTCAGTGGTTTCCAGTAGGGAGGTACAGATTCTTTCATGGTATAACCGGTCCTGTGCTATCTGCCCTATTTTTACTTATTAAACATCCTCTCTCACCGCTCCCATTTCCCAAGGAGAAAGTTTAAATTTTGATGTGGCGTAAATGGTTCTTTGCTATCTGGCAATCTGCCTTATGTTAACCTAGGAAACAGTCTTTCTCACCACTGCCATTCATTCTGGGACCCCATGGTCCACCTTTCAGTTCCTCACATCTCCCAAAATGTTTCACACTTCATGCCTTACACTGACCCCATTGCCAGGAATATAAAGTGTGTGTGTGTGTGTGTGTGCACGCACAATTTATTCTCTGGTTGTACATTTCTTTTTTCAAATTTCATTGTACTGTTCACATCATTAGCGAAGTTGTTTTTTCCCTGCTGTCCTCATGCAGAACTAACTAACCCATTCACTGTACCCCCCCCCCCACCAAGCCTCCCTGACATACTTGGGTTATAAACTATGCTATTCTACATTATACATGTATACACACATGCATACATTGGTTTATAAGAGTTTTTGGCATCAGAAATATTTGTTTCAGCAGAACCTAGTATGTACTATAGCATCTAACATAAAACAAAATTTTTTTTTGGAAATTGATTTTTCTATTACACACAAAATGCTGTCTGGATTATTTTCCAATCTCCATGAAAATAACTGGTAACTCTCGGGGGTACCACTAAATGGTATTAGTTCTCATAAATTTAAACAAATGGAAGAAGACAAGATATTTTCTGTCATTTATGAAATCTAAGATTGTCCAATGTTACCTACTTTGCAGAGTAAAGTTACTTCCTGATTATTATGTTTTTTATTACCTCATGGATGTTTGAATCAGAGGCAAGGATTTTGTTTCTTTATGTTGGCTTCTAGAAAGTGTATCTCCAATGTTTTT
Source organism: Mirounga leonina (assembly GCF_011800145.1). NCBI lineage: Eukaryota > Metazoa > Chordata > Mammalia > Carnivora > Phocidae > Mirounga > Mirounga leonina. The sequence goes on from NW_023270451.1 coordinate 17,494,827, forward strand.
GTAGAATGTAAGATGTATATTTTGTTTGATAAATTCACTATTTTACTTTTTTACACATTTTACTTCATATTAACTTTATTCCTGTCATTTTACTTTTTATCAAGTTTTCTCTGGAAAACAAGGCATAAGGAAAAGCTTGTGTGCTAAGGTTTTATTGAGAGGAGCAGTTTCAGCTGACAACTGGGGTTGGGTGGAGAGGAAGTGAGGTGAGAAGGAGGGAAAGCAAACAGCTGGTTGTCTGTCATGAAAAATGTCTTCCAGAAAAGCCATGTGGAATCAATTGCATTGCCTTAGTAAAGTCCACTGGGAGGAAGAAGGGAAAGATATTCATGTGCCAAATCCTCAGAATTTTCTGTCCCTCATTTTAAAAGATTCTCTTCACGGGCATTAAATTCCCTGGTCTTCTGGGTTGCCTTTCCCAGCCTGTCTAGGCAATTGGTGGACAAGAAAGAGGTTACATCCTGAGTCTTAGTACTACAGCTGAGTCAGAAAGAGAAGGAAGGAAACAGAGTCTCTGTGGGTCCAGTTCATGTGACTTACTACTAGAGTTGCTGTGGCCCACTCTGTCATGATAGCGACAGGGCTATGCTAAATTTCAGTTCTTATCCCAAGGCAGTCTGCCCCCGTGGTAGTGTCAGAAGAGGAAATGAAGACAGTGGTGTCCAGTATTCTCCATCCGGCACAAGACTGAGATTGAAGAGGTAGACACATGAGTCTGGTAGAGTCCACCTTTGTGCTTTTCAGATCTGCCTGCAGCCTTTTATGATATCTAGATCTCATTTGAGAACAGGATGCCGTCATATCTTCTCTAACAGGGAATGCACAGGTTTTGTCTCTTTTAAGGTATTAACAAATCTCGGAAAATTAAAACTGTGGTGTATAACACTGCAGCTAGCCCCACAGCCAACACTTAGATTTATCATCTCCCTCTTCCACTACGCATTCACAATTGCCCTCTTCCTTGGCCATTACTTTCTCTCAGCTGGTTTGCTTGCTCTCTGGAGTGACCTAGATGTTTGGTTCAGACTCAGAGGAGTCTGGTTTCGTAGTTGTACAGAGATCTACTCACAGTTTTTACTGGTCATGGAAGCACCAAAAGACATCCTAGTGAATCACCTGGGATCGGGATCGGTTTTTCTTCCATTGTGTAGTGGTAACTGTAGGCAATTGGGGTCCATTTCCCTTTACAGTCAAGTAACTCCATTCTTAGCCTGCTATTCTTTTGGCATGAGAAGTCAAAAGTAATCAGGTGATAATTTTAGGTATAAGCAGAGTGAAACCTTTATTGTGTTCCATGGTGAAAGTATTCCCCTGTGCCTGACAAAGAATCAAAGCTTCTATTGGAGCTTAAAAATTACAATTTTGGGGAAAGAAAGTTTAAATTCCATGAGAAAGGCACTAGCTATTATAGTAAGGAGATCATTCCTACATATTTCCATAGGTTTTAGACTCATCTATTCTAATTGGCCCAGACACAGGACACAGTATTGGCCATTGGTTTAGATCTTATCCCACATCTTGGAAGATAATATTCAAAACCTATGTGTTTAAGCTAAGTTGATACAAGATCTGAGTCTTCAACAGGCAGTTCCATGCATCTGTCCAGCTGGCTGCTTCTCCAATAAATCCTTTGGTCATGTGTCTTTCAATATAACTACTTGGTCATGAAATGAGCCCTTGAACTGAAACGTTGTTATAGGATATTATGACTCACCCACCCCCAATCTGGTATTTCATATAGTCTCAGTTTTTGGTACTGGTAAAGGCACTGATAATGGAGTATGCATCAGTTATAGTAAAGAAAAAGTATCTCTTCCACCATGGTGGAAATGGTCCTGTGTAATCAACCTGCCACCCAGTAAGCTATTTGGTCTCACTGAGGAATTGTACCATATCAGAGCTTAAGTATCAATCTGTGCTACTGGGGGTTTGGATAGTCATCAGGAGTAGTAGTTAGATTATTGGAAGTATGGGATTTCATGTTACTTGGGCCATGTACTGGCATATCTTGTAGATACTACAGGTTTGGTTCCACCAAATATCACAATAAAGTGAGATAAATGGATCTGTTGGTTCCCCAGCACATATAAAAGTTGTGTTTACCTTATACTACAAATACTATACTATTAAGTGTTCAACAGCATTATGTTTTTAAAAATATACATACCTTAATTAAAAAATATTTTATTGCTAAAAAATGCTAACCATCACCTGAGTTTTCAGTGAATTATAATCTTTTTGCTGGTAGAGGGTCTTGTCTTGATGTTAATGGCTGCTGACTGATCAGGGTGGTGGTTGCTGAATGATGGGGTGACCATGGCAGTTTCTCAAAATAAGAGAGCAGTAAAGTTTGCCATTTCAATGGACTATTCCTCTCATGAATAATTTTTCTGTAGCATGTTTGGTAGCATTTCACCCACAGTGGGACTTCTGTCAATATTGTAGCCAATTGTCTTAAACCCTGCCAGTGCTTTACATCTAAGTTTATGTAATGTTCTAAATCCTTTGTTGTCCTTTCGACAACCTTGACATCTTCATCAGGAGAAGATTTCATCTTAAGAAACCACTTTCTTTGTTCATCCATAAGAAGCAAAAAAACCTCATCCTTTAAAGTTTCATCATGAGGTTGCAGCAATTCAGTCTCATCTTCAGGCTCTGCTTCTCATTCTATTTCCCTTGCTATTTCTACCACATCTGCAGTCACTGTCTCCACGGAAGACTTGAATCCCTCAAAGTCATCCATGAAGGTTGGAATCAGCATCTTCTAAACACCTGCTCGTGTTGGTATTTTGACCTCTTCTCATGAATCACAGATATTCTTTATGGTATCTCTCAATGGTGAATCCTTTACTTTGCCCAGGTCCGGCAGAAGGAATCACTATTTATGGCAGCTAAAGGCTTACAAAATGTATTTCTTAAGTAGTAAGACTTGAAGGTTGAAATGACTCTTCAGTTCATGGGTGGCAGGATGAATCTTGGGTTATGAGACATGAAAACAACATTAATCTAATTGTATATCTCTATCATAGTTCTTGAGGGACCAGGGATATTATCAGTGAACAGTAATATCTTGAAAGAAATCTTTTTCTGAGTAGTAGTTCTTACAGAGGGCTTAAACTATTCAGTAAACCGTGTTGGACATAGCTGTGCTGTCATCCAAGCATTGTTATTCCAGTTATAGAGCACAGGCAGACTAGACTTCACAAAACTCTCCAGGGCCCAAGGATTTTGGGAATGGCAAAGAAGCCGTGGCTTCAACTTAAAGTCACCAGCTGCATTAGTCCTTAATAAGAGAGAGAGTCACCCTGTCCTTTGAAGTTTTGAAGCAAGGCATTGACTTCTCCTCTCTAGCTATGAGAGTCCTAGATGGCATCTTCTTCCAATAGGAGATTGTTTTATCCTCACTGAAAATGTTGTTTCATGTAGCCACTGTCATTACTTATCTTAGCTAGACATTCTGGATAACTCACTGCATATTCTGCAACAGCATTTGCTGCTTTACCATGTACTTTCATGTTATGGAAATGGCTTCTTTCTTTATACCTCATGAACCAACCTCTACTAAATTGCAACTTTTCTTCTGCCGCTTCCTTACCTCTCTCAGCCCTCATAGAATTGAATGAGGGCCTTGCTCTGGATTAGGCTTTGGCTTAAAGGAATATTGTGGCTAGTTTGGTCTTCTCTCCAGACCCCTAAATCTTTCTCCGTATCAGCAATAAGACTGTTCTGCTTTTTTGCCATTTGTGTGTTCACTGGAGTAGCACTTTTAATATCCTTCAAGAACTTTTCTTTGCATTCACAACTTGGCTAACTGATATAAGAGGCCTAGCTTTTGGCCTATCTCAACTATCAACACACTTTCCTCCTAAGCTAAATCATATTTCTAGCTTTTGATTTAAAAGGAGAGTGGGGTGCCTGGGTGGCTCAATCAGTTAAGCATCTGACTCTTAATGTTGGCTCAAGTGGTGATCTCAGGGTTGTGAGATTGAGCTCCATGTTAGGTTCTGCACCCAGCAGGGAGACTGCCTCATTTTCTCTCTCCCCTTCTGCCCTTCCCCCACCCCCTGCTTGTGCATGCATGCTCTCTCTCAAAAAAAAAAAAAAAAAAAAAGACATGTGACTCTTCCTTTTACTTAAACACTTAGAGGTCATTGTAGGGTTATTTATTGGCCTGACTTCAATATTTTTGTGTCTCCCAGGGAATAGGGAGGTCTCAGGGGAGACAGAAAATGAGGGGAACAGCCAGTTAATGGAATAGTCAGGACATACATAATATTTATTGATGAGGTTTGCTGTCTCTTTTTTTTTTTTTTAAGATTTTATTTATTTATTTGAGAGAGAGAGAGAGTGAGAAAGCACAAGCAGGGGGAGTGGCAGAGGGAGAGGGAGAAGCAGGCTCTCCGCTGAGCCAGGAGCCCAATGCAGGGCTTGATCCCAGGACCCTGGGATCATGACCTGAGCCTAAGGCAGATGCCCCAAGGGTTGCTATCTTGTATAGGCACAATTCATAGTGCCCTGAAGAACTACAATAGTAACATCAAAGATTATGATCACAGATCACTATAACAAACAATAATGAAAAAGTTTAAAATATAATGAGAATTATTAAAAAGTGGCACAGAGAGAGACATGACATGAGCACATCCTGTTATAAAAATGGCCCTGATAGACTTACTCATGCAGGATTATCACAAGTCTTCAATTTGTTAAGAAGAAAATACTCAGTATCTGTGCAATAAAGTGAAACACAATAAAATGAGGTATGCCTATATAGCTTCCAACTATGACACTATGATACTTCTGTTCATAGATCCATGACATAGGCACTAAGTTGCCAAGGAGTAAGTTCCAGAGGACAGGTCATTCTGTCCACCCAGTTGAGAGTTCCTTCTATGGTGGCTGCCTTCTGGGAGTCATCCACACAGGATATAAAAATCTGAAGACCTTGTGCCTATTTATGTCAGTCTATTCATTTACTTCTTTCTGCTTTAATATATCATTGTTTTTTCAGGCTCCTGGCTTGTTCATTATTTCCCACAAGTGTATATCTGTATCCATGACTGTTTCTCCCTTCATATGAAGTGGATGTTCAAGTATACTGCTCACAAATTTAGCCACTGGAAGAATGTTTCTTTACACTGTTTTTAAAAATAACCCTTTAATGGGATGATAATGTAGTAACAGATAAATTCCAGCTAGTATCATCATATCATGCATAATTACTTGATGACTCATAATCAGGTATATAGCACAGTAGCTACAGCTTAATATGTTAATTTAATGAACATTTTTAGCTGAAAAACATACTACCAAATAACTCATGATTAAAAGATGATGTCTCAAGGGAAATATTAAAAATACATTGAACTGAATATAAAAGAACATACAATATATCAAAATCTGCATGACATCACAAGTAGTGTTGAGAGGGAAATTTATAGTACTGAATACACAAATTAGAAAAGAGAAGATATTCTAAGTCTTATCTCAAAAACATAGAAAAGAAGAGCAAAATACACCTAAACCAAGTAGCAGGAGAAAAAATAATGAAGATAAGAGCCTTAATCAATGAATTTGGAAATAATAACAATAGAGAATAAACAATAAAACAAAAATATGACTCTTTGGGAAAGATCAATAAAACTGGCAAACCTCTAGTAAGACTGAGCAAAAGAGAGAAAGAAAATTTGACAACTTGGATGAAATGGACCCTTTCTTGAAAAATACAAGTTACTACAAATCACTTAATATGAAATAGATCATTTGTATAGCCCAGAGCTGTTAAGTAAATCTAATTCATATAACTACTCTTCACTCCCCCTCCCCACCAAAAACAATCTCCAGGCTCCAGATGGTTTTGCTGAAGAATTCTACCAAACTGTCATAGAATGCTTAATATGAGTCCTACTCATACAAATATTGTATGCACTCTTACAGAAAATAAAAGAGGTAAAGATTCCATTTTATTTTATGAAGCCAGCATTATACTGAAATTAAAACCAGATAAAGACAGTACAAAATAAAAAACAAAACAGTACAGACCAATATGCCTCATGAATATGGATGCACAAACCCTCAACAAAATATTAGCACATTGAATTCAGCAATATATAAAAAGAATTATACACCATGACCAAGTAATCCAATCCTTGGGATGCTAGAAATGTAAGATGAGGCATGTAGGACGAGATCAGTAGTTAGTTAACCTGGGGATAAAGACTAGGTCAATATTCAATAGTCAATCGACTACATTAGCTAAGGTAGACAAAAATACATAATCATATCAATTGCAAAAAAATCATCTGACACAATTCAACATCCATTCTTGGTAAAAAATGCTCAGAAAAATAGGAATGGGGGACTTCCTCAGTTTGGTAAAAAGCATCTGCAGAAGTCCTACAGCTAACATTTTTCTCTGGTTTGAATCCTTTCCCCTTAAGATCTGTAACAAGGCAGGTATATTTGTTTTCCTTACTCTTATTCAGTACAGTGCTACAAGTTGTAGCTAGTGGAATATGGCAAGAAAAAATTAAAGGCATGCTGATAAGGAAAAAAAAAATAAAATTATCTCTATTTGCAGATAACATGATTGGCTATGCAAAAATTCCACAGGAATCTTAAGAAAAAATTCCTAGAACAGATCAGTAAGTTTAGCAAGGTCACACGATACAAGTTAAACTACAAAAATCAATTGTATTTTTACATATTAGCAATAAACGGATGAATGCCAAAATTGAAAATGCCCCAATACCATTTACAATCTAAAAAAGAGAAATACTTCGGTGTAAGTGTAACAAAACATTTACAGTGCCTATATGCTGAAAACTAAATACTGATTAAAAAAAAATCAAAGATCTAAATAAAATGAGTGCATGAAAAACCATTCATTATCATTAGCCATTAAGAAAATGCAAATTAAAATCACTATTAGATATCACTACACATCAATCAGAATGGCTAAAAGAAAAAAATGACAACACCAAATGCTGGTAAGTATACAAAGAACCAGTTCATTCTTACATAACCATATAAATGGTCCAGCCACTCTAAAACAACATTCTGTCATTTTCTTAACAATCGAAACAGAGGACTACCATATAACCCAGAAATTGCACTCTTGAGAATTTATCCCACAGAAATAAAAACTCATGTTCATGCAAAAACATGTGCATGAATGTTTATAACAGCTTTGTTCAAAGCAGTCAAAAACCGGTAACAACCCTCATGTTTTTCAAGGAGTGAATGAGTAAAGAAACTTGTATATGCATACCATGAAATATTGCTTAGCAATTAAAGGAACAAACTGTTTAACACACAACAACCTGAATAAATCTCCAGAGGATTATGCTGAGTAAAGAACAGCCAATCCAAAAGATAACATACTGTATGATTCTATTTACATAACTATTATGGGCTGAATTTTTTCCCAGAGAAAATCTGTCTGTTGAAGTCCTAACCCTTAGTACCTTGGGATGTCACTCTATTTGGAAAAAGAGTCTGTAAAAAGGTAACTGAAGTAAAATGAGGTCGTTAGAATGGACCCTAAACCAATATGACTGCTGTCATATTGGAAGAGGACATTAGGACACAAATACCCAAGGAAGAATACATGAAGACACAAGAAGAAGATGGCCATCTACAAGTCAAGAGGAGAAGACCTCAGAAGTAACCACCCTGCTGGCTCCTTGATCTTAGACTTCTAGTCTCTAGAACCATGAGGAAATAAGTTGTTTTTTTAACCACCCAGTCTGTGATGCTTGGTTATGGTAGCCTAGCCAACAATAGAATAACTAAAATGAAAAAAATTCAGAATGGAAATTCAGAAATGGGAAACACGTCAGTGGTTGCAGAGTTAAGGAATGAGTGGGAGTGAAAGGGGTGTAATTATGAAAAAAGAAAATGAGAGATTCCCGTGATAACTTTGGTTCACTAGACACTGAATCAGTGAGTTCAGTCACCATAATTATTTCCAAATCTCCAGATCTCAGCATTTGTGTTCACAGTCATATCACCAGGACAATCACTTCTAATATACCGGTGTCTTCTAAACTTAATGTGTATCCAGTAGTTCAAGATTAAGGAAACCTTGAAAATTAGTTTTTCGATTTCTAACCTCTCTACCTGGAAGGCAGTGGAATAGATATTTTCAGAGGCAATACACAACACATATCACATTAAAACTTATTTTTTAGATATGTGGTAATAATTAAATAATACTTGTGATGTTTCCTTAACTACTATTCACAAGTTAGTTTTACTGCTAATCTGCAGACCTATATAAATTCAAAACTCTTTTGCAAATCCACATATCCAAATACACTAAAATATACAGTTTCAGCCTTTGGCAGTTTTCTCCTTTCTTTCTGTGATATCTCTTTCATCAATTTCATTCAGATTGACATCTTCAACTTCTGACTCTCAAATCTATATCTTCTGCTCTGATCTTAGGCTTTGAAGTTTCATCTTATATATCAGAAATCTTCAACTAGATGTTCTACCTGTACTTCATAATTAATTTGCTTCAAATTCAAGACATCTCAAATTTGTGCTATATGTTCTGTTTCATTAAAATTAACTGAATGATTTGCATAATATATGGATGGTATACGAAGTGAAAAATGAATGTAAGGAGATTTGGAAAAATTAATAATGAACCAAAATGAATTTATATGTCTCTCCAGATAGGTCATCTCTGCCTCTTCAAGATCTTGAATAAATGAAAATCCCTTGTTATTACTGTCTTCATCTCTTCTCCTAATACTTGTGACTATAAAGTACAACTTGGCCATTCTCACAGAGTCTCTTTCTGAGTTAGCTGAAAACCACCAGCTCATGGGATCTAGTTTTCCTGATTCAGTTTCCCAGAGGCCTGAGTAACATGACCCGGAAGTCTGGGAAAGATGACCCACTTTGGGAATCAAAGGTAGACCAGAGAAATGAATGATCATTTCCTCTCATTTCTTCTTCCTGGAAAACTGTTCAAGCCGAGTTGGGTTCACACATCCTGTCTTAAAGATGACCCTCATGGCCTAGAAACTGTGTTATATTTTTGAAGCTGTGGCCAGGTGAGTAAAGTACCCATTTGTGGGGTTTTTTTTTCCCCCTCTTCCTTGACTCACTCTTTCATTTCCTCACTCTTACCCTTTGCTCTTGCAGCTGCAGGATTGCTTTTCCAAATAAAGCCACAGCTCACAATCTGTACCTCAGGCTCCATACTTTAAGGAATCTGGGCTAAGACCATAGGAATATCCCACAAATGCAGATATCAGAGTGAGATTTTAGTGTTGGATTGCTCACTTGTGTTTTGGTAAGTGAGATGATTGTAACCCCTGACATGAAGTGACACCACAATTACTGAAATTTTGACCTATGGGTTAATTTTCATGAGATGCAAGTGGAATCTAAGGCTTAAGGAGATCAGATGAACACATCATTTAATCACTATGGAGGTAATGCTAATCATGAGAATTGTGGTTGGAGATATCCATTTTAATGAAATCAGAGAGCCTGCAAAATAAAATTATAAGATCAATGCAGCTAACATAAGGGATTCTATGAAAGCTAGAACACTTCTATGGTTTAAAGGAGATTCCAATGTACTGCGGACACCTAGCAGGTCATGATTAAAGTCAGGCCCAGATTATGATCATAAGGGGCTCAGAGCCTCCATAGATAGTAAATGAGCAGTCTCCAAAGGTCTTTGATGTCAATGCCAGCATCATAATAGCAAAGTTGGGTAGAATAGGAATATTTGAGTGGGTGAGCCCGAGTACTGAATCTCTGAATTCAGTATGGAAACCTTGGGAAGACCTCCAATGTCTAATAAAATGTTACCATTCTCCTGAAATTCACCACCATTTATTCCCTCCAGGCCAATAACCAGAATCCAATTTTAGCATATCCCAAGTGGGCCAGAAAGCAATTCTATAAATGTGTGAAAGGAAGAGGACTCCTGGAAGATATGAACGAGCAGCTACTGAGTGAATATGCATGATCATGGGCCTTGGAGGTGTTAGAGCAGAAGATACAAAAGATAAAGCTAAATGGAAGATAATTCATTCATATGAGAGTATTTGCCCATGATTCTGAATTCAGAATGTCAGCATAAATACCTGTAGCTGGACCTAGTAATTTTATGGAATGGTTCCTTGAAGCCTAAGCATGAGAACAGCCTATAGCAAATGAGGTAGAGATGCTGTACATCTTTTGACATGTATTGAAGGACTCAGAAGCCTTCAGGAATTGGGAAAGTTAAAATGGATTTACATTGTAACGCCTAAGAATGACAAATCTTTCTCTTTTTACAAAGTCGGCCTGGAAGAAAATTTAAATTGTTATAAGGTGGTAAGGAATGCTTTAATAAGGGAGGCATCTGAACTTTGGGAAGTTCAGTGATGGCTGTCGTCTATTGCCCAGAGGCTGTGAGAGATTCTTCTGGGGAATCAGGGTACCTAATGGGTGATGGCACAGCACAGGGAGAAGAACTTACCTGTGAGAAACATGGGAGGCATGATTATTGGAGTAGGCAATAATGCTTTTTCCTATAGGAGACTAAATCATGATGTTCCTAGGAGTTTGACAAATGGGCATCTGACAAGGATATTACTCTTTTTATATAATAAAATGACCGAGTGCTGACAAGCAGAAAGTTGACAGTCCTGAAGTAGAAATTATCAAACTCTCAGAGTATATGAAATATTAAATGTGCCATGTAATTTGGTGATCATTACTAGAACCATCCTTGGAATAATTCTCTAGAAGAAAAAAGTGGCATTACTACATACAAAAAGGTGATCTTTTATGGCCATTACATATGCTAAAATTTTTCTCAAATTGTTTCTTTTTTAATGCCAAATTTAAATCCTCACTAATTTGTTGAAAGGTTCAAATGAGATCATTTTGAAAGTGCTTTAGAATGCACTAAGAACAGCGAAGTTAATGAAAATTATTATCATCTAATATATTTCGAACAGCATTTGTGAACAAATACAGCCCATCAGTTCCGTGGACGGGCAGCCACAGATGTAACAGTGACATCAGGCGCCCAATAGTTCAGCTTTCACTCTTCAAGGAAAATTCAACACATTTGCTAGCCTCAGCCCAGCTGAACCAGAGAAGTAAATCTGCTTTAGAAAATATGATGTTCTTCAAGTCAAATCTATATGACATAGGATTATCCCTGTGTCCTGGATTATCTCTGCTCTCACTGTATGCCATTAGCCACGGGAAAGGGGGGTTCGCTGAAATCGCATCTTGCCCATACACAGTATTTTCATCACATTTTCCGAGGGCCTTCACAAAGTAATCTCTAGAAATTGGCAGGAATGCTTATTGACACTCAAATGTGAAACTGTATTGAATAATTAAGTCTCTAACTATCTGTTGCTGACAGAAACATTGACTTTGTATGTATACAAATGAATAAGGAAATACACCAGTAATGGGAAAGAGTCAGCAGCAGAAATTTACTAATTGTATCCCTACACTTGCTTTGCTATTCTAGTTTGTTTTTTATGGACATGGAAATGTCAATCTATTGGGGATCACATCCCAGTAGAAATGATAACCTCTCATCAAGCATATTAAACATATTGGGTCCTTTATTTATTATTTCCCTCACCTCTTCTCAGATACAATTTATAAAAGGTAGATCATTTCAAGGAGTTGAAGTTAGTATCTGTGAGATAATAGAAAAAATATATGTCTATATTGGTCTCTGTCCCCAGTTCCTGGCACAGAGCTCCTACAGCCCTTGTAATTTCCTAAGTGATATAAGAACACTCAGTGCATCTGCTGTTCTAGTATCTGTCTCTGACCCCATTCCTGACATGGGGCTCCTGAAACCCTTGTAAATTCCTAACAGCACTAGGAGCATCTTTTCTTCTATTGAGGTGAAAGAAATGGTGGACTCCTGGATGGTGGGCTCCTGGATGGAGGTTAGTCTGCAGAAAGACCAAGCCATGATTAGAAACTTGGCATTTTCAGCCTTGCCATCCACCCTCCAGAGAATCGACAGAGGCTGGAAATGGAGCTCATGGTTGATTGTGTCTACAGAAGGAAGCCTCCATAAAATCAAAGTAGCTGGGGGTTTGGAAAGCTTCCAGCTTGACCAGCACATCCATACTGGGAGGGTGATGCTCCCCAACCTCACAGGGACAGAAGCTCCTGCACTCAGGACACTTACAGACCTTACCCTATGTAGCTCTTCATCTGTATCCATTAGCATATCCCTTAATAAACTGATAAACGTTACATAAGTGCTTCCCTGAGTTCTGTGAGCTGCCCTGGCAAATTCATCAAACCTGAAAAGGAGGTGGTTGAAGGCTCTGATCTATAACCAGCTGGTCAGAAATCTGCAGGTAACTGGTATCTGAAGTGGGGGTAGGGGCCAGTTTTGTGGGACTGAGCCCCTACTCATGAAATCTGGTGGTATCTCCAGGTAGATAGTGTCAGAATTGAAAACTGTAGGATATTCGCCTATATTGGAGAGTTGCTCATTGCAGGGAAAAAAAACCCACACATTTGGTGTCCAGATGGGTCAGAATTGTTCTGTGTGAGGAGAAAAGGAGATTCTCAGGGAAGTAGGGAAGAACTGGGTTTTTCTCTACATAGGAAGGGAAAAAATCTAAGTTTTCCCTTCACAGCATCCAAATAAGAAATATAAATCTGTTATTCATTGGAATGCATGAAATTACCACATAAAAATATCAGAATACTATAAAATATTCTGGTCAGAAAGATTCTAACCAAAGAGATATCAACAACAACAGAATCTCATGCAATTAGGCATACAACTGCATGAAATTCTACTAATAAAAATTAATCTGTCAGCTCTTTACTAAGAGAGTGATCTTAGCTAGCTCCAGCTTCTCTTCAATTAATTTTGCAAATTGAAAGAAAACCAACAATTTGTGCAGGGAAATACCTTTGTTACTACCCACTGTAACACTAGATAAAGGAGTTGTTACATCACGCAAAAATCCTTGTAGCTAATCTATCACTTGCTCAGCTGTAGCCTGAGGAAAGATGTCACCATGATGTCGTGAACTTTAGAAGCCTTCTTCAAGAATTGGGAGCATCCCAGGATGCCAGGGTGGCTCAGTCAGTTAAGCGTCTGCCTTCGGCTCAGGTCATGATCCCAGAGTCCTGAGCTTGAGTCCCACATTGGGCTCCTTGCTCAGTGGGAAGCATGCTTCTCCCTTTCCCTCTGCCTCTCCCCTTGCTTGTGCTCTCTCTCTCTCTCTCTCTCTCTCTCTGACAAATAAATAAATAAGATCTAAAAAAAAAAAGTTGGGAGCATACTAAGAAATACAGGTACAGAGTCTCATTTGGAACAAGAAGAAAATTCACTCCACCCAAAGGGTTCTCAGACATTTGACCGTTGTGTTGGCAAGAAGAAAAAAAAAATTAAACATTTGTACTCTGTAATGGGCCCAACCTTAATGGAAGGCATTCACTAGCAGAACAGAACACCAAGATAAGATTTTGGCAAATGGCACTTTATTTCATAAAGAGCTCTGCTCAAGGTAATTTACAAGAAAGGGGAAGGCTTACTTAAAGCTGCCACTTAGGATTGTTATCAAATCAAATCAATTTCATAGTTCCTTTAAATTTCATTGATGTTTTTTCAGCTTTTGTATGCCATAGCATTGAAATAACACAAACAACCCTGAGATGTCTCAATTTTAACTTCATTTTAAACTCAATTTTTATCTTTTTAATTTCTTTTTTAAAAGAGAAAAGTTTGCTTCCATTTCAGACACTCTGAATATAGCAATGGAAACCATTGTACTAAAAGAGTATTCTGAGAACATTTGGTATTTAACTCGAGTGTGGGCAGAAAGCCAAGGGACTTGTTCTTCCTGTGTGAAGGTGAAGATGATTATAATATTGTGTTTAGGATGATGAGTGAAGCAGAAGGGAGGCCTCTCCACATTGTCTGTGCAGCAGCTGTGTTTGGGAGAGTTCTGGCAAATTCTATGATGGAGTCTATGACCAAACCTGCTCTGCTCTAGGCCTTGGGACCAGGTCAGTTTGCAGCCCAAAGTTTTCCTCTTATCTATTAACATTATACAATCATTTCCCTGCAACCGATATTCCATTCATTTTCCTTCACTCGTAGCTTTAGGCTGTTTTCAGGTAATAATTATATTTCTTATAGCTATAAAATAACATTTCGCTTTGTCACAGCGTACTTCACTAAACCATAGCTGATGAGGGCTTTGACATCCTCATTCTTTTCCTATAGAATCAAAACTCGGAGAAGCAAAGTATTCATTTCCAAAGTTTGATTGACACTGTTCGGAACAAAGACCCATTTTACTTTGTAATATTGATATTTTTATCTGCTTTTAACCTGTGTATCTACATTCTAATTTCCCCACTCCCTTCAGTGTTAATGTTTATTTATTCTTTCCTAGTTAAAACACAATTTTCGTTTCATTTTTCCTACGTGGATTTAGTTTCATATAATTGCAATAATAGAATATCAACAATTTTGTGCTTTTAGCTTAATAAGATTATATGTTAAATTTTTTCCAGTGTTTTACATTGCTTTAATAAAGTGCCCAATGGTCCATTGAGTTTATATATCATAATTTACTTAACTATTCCTCTATTTTGGAACATATAGATGATTTATAAATTATGTTGTTACAATGAGATTTTCAGGAAATACATATATTCTCTTTGTAGATTTTGTTCCTTTTCTTTTAATGAGTAATTTTCTTAGAATAAATTGTCAAGAATGGAATTATTTGATTAATAGTATGAACATTTAAATAATTTCTGATGTATATTTTTATCATTATTAAAACTAATATTTTAATTATCAAACACTTAAAATATAGAAGTATGAAATAATAAAACTAATACCTAATGTACATCACTGATATTTTATTTAATAAATTATAACATTTTGCATATTTAATTCAGAAATACTTTTTTCTTTTAAAATAAAATGTTAGAGACCTTAGGTCCATGCTTTTAAACACTTCATCTTCTTGCTTTTTTCTTGAGTTCTACCTTATAGATGGTGTGTATCATTCTCAGGCATGCTTATGTGTTTTATTGCATTTGTATGCGTCCATAAATAATATGAATTACTGCTTAAAGAGTATAAATGTGCATAAATGGTATCATATCATATATTCTCTGTATCTTTTAGCAACTTGCTTCATTTCTTCTTTCTATACAAAATTGTTTTTTCATTATTTTCTATTAATTTTTGCTCTTTTTATTTTGTTTTAATTACCTTCTTTAGGTTTACTCTATTTTCTTTTTCCTAATTTCTTGGTTAAGATTAATCCTTCAGGGCACCTGGGTGGCTTGGTCAGTTGGGCGGCTGCCTTTGGCTCAGGTCATGATCACAGGGTCCCGGGATCAAGCCCCGTGTGGGGCTCCCTGCTCATCGGGGAGTCTGCTTCTCCCTCTCCCTCTGCCCCTCCCTCTGCTTGTGGGCTCTCTCTCTCTCTCTCAAATAAATAAATAAATAAATAAATAAATAATAAAATCTTTCACAAAAAAAGATTAATTCTTCATATTATTATTTGCTGATATAAACTTTTAAGACCCAAGAGTTTTGTGAAACTGCCGCTTTATCCACATTTAACAGGTTTGGACACATTGTGTTTTCATTGTTAATTTAGTTCTAAATACGTTTCAGTCTCTATTTTAACTTTTTATTTGGTCCATTACTTATTTGGAAGATTGCACATGATTATCTTTATTCCAAATATGTTGGGGGAGTGAATGTTAGCTTTCTGTTGTTGATTTCTTGCTTTTAAGTGATTTTTGGTCCATTCAATGTGATTCAGATCCTTGGATATTTCTAACGATACATTATGTAATCCATTACTTGATAAATTCTTCATGTATCCCTTGTATGCAGTAGTCAGTAGCGCTATTTCAGAAAATATTTCCAGTTCTTTCCAACTGGCATGAGGCTCATATTGTACTGTATTCCCATGTGTCTTTGACGACCATGACTCAATGCTTAATTGCTTTGTTATGTAGCACTAGAATGAAATACGTTTTTGTTGTGTTAACCCACAGAGACTTTTGGTTCTTTGTGTTACTGTAGGATGATCATTCTGATATTGTAGACATGGGGTGATACTAACAGTGCCCTGGCAGTGAACGAGGTGCCAATTTATGTTACACATTAGCAAAACACTTAAAACTATCATCTGCTGTGACTTGGATTTTTGTCATGTATCCAGTGAATGTGTAGCACTAGGAGACGTGGTTGAAAACCCAAACTTATTGGAATGTATTAGTTGGTATTAGCCAGACATCATGAAAGAGACTCAAAGAATGTGTGTTGAAAATATATTTTTCCTTCATTCTTTGGTACAAGTCCATCACATCAACTTATCAGTTGGGTTTTTGTTTCTTCTTTTATTTATTTATTTATTTATTTATTTATTTATTTATTTATTTATTTTAAAGATTTTATTTATTTACTTGAGAGAGAGAGAATGAGAGAGAGAGAGCACATGAGAGGGGGGAGGGTCAGAGGGAGAAGCAGACCCCCTGCCGAGCAGGGAACCCGATGCGGGACTCGATCCCAGGACTCCAGGATCATGACCTGAGCTGAAGGCAGTCGCTTAACCAACTGAGCCACCCAGGCGCCCTATCAGTTGGTTTTTGAAAGCTTCTGTATCCTTACTAATTTCTGTCTATTTTTGAGATGATCATTTTAACATCTCTCACTGCTTGAGTAAGTAAATATTTCTTGAACAGAATCTACAAAAATATTAAGCAACAAACATACATGACAAATTAGATGTTAATAAAATTATCAACTTCTGTTGATCAGAAGACACCATTGAAAGAGCAAACAAGCAAGCCAAAGAGCAGGGAAAGATCTTTGCACTACAAAGAACACATCATTCAGATCTAGAATACACAAAAATTCCTGCAAATCACTTAGAAAAAGAATCATTCAAACCAATAGAAAAAAATATATAAAATACTTAGAGATGTTTTCCAAAAAAAAAAGATATCCAAATAGCCAATAAACATTTGAAAAAGATCTGAATGATATTAGTCATTAGGGAAATGTAAATCCAAATCATGATAAGATGTTATTACTATACCCCCAAAATGGTTAAAATGAGGAAAAGAAAAATCCTGTCATGGGGACAGTATTGCTGGGAGTATGAATTTGTACAACTTCTTTGCAAAACTGTTTTTTGTAGTATAAACTAAAGCCCAAAATACAATACCCTGCGGCCTGGCTATCCCAGTCACACGCTATAAAGATTTTTGAGGATCCCAGCTTTATGTAAAGGAAGGTCTCCCAATGCCGTAAGCCAGACGGTCATAGGGTTTATCTCTTTTGTTTCCCCTGTCTTAGGAATAACAGTTCTGCACTACCTACTGTCCAAAACCTTAAAATCTTTGTTTTCAAATATTTAGCTGGCTTTTAGTTGTTTAGGGCCAGACGTTAAACTGGTCCGTATTGTTCATCCATCTTGGCTAAAAGCTGGTGCGGGTCATGTTTTGTTGGCTCACCGCTGTGGCCCTTCCAACCTCCTGCTGAGTCACAGCACATGTAGCTGCTGTCACCCTAATGGCACTCCTGGGGGATGACATGTGTCTCAGTCCCAGGGATTCTTGCCCATCATCTAAAACTGCTCATCCACACATAGTTAGTGTGTTATTTTGATTTTTGAATTTGTCTTTTCTTTTCCCAGGAGGCAGACAGGAACCTGAAGAAGGCTTTCCTTCCATGTATTTGGTAAATAAACAAACAAACAAACAAACAAATAAATAAATAAATAAATAACTCTTTATTATAAACACATGCTTCTAGTTCCCCCGAAAGGAGATAATAAATTTCCAACTGATAATTGGATTTTCGTCTGGGGGTTTGCCATGAGACCACATATCTGAACTTACTTTCCTTATGTTTTTATATGTCGATGACATCAGAAAATGCTATTCTTGTGGCTTATTAAATTTTATGATAAAACTCTAGAAAGTGCTTCAGATGGCTTGTTAAGATGCTCTAAAACTAAAGCTGTTCTTTAACTTAAATTTTGTAGGACTTTGAGTAAGCCAATAAAATGTGTGATGCCCAAATGTAAAATAATGGTAGTTTAATTTTTTTAATCAGGTTTGTTTTTTTTTTTTTTAATTTTGCATCTTATTTCATTCAGCAGAGAACCAAGTGGTGTAATTCTTTTCATAAACTGTTGCTGTTGTTCCTCATATAGAAGTGTATGTGCGTAATCAGGGTATCATTGAACAGCCATAGTGATCAAGAGTGACTCAGTTAGAAACTTACTAAAGACCCTGCATTGTTGTTGTTGTTGTTAATTTTACCCCTTTGTTTTGCTAGACCCTGACTGGCAAAATGATTTGAGTAGCTGAAGCTTGATTTTTGGTGCATTCCCACTGATTTCAACTCTTCCTCATTAACCCCTTGAGATCACCTGCACCTCATGCGCCTCCCCATGATTCCCAGTTGTCATGCCCAGCACCGCATTTGTAGATACTATTCTTTTGTACTCTCACTTGTTTGTTCTGATGTGGAATATCTGGAATCTCGGAAGCATAGTTAAGTGTCAGGTTAGCTGTCACTGATGATTTAATACAGGGTCAGCAACTTTCTCTGTGAGGGGCCAGACTGTAAATATTTTTAGTTTTGAGGCCATAAGGTCTCAGTTGCACCTTTCAGCACTGTCCTTGTGACACAAAAGCATCCATAGGAGATTTGTAAATGAACAGGCATGGCTGTGTTCCATCAAAATTTTATGTACAAAAATAGACAGTGGGCCAGATTTGGCTGATGGGCCAGAATTTGTTGAACATGTTTAATAGATTATTCTCCCCAAAGTGGTATGTTGGGATTTTAACACAGACCTTTCTGGGCAACTCTATAATTCAAGTTTTAAAGGTGGGGCTTTAATGTGACATTAATAGAACCATAGGTCATATTGTTAAGTCATTCAGCATGCAGAGCAAAACTTTGTCATTTGAGAAATGTTTAAAAAATAACAGGAAGTGTGTAATGGCCAGATAGGAGAATTTGGTAAATTATTTAGCCTCCAATTTAAAAGAAGCCTCATTGTTTCACAACATGATTTTCTAGTACACACTTGTAGTATTCATGTTGCCTGAGGGGAGAAAGGATCTACCTGAAAGTATCCACATGAAGATCTGCATATAAACCATACATCTCAATGGGATTTAGGGACACAGGAATGATTTTCTGTTAACTAACTTTGAGGAAAAATTGTAATTTTCTCCCCAATAAAGGAGTGATTCTCTATGGGTTAATATTTTTGTGTCTGTGGCTACATGTAGACTATAGAATTGCATTTTTTTACACTTCTAGCTTGAATTGATTTTTTTTTTTCCTTTGGAACTTGTCAGAAATGCCATGAGTTTTCAAATAAGACTAAAACTCTTTTACTATGAAGTTGTATGATGGATTTGAAGACTACATTCAAAGGACAGATACATGGTTTCAGGTGAATTTGGGGGAAAAGATCAATCCACCAGTGTTTTCTGCTATCTTGTCACTTTTCATTCAAGTCTCTTTGTGTACGTAGCTTTGCAGTAAAGTATTCCAGCTGAGATAGATTTGGCCATTGTAACAACGTTCTTTTGACTAAATCCAGGTAACTTAACAAGTTTCTTAAAACTACATATAAGAATTGAAAGTATTATTAAGCCATTTAGAACATTTTTTAAAAAGCATATTCAAAGATTACAGTGGTCACTCAGCGGGAACATTCCATTTCTTATGCCACTAAGGATTCTGTGAGTTTTTATAATACCAGGTAGGTCAGGATCTCAAGGAATTTTTCAAGTCATTTCAAAGTAATTCCAAAGTTATACATTTATTCCTGAAATTAATAGCTTGTCATAAATTCTGACTTTCATTTTTGCTTAATAACCCATGCCTTCACTTATTCAATAAATGCGTCATGAACCTACTACGTGTTAAGATTTGGAAAGTCAAGGATGAACAAATCAGATGTAATCTCTGCCCTGATAAAATTAACATTCAAGTTGGAAGCATGAGACAATAAGCAGGTAGAAAAATATATGTAATAACCTGAGAATATGATGAATGCCATGCCAAGAAGGAAATGAACATATGTCATTAAAGAATGTGACCCAGCACCACCCAATAAATGAGGAGTCCAACTCCAACAATTCCTCTAAGGGAAAGTATAAAACGTGAAACAGTAAGTCGATGTTTATTTATTTTCTAAGGAGTTTTCTTAATGAATAGGAATTCCTAAGAAAATGGGGCTATTTCATGACAGCAATGATCTATGGAAGAACAACAACAAAAAATTTACCTTTATAATTTCCTTTAACTTGGGTTATATAGTTTCGCAGCCCTCTAATCCCATGGACAGTCCCACAATAATCCTTTATTCATATTTCAACCTTGAGAAATTTTTAGGTCTGGGAGGCTGAGAATCAGAGGGAGTTAGGCCACATAATGTCTTCCTCCCTGAGCACCCTGGTTTTGTTCAGACTGACAAATAATAACTTCTTGTGTCAATCTGATGTCAAGAGATGGAGCCTAAGCCATCACAGAATGTCAGACATCCATGTTACTTTGCTGAAATGGAGTCAAGATTCAGGACTTTCATCTCACTTCCGATTTACCTACACCCCATCTTAGTCCATGTGTGAAAAATGGTGGTCACTCTAGAAGGCTTGTTCATACTGTTCCCTTGAATATCTAAATACCTGCAGTGTCCTTTCAAACATAATTTACTGCCTCAATTTAACAGTTCAGGGAAACACTGAGAACAAGCCATACCACTGCCAGGGCAAGGAACACAGAATAGCAAGTGTATCAACCAGGATGGTGCTTCTCTTCAAGTGACACACGCTCTCTACAGTGATGGCTGAAGTTACGCATCAATTTACCTTCTTCTCGTCAATAAGAAGCCAGCAATCCACTGTTGTCCTCACAGAACCATTAAAATCCAGTTTCCTTCAAGCTTTTTGTTCAGTCTTCCTTAGTAAATGGCTTGCGCTCTCAAGTTTTCCCCTCAGTTTTTTCAAAATTTTACATTAAACAAAACACAACCAACATTTGAGAAGACTCATTCTCAAAAAAAGTAAAATGCCACAGCAGTCTATATAGTCAAAAAACTTTCTAAAATCTGGGTAACAGTAGCAGCCAAGAGAGAAAGCACGTACTGTTACAGTTGACATCTGTGTTGTATGGAACTTGACAAAGCATAGCCCTGGCTACTGAGGAGTCAGAAGGCAGAGCCTTGAGAGTTTGCAGGACTAGAGATGCGGGAGACAAGTCCTCTTGAGATAGGAAGCATCCCTTAGAAGCTTGCGATGGTAAAGAAGGAAGAGTAAATCGTGGGAGTTAAGGGGGTCCACCAGGCCTCTTCTTCACGTCACCCCAAGGCTAAGGGAGAGGGACAGCTCCTTACTGCCAGATGGTGGTGACATTAGGGTGCCCACATGGTCAACACTGATGTCATAAGTAGGGGGGAGCCTTATTACGAGTTGACAGGAATGGAAGTCTGGCCTCCCTTCCTAACCTTTTCTGACATTAACCCAGGGGTTATCAGGGCACCTTTTAACAACTCAATGAGGGTAGAAGTCTAGGATAACACTTAGCCATTGCCAAGTTGGGTGAGTTGGGGTGGGGAGCCCCAGTTCTTTTCTGCGGTGTATGGCTGGAGTAGAGTGGTTATTTTCTAAAAGCCTGATTTGCTAGACTGTTCTAGCTTCTTCCTTTGGCTAAACAAAGCAGACTTTTCTGGTCTGTTTTTTGTTTTGTTTTGTTTTGTTTCGTTTTTTCCTTCTTCTATACCCCTGTTGGCATTTTCAGATTGTCAGTGTCTTTTTCTCACTCTGGCATATATGAGACCAAAAGAAAACCCAGGGAACACACCACTGCATCATTCCTCAGGTTGCAAGTTTCCTAGTCAATCTGCTTTGTTTTTTCTACCTTTTAGCCTCTTCGAATGGTTGTTTTACATATAATGTCCAGCATTTTCTATTGTATTTAGTGAGAGGAATAGGAAAAAGTATGTCTACTATAACCTCTTGGAAACAGAAGTTGGCTAGAGTCATGCACATTTCTATTTCTTGGAAGTAGATCTATTAAATGTTGAAAAAAATTAACTTTTTCTCTTAGGAGTCCCTTTTGTTTAACCCACTATATTCAGAAAGGACTCAGAAACTCAAAATGTTAATTCCACTTTTGCCAATAAAACTCCCATTCTCTATAAGTAGAAAAACGTGCCATTATTAAACAATATGTCAGCTCTTAAAAAAAAAAAAAAAAAGAAGCAGCTTTTTTTTTCCCCCCAAGCTAATGGCAAGTCCTGGAGATAAGTATTGAGAATATTTGAAACAAATTACTCACATTTAAATACATGAAAGAAGCTACAGTATTTCTTACAGATTCATCTCCTCATCCTCTGTCATTGGGTAGAGGAGAGAAGTGTTGAGGTCAAGCTCATTGAAGGAAATTTGCCATCATTCCTTTGCACACTCATGGATTTCAGAATGTTTCAATGAGGGCTGAAACGTCCCCATTCAAATGCCATGCTTGACATGGAAAGGAATGATGGGCATTACTAGTTCTGCCGTGCATTTCCGCCCACATATTACCATCTCTTGAAGGCAAATGCATCTTCACTGGTGGTGGGGTGGTGATTGTCATTGCCTGCGCATGTGCAGTGTGAGATCAGGCCGTGCAGGTTGGGTGTAGGTGGCTTAGTAGAGAATCTCACAGATGATATACCATGACCCTCAAAAGACTGTGAGTTGAGGTGGAATGTGTGGCCAAGCAGAGGGCTTGTGCTTCATTCCCAACTTAAGAAAGCAGCGGGCTAGCTTTATTCAGGTGCAAAGCCACCCTAGAAATCATCTCTAAGGACTTTTAGTTTTCCAGACTATTTTAAGGAAGTCAGTGCCACCAATGCTTTTGATGGAACAGAGGTTGATATTTTGTGAAAAATGCGGATATTCATGACTCTAGATAGAAAAGGATTCCAAATTTCAAATTCTGAATATGAAGAATTTTTTAGGAAAATTTTAATTTATTTCACATATGTTTTTATGCATGTACAGAAGTAATATGTAATAAAGTACCATAAAATATATCTTTCAATAAGTACAAAGTGAAATTTTGTGGTAAGAAAATGTGTTATCTTTCAAATGACCATATGGATTTTTTTTTTATAGTTCTTAACAATAGACATTTTCCTTGATAGCATTTAAAATATATATAAACTCCTATCTTGAGCTTATGGAATCTTGATTAATGATTCAAAGGGCCTTCCCAAAAAACAGTAGATCCCTTTGTTTGGAGTCCTAGATTTATTTTGCATTCCAGGCAATATGTTATATTATATACATAATATATTGTAAGATTTATGTGTATATGTATCTGATATATTATTTATATAATATATACTATATATATTACATGTTATGTATAATACATATTTTATATGTATAATCTAATGCAAGCATATGCCATTTTAGATACTAGCAATTCAAGTCACAAATATTAAAAGATTATCTCTCTGGAGCAATTCTCGAGGGCATGTGTTGAATTTACAAAACAACATTATAGTGTTCCGATTTCCCACATATATTTGATCTTGTAATTTTTGGTTTTTAGATTCTCTTACTGAGACACCTTGGAACATGGTCTGGATAATATTGCTCTAGCTTCTTTCATGTCACAGCGCTTTGATGTATTTTCTAATTTTCTACCCACTGTAGTATTTGACGTGATGACAGAGATCACATTCTTTGTTAATAGATTTATAGATGTATGCCATTTCCCTCAACAGCTGCTACAGATTGTCACATAAATTAGAAAGTTTACAAGATATATTTCTATTCCTCTGTTAGACCTAACTAAGCCTAAATACATGGTGGTTGTTTAATAAATCCCCATTGAATGGAAGCCACATGGTAGCTCCATTTCCACAATGCTCAAGAGAGGCAACCCAGCAACAGTATTGGGGGGGAAGGGGTGCTCATTGCTGGGGCTGTTACACACACATCACACTATATATATATATCACTCTTCTAGATTTATCACTTCATTATATCCTTCTATCTAAAATAACTAGTAGAACAAGAATTCAAATTGAGGCCATTTAAGTGCATATCTGATTCAGTTGTCTATTCCATTTATCTTTGCACAAAGGCAAAAATCTATTTTTTTTTTACAAATTGTATTGATTGTCATTATCTTAATCTAGCATGATTTTCTTTTTCTTTTCTTAAAGATTTTATTTATTTATTTGAGAGAGAGAGTGCACATGCACAAGCATGGGGGAGAGGCAGAGGGAGAGGGAGAAGCAGATTCCCTGCTGAGCAGAAAGCAGCACTGGGACTGAGGACTCCATACCAGGACCCTGGGATCAGGACCAGAGCTGAAGGCAGACACTTAACAGACAGCCATCCAGGCACCCCAATCTAGCATGATTTTCATGTTGCCAAAATATTTTGAATCATGTAGGATATTTATTTTCTTTTGACATTGTCGTTAAGCTATTGCTTCATATATAAAGCAATAAGAAGTGTATCTAAAGGGGTACCTGGATGGCACAGTCGATTGAGTGGCCAACCCTTGATTTTGCCTCAGGACGTGGTTGGCCGACTCTTGGTTTCAGCTCAGGTCATGAACTCAGGGTCCCCGGGATCAGAGTCCCTGTGAGGCTCCCAGCTCAGCAGGGAGTCTGCTTGTCTCCCTCTCTCTTTGCCCCTACCCCTGCTCTCTCTCTCTCTCCTAAATGGATAAATTTTCAAAAAAAAAAAAAAAAGTATATATGAAGAAGTAAGTTGAAGTATCATCATCCTCTAGTGAACTCTTTTAACCACGTGTGTATTTCCCTTGGGCCCAAATTTCCAGACAGTGAAACCTGTCTGTGGTTTATTCTTATAGCAGTTACCATAGACTCACTCAAATGCCTGCTTCATGCATGTTGAACAATGAAATACAAATCTGACAGATTTATCAGAGAATCAGGAGGAGAGAAGTGAACACCTAAAAAGAAAACTTTGTTTGCATAAGATGATGTCTGTCACATGTTCTCCAGCATCAAATTAGATCTGCCAGGTTCAGGGTAGGATGGAAGGGACTAGACATGTTTTATATGAGGAGATAGTCACCTCTTTAAAGTACTTTTAAAACATTCCATAAGTATCAAAAAAATTCCGCAGAAAATACAAAATTATAAGTGATTTACTTTTTGCTATTATAAAAAGGTACATTTAGGTCAACAGAAAAAGTATTAGTCTTTTTCTCCCTCAAATCATAGTTTATTCACCATATAAAGTATTTGTTTTATTCACAGTGGCTCAATAAGAGATTCAAGTTATCAGCTATTTCTCCAGAAAACAGGGAGTGGAGTAGATTGAATCTAAACAAGAAGGAAAAATACACAGGCAGTGAAGCCCTCAACTTTTAAGGCCCTGGGGTCTCACTTCCTCTCTCTCTCTTTTTCTTTCCCTCCCTTCCTCTCCCTGGGTATTTCTACTCCCCACCTTTCATTTAGGACTGCTCATTATTCTTTTTTAAATGACAAGGGCCATTCCAGCCTTATTAAGTGGAAACTTGACCGAGAGCAATGAAAAGGTCACCTGTAATTCAGGCTACAAGTGATAAAAATTTAGGGTTTAAGATCAACAGAGACTGGGAGGAAAATTGAAAAAATAGAGATAAAGATTTATAGACATGAGGCTATTCAAAAAAAGACCAAGCGCCGCCAGTTGCTGAGAAATCAAATTGATGGCCAGAAAATAAGATCAGATTAAGAAATATGAGGTTGGTAGGGCCTCCTGAGGCACAGGCAAGGGACACTGAAATATATTTTTAGCCGATTATGAAGGGTCTGGGAACGGATAGCTCTAAAATCCTTTTACACTACATCACAATGTGTCACATATTCCTTAAGAAACTCAATTACCAAACATCCCAGACAACATGAGTGCCTCTTGTTGAAGTGAGAAAAACTTTGAAAGTGACATGAAATGCTAAATTGGTTTTCAAGATTTAGGAAAGTATTTTATAAGTAGGCATAAACCCTGATTTTCTTCAGCACAAGAAGCTCATATCTACGGACAAGTACCTGTTACCTATGAAAGGTAACGAAGTATATTTAAAAAAAAAAAAAAAGGTTTAAGATAGTTCTGAGCCCTTAGAATGAACACAGACATGCATTTTTATTTATAACTATTTAAGGTCTCTCTTCTTTAGTGTATCTTTCCTTAGTTGTAATTTACCAGGGAGAGGTGCTTAGAAGTTAATCAAAAGTAAACAAGTCCAGGAGGTGTATATATTGAAAAGTCTTTTATGAAGGGGAGCAGAGAAGAATTTTTTTAAGAGTTGGAACAAAGTAGAATTATTGAAGTAAGTGTTAGAGGAAAGAAACTAATTCATCCTCCGAGCAATAAGGTACTGGAATAAATTAAAGCAACAACAAATTTCAATCCAGTTGCTTGAAATTCCCCTTTGACTTCAAATATCCTTTCTCTCAGATTTGATGTAGGTACATGATTGCCCATAACTAACAGTGGAATTTGAATTTCCCAAGGTCCCTTGCATCTAGACATGGGATCAAGGCTAAGTTCCGATCAATGGGGCAGAAGCAGAAATAATGGGCACAACCTCAAGAATCAGTCTTTAAAAGAGATGATTTGCTCATTCTTTCCCCTGTCTTATCTTCGATAGCATCTTCATCCCTTCCAGACTTCAGCCCCTGCCAATCGACCCTTACATCATGCTCCAGCTCCCATGGGGGCTATCGCTGCTCTCCGGTTCCATCTGTTATCTTCCTTCCTTAGTCCCTTTGGCTCTCGGGGTGATACATCTCACCATCTCAAGATGATCTGGGTACCTCAGTGTTAACTTCTTTGTCACAGCTCGGCATTAAAATATCTCAGTTTGAGCCATCCTTTTCCTGCAGAGACCCTGACTGAAACAAATAAAACCTGCTTCGTAAGTTTTTTGGTAAGGTTTAAACAAGTTAATATACATGAAATGTGTGGAAGCATGCCTTGTTTATAGTAAACCTTCAACAAATGTTAGGAATTTCTCCATGTGAAACCTGTAAACAGTAAACAATAATGCATCCCTCATGAGGATCTTCTGTGGACTAAAAAGGGTGCTATTCAAAGAGTCTTGCATGTAGTTGGCACTTCTTGCTATTACTCTTACTGAAGGGTTTAACTGATTAAGTGTATACAGGTTAGTTTGTGTGAGTTTTGACAAGATGAGAAATTCAAAGCAGAAGAGTGAGGGAAAGAAAGTGTTTGTTTCACCAAGCATATATATGTTGGTTTCCGTAACTAGGAGGTGAACGGCAATTAAATCAAGTGGACTTGGTTTTGCTCCCACGTGGGTGCCTGAGAAATTGCTGGTGTGGGAGGCAGTGAAATGACTAACTCTGCTCACCATTTGCAGTGGTGGCAGGAATGAGGGAGGGCACACAAAGGAGACCACAAAGTGACCCTTGATCTAAGTGCAGGGAAGGTAGATTGCCAAACTCACCTGAAGTATCCGAAAGTGATTGCAAGGGAGGGGACATTAGAGTTTGAAATAGTCTTCCTTGGAAGGTAGAGTCGATTTCATAGAAGGTCCATACTCATGTGATACAAAGGCAGTTGCTGGGTCCCAACGCAGAGCAGCGGGCCAGCCGCTGAGGTTCCCCGAGCATGCAGGCAACATGACTCCTTGGAACTGAAGACAGCAGAACTGAATCTCAGTGGCAAGAATGGGAAACAGAGAAGGCAAAGTAAAAGCCAAGGAGGGAAGCCTTAGGAGAACAGTCCGTCACTCTCATAACTACGTCCCAGCAGCAAGGAATTGTCTCTGACATCCAGATTTTGAGAGGCTCTGGAATTCACTTCTCTGAAGATGAGAAGTATGAAAGGCACAGCCCAGTTGGGTCTTAAGGCAGAAGCTTTTATGGGTTGAATCATGTCCTTCAAAATTTTATATACTGAAATCCTATCCCTACCCCCCAGGATCTCACAATGTGACAAGAATGTGATAAGGTCTTTACAGAGGTAAGCAAGTTGAAATGAAATCAAGTTGAAATTAGGGTGGACCATACATCATCCAATATGACTGGTGTCCTGATAAAAAGGGGAAAGTGGAGAGAGACCCACGTGCAGGGAGAACGCTGTGTGAAGAGGAAGGCACAGATCGGAGTGTGATTCCTATAAGCCAAGGAACATGAACGATTGACAGCAAACCAGCAAGTAAAGCAAAAGGCTTGGAGAAAATTCTTCCTCACAGCCCTTAGAAAGAAATAACTGCTGACACCTTGATCTTGCCCTTCTCATCTCCAGAACCATGAGCAATAGATTTCTGTTATTTAAGGCATGAAGTTCATGGTACCTCGTTTTGGCAGCCCTGGCAAACTAATACAGAAGCTAAAAATAAGCTCCATATATTTGTCAAGAATGTTTTAAATTTTAAAAGATGAACATTTTCAATAAAAGTGGTCAAAACAAAACAGAGTCCCTCATATTATCATACACCTAAGGAGGAAATCTATAAGATCAGGCAAATGAAAAGTCCAGGAATGTGCAGTTCCCAAGAACATCTTGATTCAGTCAGTTAAATAATGCTATGCGGAATGTGCAGCTCTTTCGGTCTGGCTTGCTTCCTTGGCAAGCTTTGAAGAAATGAGAGAGAAGATGGGACCTCACCAGTCCAGACTTCAGAGAGTTCCAGCTAGCAAGGGAAGTTAAATAGCCTCTCTTTTCCAGGACTCATATCAACATACATTGTATTTCCCATATTATCCTGCATTATT